>NC_143520.1:52359660-52959660 GCF_031878675.1 Megascapheus bottae | reverse complement strand
CTGGGCTTGAGCTCAGGGCCTAAGCATTGTGCTTGGGCTTTCTCAAGGCCAGAGCTCTACCACTTGAATCTCAGACCACTTCTGGCTTTTATCTATGTATGTGGTGCCCAGGAACCAAACCCGGGTCTTCGTGTATGCTAGGGAAGCAATCTACCACTAGGCCAAACTCCCAGCCCCATTTAACTTTTTTAAAATGAACTCTGGGGGCCGGGAGTTTGGCCTAGTGGTTAAAGTGCTTGCCTAGCATGCATGATGACCCGGGTTCGATTCCTCGGTACCACATACATAGATAAAAGCCAGAAGTGGTGCTGAGGCTCAAGTGGTAGAGCTCTAGCCTTGAGAAAGTCCAAGGACAGTGCTCAGGCCCTGAGCTCAAGCCCAGGACTGGCAAAAAAAAAATGAACTCTGGGACTTGGAGCTGTCCCTGAGGTTTCAGCTCAAGGCTAACTTAACACCCTATCCCCTGAGTCACAGCACCACTTCCACTTTTTTGGTGATTAATTGGAAATAATACTTTTACAGTCTTTAGTGTCCAGGCTGGCTTTGATCCTTGATCCTCAGATCTCAGCCTCCAGAGTAGCTAGGATTACAGGTGTGAGCCACAGTGCCTAGCTTTATGACTTTTGATTAAAAAAAATAAAATTTCATGAAGTCTAGTGTATAAATATCATTTTTATAATAGTAGCAATGTTTTCCTATACTTAACCATAGACTTATTTCCTAATCTTTTTTTAAATTTAGAGTATTAATTTCTTTGGATTTTTACTAATGTAGAATTAGTATGTGTTTGTATGTTTATGTTCTAGTTGTAGATGATGTTTGAGTGCATGGAGACATGAATATTCAGTGTTAAAAATGCCTTTCCTCTTAACTCCAAATGGATCAAAGACTTCGAGGTAAAAGTTGACACACTGAAAACTTTACAAGAAGGAATAGGAGATACACTAGGCCTCCTTGGTACAGGTCAAAACTTTCTTAATAAGGACTAAGAATCACAACAAATCAGAGAAAGACTGGATAAGTAGGACTGCATTAAACTACAGAGCTTCTGTATGGCAAAGGACATAGCTAGCAAATTAACTAGAAAGCTACAGAGTGGGAGAAGATCTTCACTAACCAAACAACAGACAAAGGCCTCATATCTAAAATATATCAACAGCTCAAAAAAATGAATCACTCAAAACTAATCTCCAAAAAAACAACAACCTCATTAAAAAATGGGTCAAAGACTTAAAGAGAGTCTTCTCTGAAGAAGAAACAAAAATGGCCTATAGATATATGAAGAAATGCTCAACATCTCTGGCCATAAGAGAAATGCAAATCCAAACAACTCTAAGATTCCACCTCACTCCAGTTAGAATGGCCAGGATCAAGAAAACTAATAACAACAGATGCTGGAGGGAAGTGGCCAGGAGTGATCACTACTACACGCTTGGTGGGAGTGCAAATTCATTCAACTACTATGGAAAGCAGTATGGCAGTTCCTCAAAAGACTAAACATAGAGCTCCCCTATGACCCAGCAATTCCACTACTTGGCATTTACCCAATCATCCAGAAACAAGGACATACTAAATCCACTAGCACAACAATGTTCATTGCAGTACTATTTACCATAGGAAAGATATGGATCCAACCCAGATGCCCCTCAGTTGATGAGTGGATCAACAAGATGTGGTATTTATACACAACGGAATTCTATGCTGTTGTCAGAAGGAATGACATTGCCCCATTCCTGAGGAAATGGAAAGACTTATTAAGTGAAATAAGCCAGACTCAAAGGAACATAGGCTCAATGGTTTCCCTCATTTGTCATAATCAGTAGAAACCTTGGGCTCTCCTAGCAGAGATTTACAATAGAACAAAAGCTAGTTGCATAAGACCATATAGTATGATGTTAAATGAAAGGACTTCCAGGATATAGAAACATCTCTTTTTCTGTCTCTTGGCTATCTCATATTGTTATAGTATTTCACCTGGTTATCTGATATATTGTATATATGCCTATTTGGTTATTTGAAATCAGATAGGGAAGGGGGGGAAAACAAGATGTGGGTATGGGGGGAAGGAAATGGGGACCAAGACATGAGAAAGTGTCTCAATGTATGTGAAGTAATGCACCTTCTATCTGGTGAATATAATGTAACGCTTCTATTACTTAAAATAAAAATATATGAAAAATGCCTTTCCTCTGTGTATAATATTTCTTTCTACACCATAAGACACTGAGTTAAATTTTCCCTGGATAGGAATATGGTATCACTCATGGACTTGAGGATTGCACATAGAGTTATTTTGCTGGCTTATTCTATTCTACTAGACTAATAATCTTTCCTGATTCTAATATCATGTTTAAATTCATGTATATTTATAAAAAAAACTTTTTATGTTACTACAGTGGTAATCTCTGATGTCATTTAAATTCTCTTACTCATTATTCATTTTATTGGTAGCTTCAACTTTGGATTAATATGTGAACTATTTAAATAAAATATTCACTGGGAGCTGGTGGTTCATACCTGTAATCCTAGCTACTCATGATGCTGACATCTGAGGATCATAGTTAAAAACCAGGCAGGAAGTTTCATGAAATTCTTCTCTCCAATTACTCACTAGAAAACCAGAAATGGTGCTGCGGTTCAAGCTAGTAGAGTGTTAGTCATGCGTGAAAAACTCCAGGAAGAGTGCCTAGGCTCTTTGTTCAAGCCCCATAAGTGACAAAATTAAATAGACATATTAATTCAGGATTTTTAAGAAATAGTCAAAATTTTTTGACTGATTTGTTTATAATGGACTTTTTATGGTATTGAAAACACATAATTGCATTCTGTTTATAAATGGACTGACAAAATACTAATATTCTATTATCCTTATATATATTCACATTATTTGGTTGTGCAAGCTATTAACAAGGGTTATTCTTATCGTATGAACCTGAAATGTGAAGTCTCATAATATTTTAAGGAAAACTATGACTGGAAATACAGACTCATGCCTTCTATTGACCTAACTGGCAGATGGTGATGGGGAGAATCATAATTCAAGGAAATCCACAGCCAAAATACAAATAAAAGATAATAATATTTAAAAAAGCAAAGACAGGGCCAGGAGTTTGGCCTAGTGGTAGAGTGCTTGCCTAGCATGCACGAATACCCGGGTTCAATTCCTTGGTACCACATACATAGAAAAAAAAAGCCAGAAGTGGTGCTGAGGCTCAAGTGGTAGAGCTCTAGCCTTGAGAAAGTCCAAAGACAGTGCTCAGGCCCTGAGCCCAAGCCCAAGACTGGCAAAAAAATAAAAGGCAAAAACAGTGAGGAATCATCTTAATGGATACCTGGACATGGTAGAGCATTCTTGTTATGCAAGATATGCAGGAAATATAAATAAGAGGATCATAACCCATTGCAGATCAGATACAAATGTCAGGCTCAATCTTAAATAAATAAAGTAAATCTGGGAATATTACTCAAAGAGCAGACTGCGTTCATAGCAAAGTGAGGCCCTAAATTAAATCCCTACTACTATAAAAATAACAATAATAGTGTTATAGTAAGTAAATAAAGAGAAAGGAAAGAAAGAAATTAAAGAGTAGAAAGAACCCTTCTTGCTGAGATATGAGTAGTTGTAGTGCCTTGATTTTCAGGCATGATATAGTAGTTCACAGCAGGGATTCATCTAGTTATATGAACACATCACTTATTTCCCATTATGAGTGCAACATAAGTGCTATTAAGTGATATCTATATTGCCTATTTGTCAAAAGAACTGGTTGCTTTCATTCTAGTAGTAAAATACTCATACAAAGTATAACATATTATTGTGTATTCAACCTCAGGTTTTCATTAATGTGGTAAGAACGTTTTGGATTATTTAAATTTGTTTCAAAGTCTTTTTTTCTACAAGCATTTTCTAATACAAGAGCATAAATTTATGTTTTGTAAAGAAAAAAGAAGAATAAAATGAGTCATGGATGAGATAAAAAATAATAATTGAAAAGTCGGGAGTGTGGCCCAGTGGCAGAGTGCTTGCTGAGCATGCAGGAAGATCTGGTTCAATTCCTCAGTACCACATACATAGAAAAAGCCAGAAGTGGTGCTGTGGCTCAAATCATAGAGCACTAGCTTGAGAAAGCCTAGACCCTGAGTCCAACCCAGAATTGGCCAAAAAAAAAAATGAATGAATTGCAGCATCATTTATGTATTTGTACATTTTTTTTCAAACAGCAACTTCTTTATTATCCAAACAAATTTGAAATTTTTACAGGGCTTACCAGAGTGGCTTTTTCCTATGGGAAACCAGCTGGGGCTATTTAATCTGGGAATTATGAGAGTCCATATGCAAATAAGTACAGGGAATGTAGTAATAGTTTCATGCAGATCTCAATAAGGTATGGCTCTCTATTTCTCTCTCTCTCTACTTCTCTCTCTCTCTCTCTCTCTCTCTCTCTCTCTCTCTCTCTCTCTCTCTCTCTCTGTCTTTCTTTCTATGTCTCTTTTTCCCTCCTTCTCTCTCTCCCTCCCTCTAATTGTATATATAATATATGTATATTTCTAAGCTTATTCATATGTTTTATTTTGCTATCAGAGTGATATACAGGCATGTTATAGTTACATTTGAAAAACAGTGAGTACATTACTTTATTAGGAGAAATACCTGGGAAGGAGTAACAATGTTCAAGAAGTAATTTACTTAAATGATCTGGCTCTTTTTAATATTTGCTTTTCATGCTCTGCCTGGATTATCTTATTGCATGTTGATTTGTTCTAGAGCAAACAGATTTTTCCTTCATCCATCCAGTACCTCCTTCCTTCCTTTCTCTTTAGCCTTTCTTTCTTTTATCTTACTTCCTTTTTCATTTGCATTTCCTTTATGACCATGGATAATGAACATTTTCACATATGCTTTTCTGCCATTTTAATCTTTTTTTTTTGATAAGTCTCTCTTTCATTCCCTTGCCCATTTGGTGAATGGTTTGTTGGGTTTGAGGGGGATTAATTTCTTCAGTTCCCTGTAGATATTGTATATTAAGCATTTGTCAGATGTATTATTTGTAAATATCTTTTGCCAGTTGTTTGGCTGTCTCTCTACTTTTGTGGCTATACTTTTATCTGTGCAGAAACTTTTTATTTTTAGGTAGTCCCATTTTTCAAGTCTCTCTCCAATATGTTGTGACCCTGGGATTCTGTTCAGGAATCTTTTGCCTGTGCCTATGAGTTCCAGTGTCTTCCCTACTCTATCATGTAGCAGTTTCATGGTTTCCAGTCTGACATTGAGGTCTTTGATCAACTTTGAGTTAATGCTTGTGCATGGTGAAGGGCTAGGGTCAATTTTTACTTTTCTGCATGTGGCTTCCCAGTTTTGCCAGCACCAATAATTAAATAGACTGTGTTTGTTCCACTATATATCTTTAGCTCCTTTGTCAAATACAAGTTGACTATAGGTATGTGGTTCTGTTTCTGAACCTTCTAGTCTGTTCTGTTGATCTTCTCTTCTATTTTTTTTTGCCTAAACCATGCTATTTTTGTTATTATAGCTCTATAGTAGAGTTTGAAGTCTGGTATTGTAATACCCCAGCATTGCTCTTTTTGCCTAGAATTGTTTTGGCTATTGTAGGTCTTTTCTTGTTCCATATGAACCTTTGGATTGCATATTCTATTTCAGTAAAGAATGTCTTTGGGATTTTGATGGGGATTGTATTGAATCTGTTTATCAGTTTTGGCAGTATAGCCATTTTTCACTATGTTGGTTCTCCCTAACCATGAGCATGGGATGTCTTTCAATTTCCTAGTGTCCTCTTTAATTTCTTTTGTTAGGCTTTTATATTTTTCATTAAATAATTCCTTTACATCTTTGGTTAAGTTAATTATTAAGTATTTTATTCTTTTGGGGGCTATTGTGAATGGGATCATTTCAAGTACTTTCAAAATGAATGGCTGTGGTATTTTGTCAAATGCCTTCTCCACATCCAGAGAAATTATCATATGATTTTTATGATTAGCTCTATTGATGTGATAGATTACATTGATTGATTTGAGAATGTTAAATCAGCCTTGCATCTGCGGGATGAAGCCTACTTGATGGTAGTGTATATTTTTTTAAATTTGTTTCTAGATTCTGTTGGCTAGTATTTTATTGAGGAGTTTTGTGTCTCAGTAGAGATATAGGTCTGTAATTTTCTTTTATTGTTGGGTCTTTCCCTGGTTTGGGGATGAGAGTAATATTAGCTTCATAAAATGAGTTTGGTATTCCTCCTTCTGCTTCTATTTCTCAGAAGAGTTTCAAGAATATAGGTGTTACTTCATCTTTTAACGTCTTGTAGAATTCAGCAGTGAAACCATCTGGTCCTAGACTCTTTTTGGTTGGCATTTCCCTGATTGTTTCAGCAATTTCCTTGTATCAGATTGGTTTGTTCAAGTGGATAGCCTATATATATATATATATATATATATATATATATATATATATATGAAATCATCCATTTCTACTTGTTTCTTTGAATATAGGCCCTGGTAGTACTTATTCATAATGGACTGAATTTCTTAGATATAGGTTGTGATTGTTCTTGTGGGGTCTCTAATCTTGTTTATTTGAGTCTCCCTTTCCTTTTTTTGATTAATATTGCCAGTGATCTGTCAATTTTGTTGACTCTACCAAAACCAACTTTTTGATCTATTAATTTTTTGTATAGTAAATCTTATTTCAATCTCTGATATTTCTGATTTTATTTTTGTTATTTCTGTCCTTCTAGTTGTTTTAGAATTAACTTTTTCTTGCTCCTCTAGGTGTTTCAATTTGTTTTTTAGGCTATTTACATGCTCTTCTTCTGTCTTTTTAATATGCTCTCCTAGTGTGATTAACTTGCCCCATAGAACTGCCTTTGCTGTGTCCCATAAGTTCCTTTGTGATGTCTTTTCATTGTTATTACATTCAAGGAAGTTTTGAATTTCTTCTCTGATTTGATCTGTAACTCAAGAGTTATTCAGAAGTGTGTTGTTCAGCTTCCAAGTACAAGTTTTTTACTTTTGCTGCATTGTTCAGAACTAGTCTGACTCCACTGTGATCAGATAGAATGCTTGGGATTATATCGTCCTCTTGTATCTAAGTTTTCTGTATGAATTATTAATATGCTCTATTTTGGAGTGTGTTCCATGTGCTGCTGAGAAAAATGTAAAAAGTTTCGCCGTTGGGTGGAAGACTCTGTGTATATCTGTTAAGCCCAGCTGGGCTATGGTGACGTTTAAGTCGATGGTGTCTTTGTTTAACTTTTGTTGAGTTTACCTGTCATTTGGTGAGAGTGGCGTATTGAAGTCTCCCTCTATGATTGTGTTTGAGTCTATCTTGCTCTGTAATTCTAAGAGAGTTTGTTTGAGGTATTTGAATGCTCCCGTGTTGGTGGAGTAAATGATTATAAATGTAATAATGAGGGTATAGATTGTACCCTTCACTAATCTGTAGTGGCTGTATTTATCTTTATGTACTGATTTTAGTGAGAAGTTAATTTTGTAGAAGATTAAGATTACTACTCCTGTTTTTTGCATGGTGTATTGGACTAGAAAATTCATTTCCATCCTTTCACTTGGAATTTGTTTCTGTCTTTGGCAGTGAGGTGGGTCTTTTGGAGGCAACATATGGATGGGTAATGTTTCTTAATCCAGTCTGCTTCTCTGTCTTTTGATTGGATTGTTCAGCCTGTTCACATTTAGGGAAATTATGGAGAAGTGGTCAGTGCCTATTGTCATTATTTATTTTTACTTCTGAGTTTCTTTTTCTCTTTTTCCCTCTTTTGATTTTAGTGACTTATAGGCAATTGCTTCTTGATGGGGGTTCTTGCTGTTCTGCAATTTGTTCTTGATTATTTAATAATTTTGTAATGCTGGTTTAGTGTGCATGTATACATATAGCTTCTTCTTGGAGTGAAATATTCTTGTTTCACCCTCAAATGTAAATGCTAGTTTTGTTGAATAAATCAGTCTGGTTTGGCAGTTGTTGTTCTTCAGGACATGAATGATGTTTTTCCACGATTTTGTTGCATTTAGGGTTTTCATGGAGAAATCTGCAGTTATTCTAATTTTTTCCCATTGTAGTATAGCTTTTTCTTTGTTTTTGCAGCATTTAAGATCAGCTCCTTGGTATTCAGGTGTAGTGTTTTTGCTATGATGTCTATAGACGAGTTTCTTCTAGGATCTTGCCTGTTTGGAGTCCTGAAACCTTCAATAATGTGAGTATTTTCCCTTTTAAGGTTGGGGAAGTTCTCTGCTATGATTTTGGTGATTAAGTGTTGTAGTCCTTAGTCTTGGTACTCTGCCCCCTCATCAATCCCTGTCATACGAAAATTAGATTTCTTGGCTGTGTCTGCCAGGTCCTGGAGTTCTCTCTGGTGAATTCTGACTGCTTTCTCCAGACTGATGATTCTCTCTTTCAGCTCTTGCATTCTATCTTCCATTCCTGATGTCCTATTCTCCATCTCAGTCAATCTATTGCTTAATGCATCTATTTTTGCTTGAATTGTGGACACTGAGATGCTGATGTCAGCTCAGAGGGTATTAATCTTTTCTTCCATTTCTCTTTTTAATTAGAGGAGCTCCTTGGTAATTTCCTACTTATATTCCTGGAATTGTTTTTCTAACTCTGCTTTAATCTCTTTAGTCATGTCCACAATCATTTCCTTGAATAGAGTCATATTTCATGTCTCTTCAGTTGTCATTTCTTGGGATGGTGACATCTCTCTTATCCCATCACTCTTGTTTCATTTTGGGCTTTGGGTGGGACTTTGATTATTTATATATAAGGTAATTCGTTGTTGTACTTTCCGAGGCATCGAGGACTGTTTTTGTAGGTCTCTCTGTGGTCATTGGTGGTGGTCTTTACTTGGTTTAGACTGGTGGTTTTGGGAATCTGTGTATACATGTGGTTCTCAGCCAAATTAGTTCTGCCTCTGACTAGGTCAGAGTTTGCAGCTTTTACAGGTGTTCAGCCTGTTCTCAGAAGCTGTCTGCCCCTGCATGACTAGCTCTCATCCCAACCATGGGCCCCACAATGGGCTGTAGGATGGAGTTGCGCACTTCAGTATTATATAGCCCAGTAGATGGCTAGTTTTCCTTCCCTGTTCCCAGGGGCTGGGCCCAACTGAGGGCCAGGGGCTTGGGATTTTCTGGTAGGTCTCAGCTAAACCCCTCTGGTTTCTGCCCTGTTCCCAGGGGTGGGCCCACCTGAGGACATGGGCTCAGAGGGAGGAGCAAAGCCTTTCTGGTTCTCAGAGTGTGAGCTCATCCCCTGCTGGTCTGTCCTTTAGTTCCCTGCTGTGTTTCAGCAGCTTTGGTTGAGAGTCTTTCTGTGACTCTGTGGGGGGGCCTCTTGGTGCTGTCTTGCTAGAGTCTCCCAGCAGGCGGATGCCCCACTTAGGTTTGGGTCAGTCAGATGCTGTCTCGCAAATTCATACATTCCCCCACCCACTGTTGGAAGACAGGGTCTCAGTGCCCCTCAGTCTCCAGTTTCAGTGGCATGGGAGAGGAGGCTGTTGGGCAGGTGGGAGCAGGGACACCTCCGCCCCCTTTCATGGGGTGCTGGGTCTTGGCGCCCTCTTGCCTGTCAGTCTCCAGTCAATGGCCTTGGGGAGAGGGCTGTTTGGGGAAGAGACAGAATTCTAAATTCCTTGCCCCCTGCACTTGCCAGTCTTTCTTAGGCAGGGTAGGAGGGGTCTTCGTTAAGTCCTGTAGCTTGCCACCATCTCTGCTTTCCCAATGGGTTTGGGGGAACCTGCTAGACTACTTACTGATGTGATTTGACTGTGATCTGTTCCACAGTGTTGGAGGGTCATTCGCTTCCTCTCTGGTCTTTGCCGCTGTCTGTGATGCCTGTACCAGGTCTGTGTAGGTTCCAGCGTCAGGATCCTGCCGCTTTCTGGCTTTGCTGGAGGTCAGGGCTTCCTGGTCCCAGTGCTCGCTGCCATGGTCTCGGTGCCATCTTCTGACCTAATGGGTCTTAATTTCTTTTTTAAGAGTACCATTTCACCAAGAAAATTTCTGAATTTGTTGCTTCAGGTTTATGGTATTATTTTAAACAAAACAAAAATGGAAACAGCAAACAGCATTTTAGATTTTGTTTATGAAAAGAAAGGTGCTTTGAACCAGAAGAACATTTATTAAGGGTAAATAATTATAATGTATAAGATATTGGTGAAAATATATTAAGGGTTTGTGTACATTTCCTATAAAGTTTTAACTACTTATTCTTCCTGTGTTATGAGTTTATTTGCTTATTCAGTGTTGCTTACAGATTTGTAGGCGAACACTAGCAAGGAAGTCTATAAGGTTTTGATTTCCCTTTGATGTATTTTAAAGGCTGTGTGTTTCTGTAAACTCCTTACCTTCTTAGGTGAAAGTGCTTCTACTGCTCCTCTTTAAAAGTCAGTATTCTCTGTCTGCTAATGGGATTTTAAAAGAATAAAAGAATCAGATCCTTCTTGTAATTTAAGTTGAAAAACCACTTACCTTTTATGCTTAATATGGATATCCTGAGTTTCTGAGAATTTCCCTCAGAATAGCCATTCTGTTTTCATTTTAAATCCAACACAGTATACCATAGCTACTGAAATTGCAACTAGTCAGGTGTTGAATTTCTCACAATGACTAGATTTTAGAAGGAATGGTGTTATGTTTATACCAGTTTCTCCTTATGAAACTGACACCCTGAAAACTTGGAGCCTTACTCTTTGTTTTTGAGTGATATTTAGAAAATTTGCCTTAATTTTCTAACTTTAGGTACAGAAACAATTTCACTCTATAACAGTATGGCTAGCATTACTATTATCATGAGTTTTGTGTGTGTGTTTCTGGTAGGTATACCATAGCATGGATTAGAAATCTTGGGGAGGATGTTTAAAGTCAGTCTAAAAATCAACTACAGCTATCAGATATCAAAATTTGGTGGTATATCTATCAATTTATGCTACAGCAACCTTCATAGACTTAACTTTATGTTTTCTATAAAGATTATAATAAGCAAATCCCCAGCTAACAGAAAATATGGTCTTTATTTACAAAACAAGTTTCAATTATTCTTTAAGATAAGCGTGTATTTGCTCCTGCTTTCTGTTTAAGATCTCTGAAATAAAGCATTATGATTAAACTGATCACCATGAAGAATGAAAAATTATTATTTTGATTTAATATTTAATTTCCTTTTGAAAGTAACAACAGTGCAATTTTGTTGGTGATAAGCGTAGTAGTCATGGGGCTTGAACTCAGAGCCTGAGCTCTGTCATTGAACTGTTTTGCTCAAGGTTAGTTACTGTTCCAATTCCAGTTTTCCTGCCCCGGCTAGCTTTGTACCACAATACTCAGATTTCTGCGTTTTGTATATTTAGAATTACAGGTGTAAACCACCAATGGGTGGCAAAAATTCAATTTTAAAATAGAATTGACTAAAAGAACTGTATTAATAACTCTGGGAAAATAAGAAGGTTTAATGATTGCATAGCATGTTGGCTTTTACTTTTGAAGTAATAAACCTGTTATAGTTTAATTGACTGATTCAATACTTTCAAATTAAAGATAATTTTTTTACTTTGAGTTTTGATAGGAGTGTTAATTATTAACTAGAATCAAATATTTTGTTTCTAAAAATTACATTTAAGAATGATAACTTGGGGATATTATCAGGGTTGGTACACTGATTAACTATGAAAGTAAGGAACGTAATGTAAGGAACTTTATAGGGGATTATTTGGTAATAATAATCAAAATCTAAGAGCTTTAAAGTCAAAATAAAAGCCTAAATAGTAAATATCTTGCAATACATATACAATAGCTATTTTAGAAATTGCTTGCAAATTTCAGGTCTTTTGTAGTTTCTACATATGATTTAACTTTAAAAGATGTTAAGGAAGTGGCACCGTAGCTCAAAGTGGTAGGACACTAGCCTTGAGCAGAAGAGTTCACAGACAGTGCCCAATCTCTGAATTCAATCCCGACGACTGAAAAAAAATCCTTAAAGATGTAAATTTGCATTTTCCCAGCCTCATTTAAAGAGTGATCATCTTTCATGAGATTTGTAAGTTCTTAAAAATTAGTAAATGTTAATTCTATTAGGTATTTTATTTTTTAATTGAAATATTAATGACTAGAAATGGAAAAACAATATTATTCTTTATTTGAAATACTCTTTCCTACAAAAATATATTCATTGATTACACAATTACTCAACTATGTTATTGTACTAGAATACTATTCATCTATGAGAATAGTAGGAGATATCTAACTCTAAAAGGAAAAATTTCACTTTCATTTGAATTGATGAGTAGTTGCTCTATAAATGCACCAATGTGATAGCATTTTCAGGGAAGAAAGCCAATGAGAAATAGCATTGGTTTCGAACACATGGAATAGAATGGGGAGTCCTCAGTAAAATAGGGTCATGGTGAAATTTTTCAAGATTCTTTATACTTATAAATAGACATGATATGATAAAACCCCTATGTACATCTTTTATTTTCAGTATTAAAGTAATTGGTTCTATAATATGCGGATTAAGTAAACCTGAGATCTGCTTACCATTAACAGGTTTACATAAGACTCCACTTCAAATTCTAAAAAAGAACATAAAGTAGATTTATAGTGCTATAATGTAAATTTTGTTCAATCACTCAGGAAAGTGGTATGGTCCTCAAGAAACTAAACATAGAAGTGGCTCTGTGGCTCATGTGGTAGAGCATTAGCTTTGAGCACAGAGGTTCAAGAACAATACCCAGGCCCTGACTTCAAGCCCCAGGACCAGCAATGAAGAAAAAGATAAAGAAACGAAACTTAGAAATGTGACCCAGCAATTACATTCCTGGGTATTTATCCACCAGAGCACCAACAAGGATATACTAAGGCCACCACCACAATCATGCTTATTGAAGCATTATTTATTGTATTCAAGTTATGAAACTAGACCAGATACTAGACCAGATCAATGGATGACTGGATGAAGAAAATGTGGTATATCTACAAAATAAAAATCTAATCAAACTGAAAAAAATCTTAAGAGATTTATGATAGAGGAAGTAAGCCAGACCCAGAGAAACAAAGGTTGCATGATTTCCCTCGTTTGTGGAAACTAGAATGTGCCTATAAATTAAAGTTAGCACACTGAGTATCACTCAATCAAACTAAAGTATAATAAAATCTATGAGGAACATAAATAGAATACTCTTTAGAAAGTATAAGTCAAAGCCTAACAGGAAATAGATACATGCTCTGGGTTGGAGTTGGGATTAAGAGGAAAGATTAGGAGAACGAATGGGTGTATGAGAAGAATGAAGGCAAGAATGCAGTACATATGCCATGGAACTGAGAAAAATATCGAAAGGGGTGGATAGTAGGAGGGTGATGTTGACGGGTTAGTTGAATTGTATAAATGAATGGCCTTGTTAAATAGCAAAACTTCCTTATACAATCTAAAATTATGAGGGAGGGCATACAGTGGGAGTGGTGGACTGAGAATGCTAAAAGGGGTGAAAATGATCAAAAGGCAGTATGCCTGTACACTGCTTTATTAAATGGGAACCCTTGTACTATTCTTTTCATTTTACCAGTACTGGAGCTTGAACTCAGAGCCTAAGCACTGTCCTTGTGCTTTCTCAAGGCTAGAGCTGTACCACCTCAGCCAAAGCACCACTTCTGGATTTTTTCTATGTATGTGGTACCGAGAAATGGAATCGGGGTCTTCGTGCAGGCTAGGCACTCTACCACTAGGGCAAACTCCCATACCTTTGCACTATTCTTAGGGAAATTAAAATATATTAAAATACAAAAATAAAAACAGTAAAAATGTCAGCATTTGGGGGTTAAAAAACTAAGTACTTAATTTTTTTTCATATATTTTGATTGTAATTAATAGAAGGGTTACATGATATTTGCCAGTTAGAAAGTGCATTAATTCACATACATTGATACCCTTTCACATGTCTTGGTCCCCATTTCCCTCCCCCCCATCCCCAACCCTCATCTTGTTTTCCCACCTTCCCTATCCAACTTGAAATAACCAAATACAAATATATCCAATATATCAGATAACAAAGTGAGATACAGTAACAATATGAGATAACCAAGGGACAGCAAAAGAGATGAGAGATAACATACTACCTTAAGGAAAATAATCATTCATTATATGGCTTTTATTTCTATATCCTAGAGGTCCTTTCATTTAGCATCATACTATATGGCCTTATGTATCAAGGTTTTGCTCTATTGCAAATCTCTGCTAGGAGAGCCCAAGGTATCTACTGATTATGGCAAATGAGGGAAACCATTGAGCCTAAGTTCCTTTGAGTCTGGCTTACTTCACTTAATATGATTTTTTTCTAAGTCTTTCCATTTCCTTACAAATGGGGCAATGTCATTCTTTCTGACAGCAACATAGAATTCCATTGTGTACAAATACCACATCTTGTTGATCCATTCATCAACTGAGGGACATCTAGGTTGGTTCCATATTTTGCTATGGTAAAAAGTGCTGCAATGAACATTATTGTGCTAGTGGATTTAGTATGCCCTTGTTTCTGGATGGTTGGGTAAATGCCAAGTAGTGGAATTGCTGGGTCATAGGGGAGCTATATGTTTAGTCTTTTGAGGCACTGCCATACTGCTTTCCATAGTGGTTGAACGAGTTTGCACTCCCACCAACAGTGTAGTAGTGATCCCTCCTGGCCACATCCCCTCCAGCACCTGTTGTTATTAGTTTTCTTGATCCTGGCCATTCTAACTGGAGTGAGGTGGAATCTTAGAGTTGTTTTGATTTGCATTTCTTTTATGACCAGAGATGTTGAGCATTTCTTCATGTGTCTATAGGCCATTTTTGTTTCTTCTTCAGAGAAGACTCTCTTTAAGTCTTTGGCCCATTTTTTAATGGGATGGTTGTTACTTTGGAGATTAGTTTTGGAGTGATTCAATTTTTTGAGCTGTTGATATATTTTAGATATGAGGCCTTTGTCTGTTGTATGGTTGGTGAAGATCTTCTCCCACTCTGTAGGCTTCCTAATTAATTTACTGGTTATGTCCTTTGCCATACAAAAGCTCTGCAGTTTAATGCAGTCCCGCTTATCCAGCCTTTGTCTGATTTGTTGTGATTCTTGGTCCTTATTAAGAAAGTTTCGACCTGTGTCAAAGAGGCCTAGTGTATCTCCTATTTCTTCTAGTAAAGTTTTCAGTGTGTCAGCTTTTACCTCCAGGTCTTTGATCCATTTGGAGTTAATTCTAGTGCAGGGTGACAAAGAAGGATCCAACTTTAGTTTTCTGCAGGTGCTTAACCAGTTCTGTCAGTACCACTTGTTGAAGAGGCTATCTTTCTTCCATTCTATTTTTTTGGCTCCCTTGTCAAAGATTAGGTGGCCATAGGTCTGTGGTTTAATATCTGGGTCTTCATTTCTATTCCATTGGTCTTCAGGCCTGTTCTTGTGCCAGTACCAAGCTGTTTTGATAACCATAGCCCTGTAATAGAGTCTAAAGTTTGGTACTGAAATTCCTCCTGCGCTGTTCTCATAAAGAGGATCCAAATAGGGAAGGAGAAAGTAAAACTTTCCCTCTTTGCAGATGACATGATTCTGTATTTAAAGAATCCTATAGACTCTACTCCCAAGCTCCTTTACCTGATTCAAAACTTTGGAAGGGTAGCAGGGTTTAAAATTAACCCTCAAAAATCAACTGCCTTCCTCTATGCCAACAGTGAGAGGAATGAGGCAATAATCAGGAAAGCAACTCCTTTTGCAATAGCCTCAAAGAAAATAAAGTACCTTTGAATTACCTTAAGAATGTAAAGGACCTTTTTGATGAAAACTTTAAAACCCTGAAAAAGGAAATTAAAGCAGAGCTGAGGAAATGGACAAACTTCCCATGCTCCTGGATTGGAAGAATCAACATCATGAAAATGATAATCTTGCCAAGGATATCTACAAATTCAGCCCAATACCCATCAATATCCCTATGTCATTCTTTGAAGAAATAGAAGAGGCAATCCAAAATTTCATATGGAATAATAAAAGACCCCCATATAGCAAAAACACTTCTTAGCACTAAGTAATTTATTTTGAGATTTGACACTAAAAGTAATGAAACCACATATTGTTTTTCTCCAATCATATTTAACTCCTCTCTATTTAAGAAGTTTGTCATTTTCATTCTGATCAGGTGATCACAGTCATGCTTATGACATTCGAACTTGACCATATTCCTCAGAGACTACTACACATACTGATTAGACTAAACATCCTCTTGAAAAATATTAAATGTGAACATTTTCCCAGTACTCCTTTAAGTCACGTCTTTTTTATCTTCCTGTTTAAGAACAGCACATGCTCATTTAAAGCACTTTTGACACCTATAATAAACTATAGATGCTCTTTGAATAAAGAGGTAATTTAGTAAAAGGAAATTTAGTAATTTGTAAATTTTCTATTACAAAACTTAAAGATACCAAATGTAATATAGGAGTACCTGTACTAAGATTATTTGCTGGAAACTATTAGATTGTATATTAAATAATTATAAGTTAAATGATTATAATTTATTGGCTCAATAACATGAAAGTAAAGGAACAGCATCTAGAAATTTATCTCCTTCAATGATCAGAGATAATAAATTCAACATTCTTTTTCTTTCTGTTCAGATGGATGGATGCCAAGGATTTGGTATAAGCACCTAGACAGATAAACAATAAATGTACTCTGAGAACTGAAAATAGAGACTTAATTTGCTCTGAAATTTTCTACAGAATGGTCAGTATTACATAATGCAAGGGTTCAAGTTTTGATAACAGGAGAAGCATAGTGAGACCAAGAATACTCCAGTCATATCACCCCTTCATGCTCCAGGACCCAATACTGTACAACTGTTCAACTTTTAGAAATAATAATTAAACCAGGGGTAGGCCCATTCCTAGATGAACTGTTTACTTGGACTGTCACCTCATAGTCACCAGCTACCAGTTGCCCTCATGAACTTGGTGAAGTGCTGCTTCTGGAGGGAAATCCACATGCATTTGTAACAAGATGTGCAATCATCATTCGTATCTCCTCAGAGATGGCTCAGCCCCTTCCTGAGGAGGGGGTCATCTTTGCCACATCAATCATACTTCTTGATAAACAAGGGGATAATAATCAAACCTTTCTTTGTTTAATCTGGGAAATCAGACACAATTTTATAGAAGGTAGCAGTTTATTTTAACATTTGGTTTAGGGAATTCCTGATTACAGTTTTAATAAAATATTGTGAAATTCAGTTTTTCTTTGATCTTGATTTGATTGATTTTTATCTCAGTCACCACTATCCATGAACTACATAGAGTTCCTTTAAATTTAAACTAATTAAATTAAGATTAACATGAGATGCGGAGAAGGAATAGTTGGAGAAGAAATGATTCAGGAACAATCTTCAGCATACATTGTTCATGTAAATAGACATTAAATTCATTCCCCCTACAAATATTTAAGATAATAATTAATAATGATAATCTAATAGACTATGCCTGAGCAAGCACAAGATGGGAATAATCTCAAATCTTGGCAGAACTATAGATGTCAAATATGACTTCCCTTTTTGTGAGGGGATCAATGGTTGCTATTTGCTCATCATGTTTAATATGCAGAGAGAATAATCTAGTTAAGTCTTTGTGACTAGGACATCTCTGTACTTGTAAAGTATAAGGAAATGACCCAGGGATTTGCTGTTTTGCTGTATATATTATTGTTTGTCCTTTAAAATGTAATGTTTTATTTAGTTCTATGTGTCAGACATGCTATCATTTATATGTGTAACCATTGTAAATAAGCAAACTTGCTTAGACGTATAGTTTTAATGTGCATATTTTAATAATCTAGAGTCACATATGGTAAGTAGCTATAGTATTAGACAGTGACATTAGACATGCTGTAATTTTACCAGAATAGCTACAGATATTGGTCAAGAAAATTTATCTGGAGTATATATTCTTCACAATGTGTGTGCAGTCATTTGCCTGCTTCTATGGGTTAAAATACTTTATGTGCTAATGAAGAGGTACTACTGCTTCACAATGAAATGTGCCAATAAGCAGCTCACTCTGGTGCTATACTCATGGACTGACAGTGAAACAGAACTGCATAATACAAGGAGAAGGGATATCAATGTGCAAGAAATAATGCACCCACTATCACTCTATACATTACACCCAAGATAAAATTTCAAAAAGAAAGCATGAATAGCAATGCAGCTCCCTGAAATTTACTACAGAAAGAAAAGTATTTTAGTTCAATTGAAACATTTGTCATAAGTCTGAGAAGAGAAAAAAAAACCTACTCTGTCACTGTAATTTACACAGATACTGTGAAACACCGCGATGAATGAGATTTTTTTCTGTCTCATATTCTACTTCACTTTCTGTTCACATTCCCAATGCCTTTGTTACATGCAAAATGCAAAGACATTTCATGCACGTTTTATTTCTGCCTAAAGAATATGATCTCTCCCTTTCATTCTCTTCTCTCTTTCATTCACACACTCACACAAATAAGTTTTATTTTCAATTAAGTTTAGAATTTTAGTAATTTTAATGCATAAATCATAACATTTCTATTGATAAAACTGAGCATGAAATTTTCTCTAATCATGTTTTCGTATTAGTGTTTTCTTTCTCTATAGAGTACTTAAGATTTTTTTTTTAACATGAAAGTTTGCATGACCTTTTAAGAGTCAAGTGACATGAAATAAGGAACATGACATTGGTTAAAATTTGAAACATTCAAATGTGTATGTGTACAAGGTCAATATTCAGATTTTTTTCATTAACATTTAAATGTCCATCAGGGCACATTTCAGTGGTAGGGAGTCATCTCTTGGAATCAGATGACCCACTGAGTACAACCAAGATGGAGAAACACAGCAGTGAATATTCTCCTTTCTGCACTGTAGTTCTCTTACATAAAGCACATGACAACAAAACACTCATTGCCTGAAATTTCATAACAATGTGTGTTTACCCTTTTCATTTTGAAAGGAAACTTTCTATTGTATATAACATTGTAATATCACCTTATTTTGTCTATCTCTCTGCTGGTTTATTATCAGGTGACTTCATATACCTTTGTATCATAATTCAAGAAGACAAAGCTGTTATGCTATTCAACATTTGTTTTGGTGACAAAACTATGTCTTAGTATCTATTCTCTACATTTTACATGATTAAATTTCTAAATATTTTTCTACTTACATGAAGTATGTGATCTTGTTGTGACACATAGGTGTGACATAATTTTTTCTTGTTTTACTTCTAGTAGAAGTCTAAACACTGGAATACATATTTTTTGCTTTGTGTGTGTGTGTGTGTGTGTGTGTGTGTGTGTGTGTGTGTGTGTGCCACGTACCAGCCCTAAGCTTGAACTCAGAGCATGAGCATTGTTCTTTAGGTGTTTTGTTCAAGGATAACACTCTATCACTTGAGCCAAACTCAACTTTCAGCTTTTGGATGGTAAAATGTAAAATACAGTCTAAGGGACTTTTCTGCCCAGGATTTGCTTTAAATTGTGATTTCTCAAATCTCCAGTCTTTTCAGTAGCAATGATTATAAGCATGAAAAACCAGCACCTGACTTTCAATATCCTTTCTGCCATCTTTTCTGCTTAACCCAGAATCTGATCTTACAGGACGTACAGGTAAAAGAAAAATTGCCTCAACACTTCAACATGAGGAAACCACAAATAGTTTACTTCGTAAAACACTGGTGTGCTTTCCGCATCCAAACTCCTAAACTTTCCTCTCCTCATTCTTATCTTTCGAGGCTTCAAGTACATCAATTACTCCATTTAAATAAAATTGCTACAAATCCCAGTATATAAACTACATGAATTAAATGTACTATCATTCAATAGTAATATCATTGCCAACAAAATTTTTGATTCACCATAGAGATTGCGGTTAGTAGTTTTAGGAAAAATATATATATAAATATATTAATACATAAGTATACATTAATGAATACTTTAAGAAGAAAAATATAGATTCAACAGTAAAATATATTCAAATATATAATGATGTCACTTTCTTCAAATAAGTGATAACCTACACAAGAGAAGAGAAGAGGACTCACAGAGTCCCACCCAGGAGGTAAAACACTGAAGTGCAAGAAAAACATATTAGGCGGAAGGGGCCAGAACAACTAATTTAATGATAAAATACATTTTAAAAACCTGGAATCATTGGATCATTCTGTAATTCTAGGTCCTCAGGTAGATGAGATCTGAAGCCTCCCCAGCAAAGACAAATTTAGGAAATCCCTTACTTTGACTAGCTAGGAAGTAGAGATGTGATTTAAATGGCAGTTAACTAGCATTCAATTAGCAAATATTTTTACTCAAGGCAAAAAGGGTATGAAGTTCTTAGTTGAAGCCTCAATGTAAGCACACACATACACACACACACACACACACACACACACACACACACACACACTCCAAAGATTATAAAGAAAACTGGACCTAATTAAATTAAAGTATATGAATGTATATAGAAATTCCCTTCTTGAATATTTGTTAAATATTTGAAATATGTTGTGAAAATCAATGTTAATAAATTCTTTAATAAAAAATAAAAATGTAAAGATGGCTGAACCTGTGACTTAAATAGATTACCAGCCTTGAAAGTAAGGCCAGCCAAAAACCTTGAAGACAAAGTCCAATATGACAAACAAAGAGAGAGGGGGAAGAGAGAGGGGGAGAGAACATAATATATTAATAAATATAACATAAAAGTAAGATGATAGAATGATACTCATCAAAGTATTATAAGTAAACAGTATACCAATTGAAAGTACTGGGTGGGCAGTAATGATAAATATAAGTGAATTTGGATGAAAATGTTGTTTGTAAAGTTAATTTGAATCCATGCACTGAGACATTAATACATAAGGGAATTGTACAGGTGGAAACAGAGCAGGAAAAGCTACCTAGGCAGGAGGAGCTATAAAAATTGAAGAGTATTTACATTCTTTCACTTTCACTTTCAGGAATGAGAAAATCTACCTTAAAAATCATGTACCAGCAATAAATTTCATATTCAAATTAAGGCTAACTTATACTTCATATTTCTTTGCTTCAAAGAAATGTCCACTTCATTTTTTGCGTATTTTCTTATCATGAAATTATTATAGTAAGGTGGAATTTCTGTCCCTGATGCATTGAGTAATAAAGCCCACATATAATTGACAGCTTGAGGAGGTTATGAGACACTTGAAAAATCAGATCCTTCATATCCTGAAGGGAAGAAATAGAGTGATGCACAAGATTGATCCAGGGAATATATTTAAAATACGTTTATTCTTTAATCAAGGATTTTTTGTAAAGAATGAAAGAAACTTATAATTCTAGACTCTTAGCATGATAGCTGGTCTATCAATTTCCATTGTTGCTTAGGGACATTTTTGTCAGAAAGAAAACCTGCCAATCCTCTACTGGTACAGAAACTTCATCTCTGGTGAAATCTTCTGTGTTTATTCATTTATTTGGTACAGGCTACCTGTATTGAAACTGAAAGGAAGATGAAAATCTAGTTCTGACAGGTGTGAAAAAGTTTATCAAAAAATTTAAGACAATTGACATTTCATCTACCTACAAAATCAATTATAATATTCTTATGTGAAAAGAAGAACACTCAAAATTATGCATGCTCAATAAAGTTCAACATAAATTTTTTGAGGAGTTTAAACAAAAGTTCAGTGCTTGAAATAGAAGAAAAATTATAGGGAAAATTAATCTTTCTAATAATATTTTAATGATTGATTTCAAATTCTTTTCTTAGAACAAGTTATTACTGCAGGATTAATTATTTAAAATTTTCAAAGTAATTATACTGGCATTAAAATTTTAAAAGAATTTTATATGACAATTAGAACAGAGAGTTTCTAACAGAATATGCTAAGGAAAGTAATATATTTGACTATGTAAAAACATATGAATTCCAAAAAAGTTTTACAATTAATATTGAAAAAAATTTATGAACTAAAGGAAACATGTAATAGATGTGAAAAGAAATAACTAATTTAAGATTATAAGATGTTAAATTAAGAAAATAAATCAGTAACTCAAAACTCAATTTAGTAAAATCATAGAAACTTATGATGGATATGAAAACATAATAAACAATTAGTATACACTTAGGATTCTCCTAACAGAAGATCATAATAGTTCAAAAGGTATATGTTCATATAGGATATGGCTAAGGGAAATTTACTCCAGGTTACGCGAACCAAAATGTTTATCTTTGTGATCATTGTGCTTATTGTATCATGTGAAGCAATTTATTTTATCTTCTTTTCCTCCTATGTTTTTTTCTCATATTGTTACTGTATCTGACTTTGATACCTGGTATATTGTATACCGGTTCATCTGTTCATTTGAAGAAAGGAAAGGAAGGGTAAAACAAAATGTGTGGGAGGGGTAAGGGGAGGGAAAGTGGGAGAAAACCATGGGAAAGCATAACAATGTTCAAGAAGTAATATACCCGATACCTGATGAATGTAATTGCAACCACTCTCTACATCACCCCAACAATAAAAAAGATTAAAACATTAAAATTGAGGTGAAAATATTTTATCTATGAAATTATTTAAACTATGTATTTAAGATAGATAATTTTGGTGTCTTAGGAAAAAAAGTACCTCCTAGACTACAGAATCGTTGCTACATATTTGAAGTAAAGATTATAAAATTTACTTGCCAAGAGTTTGGGCGCTAATAAACCATTTCCTGAAACTTCTTAGAAATATTTTTATTTGTTCATAAATACTTTATAATGGATTTTTTTTGCCAGTCCTGGGCTTGAGCACAGGCCTTGAGGACAGGGCCTGAGCCTGTCCTTGTACTTTCTCAAGGCTAGAGCCCTACCACTTGAGCCTCAGCACCACTTCTGACTTTCTTCTATGTCTGTGGTACCCAGGAATCAATCCCGAGTCTTCATGCATGCTAGGCAAGCACTCTACCACAAGGCCAAACTCCCTGCCCCTGTAACGGAATTTTTAACAATGACCATTGAAAATCAAAAGAATGTAATTATCTATTTAGAATGTAGCTATGCACAGGAAGTACAGAATTCAAACACAAGGGCATGAAAGTGAGCAATCTGAATATAAAAATAAGAGAAAATATCAGTACCCATTTAGAGTAATTATGATCTTCACATATTGAAAAAGACATTAAATGTGCACGTACGTGCATGTGTTTGTATTTCTTCATGTGTTTACATGTGTGTTTATGTATAAAATGATTTATAGAAAAGTACTCAAAATTGGGGGAGGGGAGTTTGGCGTAGTGGTAGAGTGATTGGCTTCCATTGTCTCTTGTTGGAAAAACTATGAAAAAAATGCTTCCTGTTTTCTCTCTGAAGTTCTATTTTTCTTTTCCTTTTGTCCTTACCTACAGGGAAAGCAAATAATAGATGTGGTTTACTTATTCTATTGACATTTTAGTTTGCAAAGCAGAAAAATGAGTGCTGCACACATGATTAATATTAATAATGATAATATAAGCTCTTAAAAAGGTTCCCCGCTAATCTTGTATTATTTAGGCTCTCTCACATAATGAACCTCTTGAATATTTCATAACTAAGGGAAAGAAAACTCAATTGTAAGAACAACTTGAACTGTCATATATGTCATATGGATGCATGAAAATGTCCTTATTCCATGACAAGAGTGAACAGGATGGATTTGTCAGTGGCAAAATACAACATTTTTACACCTTTAGTCAAATGTCACTCCTTATTGTAAGTGACATCGTAGAACAAAGAACTTTCTATATCATATGAAAACTATAAATCCTTCTTTTCTTGACAAGAATTTACAATGAAAGGACATTATAGTGTGTATGAAATCCTACTAAAGCTGCTTAATATGCTTTCTCTTTTCATTCTATGTCTAACAGGTAGTGGTATAATTAAGAACAGGTTGTCGTTATCATAGGCAGAAATAGAAAATCAAGAGACTGGGGCCTTTATGAGGAGAAATGGCTGAGTGGCTGAAAAAAATAACAGGGAAACAACGAAGTCAATATGCTTAAGGCCTTTATACTTTGTTTGTTGGAACAAAAGTTGTTTCCCTTCTTATTTTTCTTCCTTTATTTCTTCTTTTGTTCGCCAATAAGGCCCCAACACATCCATGGGGCCAAATCATGTTTTGCTCAAGTACATTTATGCGAAATGTACAAGTTTTCTTAACAAAATGAGCATATTCCAATGCAGCTCATCAAAGAAAGATTAGGTTGGTGTATTATATGAATTTTGGTATATTATGAGAATTTCTGTATTTGCATATTCAGCATATTGAAAGTAACACCTGAAAATTAAGAGAATATTTAAAGGGAAGGGAATAGGCCCCCAAGTCTTTGATCTTTATTTGGAGAACAAAGGCACTGCCAATGGAAGTGGGGCCCTTAACCTGTCATATTATAGGGTGAACGATTATAATGCATTTTTTCTTTCATTCATAATCACCTCTTCAAATGAAATTTTATTGTTACATTTTTGCTATTTTTCTTATATGCTTATTCCTACTTCAGAAAACTAGGAGATGGTGAACAACATCTTTTGTCATTGTTCATTCCTATCAATGTCAATGGGGCCTAAGAAGGTAATCTAAAGATGGACACATCCTGAAACTCAATGTTTTTAGAATTTTTCATAAACTAGAATCTGCCACATGTGCCTCTGATCACATACTCACTGGGCCAGCCTTGAGTGTAAATTCTGCTTGGCAGAGGGTTGGGACAAACACAACAACCCCAGAAGTAAGAGAACCTGAGTAATGACAGAAAAATTATGATTTGATTAGTCCATTCTCCTCAGGTCAAGCAAGGATAAAGCCATATTAGTAGCAAGAAGTGGAAATTCATTGTACCAAAAATGTTAAAAACACAAAATAAATGAAAAGCATATTGACTCACAGAAGTTTAAAACTGAATAATACATTTTTGCCATGCCTACAAACTTCATTTTGTAAATGACATGCCTTCAAAAAAATGATAAATGGGGGCCAAAATTTGGCCTAGTGGTAGAATGCTTGAGTAGCATGTATGAAGACCTGGGATCTATTCCTCCATACCACATACATAGAAAAAGCTGAAAGTCGTTCTGTGGCTCAAGTGGTAGAGTACTAGCCTTGAGAAAGCCCAAGGACAGTGCTCAGGCCCTGAGTTGATGATCAGGACTGGCAAAAAGAAAAGAAAAAGCTACATGGAGGGCATAGAAACTGAAGTCTACTTAAATATTAGGATTATAACCCTAGAAACAAAATGGACATAAAAGAAGAATATGGAAGTATTGTAAATATTAGCAAGGAATTGATCTAGGTGTTGGAATGTAAATGGTTTTCCATGCTTTTAAGAAATATATTGGCTAGGGCGGGGAGGGAAACGGGTACCAAGGCATGTGAAAGGGTATTAATGTATGTGAATTAATGCACCTTCTATCTGGCAAATATCATGTAACCCTTTTACTAATTACAATAAAAAAGAAAATAATAAAATAAAAAAATAAAATAAAAATAAAAATAAATGCAACGTAACTTAAAAAAAAAGAAATATATTGGCTAAAATTTCTGAAAATCACATGGATAGATCTTATTATAATTGAAAGCCTAATATAAGGGCAGTACACTACAAAATATTTTTCTTCCATATATGTTTTTACAGTTATTATAAAAGTGATGTATACAGGAAGCTACTGTTATATAGGACATATAAAAAGTATATTTTGCTTTGAATGATGTCACATCATCCCTTTCTAGTTCCCAGTTTTTTCCTCCTAATCCAACCAACAAAGTGAAGGATTCATTTTAAATATAGTGTTGCATACTGCTGCATTTGTTCACTACTTGCCCCTCTGTTTCTTTGCCCCTTTATCCTCCCAAATAAAAATAAAGGAGCAAAGAAGGCAGAAAGAAAGAAAACAAAATAGGCATCAAAGAAATATAAAAACTGCTTATTTCCATTTCCTGTAGATAATTTCAATAAATATTATTTTACATGATCCGATGCATAAATGTTGTGTGATTTCTCTCATTTCTAGTAGCTAGATTGTGCCTGCAAATCCACATGGAAACACAATGGATGATAAAACAAAAGCACTGGTACATGAAAAATGATTAAGTCTCTAGGCACTCACATATAGTCAGAACAAAGGAGGATATTCTTTTTTTCATATATTTTATATTGTAATTAATAGAAAGGTTATATTATATTCACCATATAGAAGGTGCATTACTTCACCAACATTGATACCCTTTCTCATGTCTTGGTCCCCATTTCCCTCCCTCCTCCTCCACCCCTCATCTTGTGTTCCCACCTTCCCTATCTTATTTCAAATAACCAAATAAGCATATTATATATTCTTAGGAGAACAAAAAGATATACTTATAAAATATATTTTTGATAAATTTCCTAGTCCTTAAAGTATTTCATTATCAGGACAAAAATTGTACAAAATCAAGAACTTAAAAGTTCATGGGGGGGCTGGGAGTTTGGCCTAGTGGTTAAAGTGCTTGCCTAGCATGCACAAAGACCCGGGTTCGATTCCTTGGTACCACATACATACAAAAAAAAAAGCCAGAAGTGGTGCTGAGGCTCAAGTGGTAGAGCTCTAGCCTTGAGAAAGTCCAAGGACAGTGCTCAGGCCCTGAGCTCAAGCCCAGGACTGGCAAAAAAAAAAAGTTCATGGGGTATTTATTCTAATTTTTCTTTTCACTTCACTGATTATTAATAAATACAAGCATCCTTTCATATATTTGTGGGATACTCATATTTCCTTCTTGGTAAAATACTTATTCATACTTGCTCTATTTTCAGTAGATTTTTGATATTTGTGATTTGAAATATTTACTTAAATTTAGAAACAAAAATACTTTATTGGATAAACCTAATTCTAATTCAGACATGGCATTGTAAAATTTTTTCTTGTGCTTTTTCTGAATCAGTCCCCTAAGTTTTAATTTTTTCCCTTATGATTTGCATTTCTGTATGATGCCTATGATACAACTCTCTAGAAAAATAGTTTACCATATTCACTTCTAAAAGGGTTGAAGTTGGTCTTTCAAGTTAAGATTTTAATCCACTAGAATTAATTTTGTGTGTAATGTAAGATTATGACCCAATTAACTTTTTATGTGAATAACTAGACATTTAATTGAAGGGCACTTTTTTTCTGTGATTGAACTCTAAAATGTACCAATGCCTGAGTCTCACTTCTTTTTCTTTCTTTTTTAATTAGTGCATCAAAAATCTTCCCATATATATGTAATATAGTAACTGTCATTCCTCTTTTGGATTTTTAATAACCACAGAAATTTTAGAACCAGTTTATCATTTTACCTACAAAAGTAAGACTTCTGATATTGATTAAATGTACAAAATACTATGCACAAATTTTTGGATTTTTAACATATTTTCTATATTGACTTGTTTAAGAATTTAGTAAGTATCTCATTTAATTAGTTTATTTTGAATTGTCTGATACACTTTTGTAATTATCTCTGTATTTTGGCAAGCTTTTTATTTGATCTATTCCTTGACATTTCAAAAAGTTATTCCAATTTCAAGTAATGTCTTATAAATAATCTTTATCTAATTGTACTTAATAGAGTATAAATGCAGTGATCATTAATTGGATTTTCATTTACATTAACCTTGTTGATTCTAATCTTTCTGAAAACTGATATTTTTACATGTAACCAAATGCATCTGCTATAAAAATAAAAAGTTTTGTGTATTTTACTGAAAAAAATTCTAATTGCCAGTTAGCAGATCTAATTTTTGTTTTTGTTTTTCATTTAAAAAGTCATGTTTTGTCAGTTTCTACTTAAAATTGCCATTGCTATTTGCAGGATATATTAAATACTAATTAATGTGTTCATTTACACACAGCAGTTTCAAATAAAAATTTGCTGATATTTCTAATATCAGAGCCAAGGCTCTAAGACCCTGATTATTTTTTATTTAAAATTTTATCTATAATTGGTTTGTCCTTTATATTTGACAATATATTCCTTTTTATTTCCTATTTGTTGTCATTAGGTAGTTATACAAAAGACTTGTTATTCAGCCAAGCAATGTATGAATGTAATGCATCTTTGTCCAATGTCACCTCTTTCATCTGCTCTCACATTTGCTTAATTCTAATCTTCAGGATCTTCAGTAGTGAAATTCATGATTCTGGACACTACAGCAGATCTGAAAATTGGTCAGGACTTCTGATTTGAAAACATATTGGCCTCTTGTGCAGGCCCCCAATATCTAACATAGTCACCAGGCCAGGGTGGTCACTGGCCTGAGGCTCCCTTAGGGTAACTCATTGCTCATCTGAGCACCTATATTTCTACAGAAATTCAAGTCACTATTCTCCGTAACTGTGCACTATTATATCAGGTATTTAGGATACATTTGGTCAAAAGGCCAACAAGGATTTTCCTTCTTTTGAATGCTTGAAAAACAACTTTTTAAATTTGTTTTAGATTTATTAACATTGACTTTTACATCATATTTCAAATGTCATGCTTAATAAACAAGTATTCAGGAAAGGAATCTATATACAATCATTTTCATTTAGATTTTAGAACATAATTAAAATTAAGCCGAGAGTTTATATGCCATAGATACATATTAATCTATGTAATAAAGAATGTCTGTAGAATATATTCCCCTTAATAGAATTTTATGTCTATCTAGTTATGTTTATATCTCCAAGACCATGTCCATAACTTTGGGTACCCAAATATTGAGTCATTGCTCTTGCCATGCACAAGAATGGATCAAAGATCTCAATATCAGGCCTTGTCGGGAGCAAGAGTGGAAACAAACTGTACTTTGATTTGCATCAGATAATTGCTTGATTGTCTTATTGTTTTTTGGCCTTCTCCTGTTCAATTGATCTGAGATTTACCATATGAATGTAACCCTCAACAGCTCCCTGATTAACGATCTGGATGTAACACCTGGGAGGGCCCTGGTCTCGGGAGGGGATAGAAACTTTGTGTTAAGAATAAACGAGGCGGCAGTTTTTGCTTGGGCTGCAGACCTCCTGGACCCGATGTGTTTGTCTCTCTTCTAATTTTTCCAGTCCCTGCCCCTTATTTCAGGAACCCCAATTTGCTGCCGGGAGGCCCCGGCATCTGGCGCCCGAACAGGGACCCTGAAAATCTGGGACGAAGGTGAAGGACCCCTCCCTGTGGTGAGTAACACATCGTAGGACTATTAAGAGAGTATAGTCAGGAGTAATAATTATGGGTCAAGCTAATAGCCATGAGTTATTTCTACCGATCTTAACAGGCCTATTTGAAGCCCACGGAACGTGGGTGGAAGAGGGGGTGCTTCAGAGCTTCCTACAATTTCTCGAGGAGGCATGCCCGAGGTCTGTAGAGGAGGCATTCCAAAAAGCCTGGCAGCGGATAGGAAAAAGAATTCAAGATTATTATGAGGTATATGGCCCCGAAAAGACCCCAATAGAGGCTACTACTGTATGGAATTTAGTAAGTGAATACATAGATCCTCTACATGAAGATGCTGAATTAAATCTTGAATTAAGGGAACTTTATGAGTTAAAGGACCCTTCTGAAGAACCTGAGGCTGAGCCATATGCCGCAGCCCAAGAGAGTCTAAGTGAGATCTTGCAAACGGAACAACAACCAGTAGATATTGAGTATCAGAATTCAGGTTTGAATACCAAGGAGGAAAGTTATGATGAGTCAATGGAGGGCCGAATGGCTATGATGGAGAAGAAGTTAGAAGAAATCCTACATTTTCTATCGAAAATGGGGACAGAGCAGAGAGCCCCCTCAGAAGTAGGAAAGAAATATGACCCTCAGGCCACTATGGTGTCTGATTCTAAACCTTACCCCTCACACCCACCGCCTCCGGCTGCAGCCTTACGGCCTCAATCCCTTTCTCAACCTTTAGGCAAGCCTAAAGGCCCTAGCAACAAGTCCCTTTTAACAGGCACTACAACCAGGCACAGTGCATCGCAATTAAACCTGACTCAGGCTGCTAGAGAGAGGGAAGGTATTTCAGGGCCTCGATGCTTCCCTAGTTTAGTTGATCATGATGAACAAGTATACCATCAACCTGTTCCTGTTAAACTATTACAGGATTTAAAAAATGCCTGCTCCCAATATGGGCCAACTGCCCCTTTTACTCAAGCAATATTGGAGGCCGCGTGTGCTGGTATTGCATGCCCAAATGACTGGAAGCGGCTTGCCAGAGCATGCCTTAGTGCGGGAGAGTACTTATTATGGGAGACAGAGTTCACTGCACAGTGTCGGGCTAAAATTGAAACAAATAGGTCTAAGAACCTGCCTTACACTGTTGATCAGTTGTTAGGAGAGGGAACCTATAAAAACACCAAAGATCAATTGGGTTATGCAAAGGAGGCCTATTTACAAATAAATGCTGCGGCGAGAGAGGCTTGGAAAAAGTTACGCAATTCCAATCGTACAAAAAATCTAGTAGAAGTTAAACAAGGACCAAATGAGCCTTATTTAGAATTTTTGTCTCGATTAATGGAGACTGCAGACCGCCTAGTACAAGATGAGAATGCAAGGGAGATTATAGTTAGACACATAGCCTATGAAAATGCCAACGCCGCCTGTCAGGCAGCTATCAGACCCCATAGGAATAAGGGAGGAATCACGGACTTTATTTCACTGTGTGCTGATATTGGACCCTCCCATGTACAAGGCCTTACTTTAGCCACCGCTCCTCAAGGAAAGACTGTTACTGAGTCTCTAAAATATAGAGGTCAGCGGCATTCTCGGGCTGCTAGACCCCCAGGGCGTTGCTTCTCTTGTGGACAAATAGGACATTGGATGACGCAATGCCCATGCCAGGCCAGGCAAAAGAGAGAAAAATCACCTGGCACATGTCCACGCTGTGGTAAAGGGAAGCACTGGGCTAAAGATTGCAGGTCAAGAACAGATCGCAATGGCCGCCCGCTTTCGGGAAACTGGAGGAGGGGCCAGCCCCTGGCCCCGCAAAACCATGGGGCAGTCCCTCCCTCTTCTCGGCCACAAGTGCATCTTCTAACAACCCCCCAAGATCAGTCTCCGGCCTCCTCCGTGCCACCCCAGGAAGTGCAGGATTGGACCTCTGTTCCTCCACCTGCTCAGTATTGACCCCAGAGATGGGGACACAAGCTCTCCCCACGGGGGTCTTCGGCCCCCTTCCCCCGGGAGTGGCTGGATTGCTGTTAGGGCGAAGTAGCTCAGCCCTTAAAGGGATACAGATTACACCTGGCAAAATTGACCAGGATTTTACTGGAGAAATCAAAGTTATGGCCTCTGCCCCGAAACACGTGGTATCGATCCCAGCCGGTCAAAAATTAGCACAATTAATACTTGTGCCTTTACCTCCCGGGGAGACTGCTAATTCCCCATGTGGACAGAGAGGATTTAGATCTTCTGATATCTATTGGGTACAAAGCATAAAACAAGAGAGGCCTGAGATGACTATATTTATACAAGAAAAGCCCTTTAAAGGAATATTAGACACTGGAGCAGATGTGTCTGTGATATCTAAAAAACATTGGCCAGCCCAATGGCCCCTGACAACCTCTATGACTTCCCTACAGGGGGTTGGGCAAGCAACTGACCCACAGCAGAGCAGTGCGATCCTTGTTTGGAGAGATGAGGAAGGGCACTCTGGTCATTTTCAGCCATTTGTCTTGGATCATCTGCCAATTAATTTATGGGGTCGTGATATCATGGAAAAAATGGGAGTGTATATGTTTAGTCCTAGTGCTGCGGTCACTAAGCAGTTACTTGATCAAGGCCTCCTCCCCTTTAGGGGACTAGGCCGAGCAGCACAGGGGGAGCTAGAGCCACTCCAACCCCAGTCTCACCCTACGAGACCAGGATTGGGGTATCCCTTGACGGGAGCTGTCGTTTGCCCTCCCCCTCATGCTGATCCCATAAATTGGCTCTCTGAACGACCGGTATGGGTTGAACAGTGGCCTCTTTCACTAGAAAAGATCATTGCAGTACAGCAGCTGGTACAGGAGCAGCTGGATTTGGGGCATGTGGCCCCTTCTAACTCTCCATGGAATTCTCCAATTTTTGTTATAAAGAAAAAGTCAGGTAAATGGAGGCTGTTACAGGATTTGAGAAAAATAAATGCCACAATGGAACTGATGGGGGCCCTACAGCCTGGCTTGCCTTCACCCATGGCAATCCCAAAGGATACTTATAAGATTATTATAGATTTGAAGGATTGTTTCTATACTATACCCCTGGCGCCTCAAGACTGTAAGCGCTTTGCCTTCAGTGTCCCCTCTGTTAATTTTAAAGAACCCATGAAGCGATATCACTGGCTTGTGCTCCCACAGGGCATGGCAAATAGCCCAACTTTATGTCAAAGTTTTGTGGCTAGAGCCATTTCTTCCACTCGTGAAAAATTTTCTTCTGTTTATATTGTTCATTATATGGATGACATCTTGTTGGCTTGTTCTGACCCTATCGTCGTACGACAAGCCTTTGGACAACTAAAGCAGGATCTGAGCCTCTTTGGCCTTGTAATAGCAGCTGAAAAGGTTCAGGAACACCCGCCTTTTACATATCTAGGCCATATATTAGGCCCACACTATTTTAAAAGCCAAAAAATACAATTAAAAACTTCACACTTAAGAACTCTTCATGATTTTCAGCAATTCTTAGGAGATATAAATTGGCTTCGGCCTTATCTAAAGCTCTCCACAGGAGAGTTAAAACCCCTCTTTGATCTCTTAAAAGGAGATACCAACCCTACATCCTTGCGCGAATTAAATCCTGACGCCAGGAGGGCCATCCAAATTGTAGAAAAGGCAATTTCCCAGCAACAAATGACCTATTGTGACTATTCTAAACCCTGGGGAGTTTACATTTTAGCTACTTCTCACTCCCCAACTGCTGTATTGTGGCAGGATGGCCCACTTTTATGGCTTTATCTACCATCAACACCCGGCAAAGTGCTGACCCCCTACTACGAATTGGTAGCTAATCTGATACACATGTGCCGAGTGGACTCCCGTAAATATTTAGGTCAGGAACCTCATTTTATCTGTGTCCCATATAATTTACAACAACAAGATTGGCTATTCGCCCATTGCGATTCTTGGGCCATTGCTTGGGCCAATTATACGGGAAAAATTTTGCATCACTACCCGTCTAACAAACTTCTCCAATTTGCTGCGTGTCATACGTTTCTATTTCCTTCCATAGTACAGGCCTCGCCTTTATCTTCTGCCGCTTTGGTATTTACAGATGGATCCTCAAATGGAACGGCTGCTTTGACCATTAATGGGAAAACTCAATCTTGGGTTACAGGTTTTTCCTCCGCCCAAGAGGTGGAGTTAGAGGCTGTTTTACAGGCACTCGTCCTGTTACAAGACGAGCCCTTTAACTTATACTCAGACAGTCAATATGTAATTCGTGCTCTTCAAGTCATAGAAACTGTTCCCTTTATTGGAACTACTAACTCCAATATTCAGACCCAATTTCGCCAAATACAAACTTTGCTTTGTTCTCGCAACCACCCCTGTTTTTTTGGCTTTGTTCGAGCTCACACTAATCTTCCTGGCCCTTTAAGTGAAGGCAATGCGGTCACTGACTCTGCCACCAGAGTTTACTTAACTCAGGTTGAACTTGCTAAGCAGTCACATGCCATCCACCATCAAAACAGTCGAGCCTTGCGCCGACAGTTCAAATTATCCAGGGAAGCAGCGAGGCAAATAGTTAAGACTTGTTCCAACTGTGTCCCTTTTTCACCAGCCCCCCATTTAGGTATAAATCCACGAGGACTGCTTTCTAATCACATTTGGCAGATGGATGTCACGCATGTTCCATCATTTGGCCGATTAAAATATGTTCATGTTACTGTAGATACTTATTCTAATTTTATCTTGGCCACCCCCCTTGCTGGGGAAGCCACTAAACATTGTATTTCTCACTGCATTCGATGCTTTGCTGTGATGGGGATTCCCTCGCAAATAAAAACAGATAATGGCCCTGGCTATGCAAGCCGAGCATTTCAATCCTTCTGCCGTTCCTATAATATCACTCATATTACAGGCATTCCTTACAATCCTCAAGGTCAAGGCATCGTGGAGAGAGCTAATGGATTATTAAAACATCAAATTGCTAAAATACAGAAAGGGGAGTCGTATCCCGCTACCCCTGTGAATATACTTAATCATGCTTTATTTGTTTTAAATTTTTTGAATTTGGATTCAAATAATTTATCTGCTGCTCAGCGATTCTGGGAAAAAAGAGAGCAGCGTGCTTTTGCCTTAGTAAAGTGGAAGGATCCCCTAACTGGTGCTTGGCATGGACCCGATCCTGTTCTAACCTGGGGTCGAGGGCATGTATGTGTTTTTTCACAAGGAGAAAATGACGCCCGCTGGCTGCCTGAACGCTGCGTTCGGATCGTGGAGAGTGACAGTGGCCATCCAAGCAGCGACTCACTGGGCCTACACCCCCAACCCTCCAGTGGTGCATCCTGCGACGTGGAAAGGACCTGAGTTATTTGTGCATGTCTATTGGGACTGCTACTGATCCACTTGTTCCACACATTCATATGAGCTGTGTTTCTCCTCCTTTTACTATTATGTAGGGACCTTTTAACATATTCATTGACTCTACACAATTTAATATGTGACATTATTTTGTCTTTACCATCCCTCTTCTTAATAACCTTTTTTGTAAGAGATGCCCAGGTGAAAAGCAAAGGCCTCCAGAGGTAAGTAGAAGTCGGCCGACCCCCTGTATGTCTGTGTTTTGTTTTATTTTTTTATTCTATTTTATTTTATTTTATTTTTAAAAAAAAAAAAAAGGGGTGCACTGTGGGCCTAAAATAGAGGCCTGGGTGGTCAAGGGACGCCTTGACCCCCCTTCCCCTTCTGAGTTTCTTGTCAATATCAAGGCATACCTGAGAGTCCCACCAGCAAGACATGTCTAAATCTAAAAATAGCTGTTAAGTGTATCTGATTGAGTCCAATTTTCTTGTTATATGTCAATGTCTGATTATTTAAAAGTCTCCGCTTCTCTGTCTTGTTCATGTTACATATTTTTCTTTGTCCAGTTTTTGTCTTTAAAATTGGTACCATTTCTAAGTGTGGGTCCTTATGGTTTTTCTGTGCGTACTCATGCACACATCCTTGTTATTTATTTGAACATTTCTGGGCCTAGCATGGCCGCTCCCCCATGTCTGCAGTTGTAACAAGCCCTGGAAAAATAAATTCCAGCTAAGTTGCCTTGCAAAAAGTTTTGTTTCGAACCTGGTTCTCACCTGTAAGAGTAAAATTGGCAAAACTCTCTTGACACAAACTTCCGGAAATTGAACGGCCGATATTAATTTTGCGCGCTTTATGATCTTTGAGTATGAATGTGTGTGAATGAGTGAGTGAACATGTTCAAGGTTAAATTGTCAGCATGCTGAAAAAAAAAAAAAAAAAAAAAAACAACTGGTAAATATTTTTCTAGATCCTGAAATCTGCATTTTATTGCAGGGCATACAGCTGTTTACATTGTAAACATTGTATCCTGTTCAGCTCAGAGGTATTAGGGAATTTGGGATTTATTACTTTAAGTTAAAGTTTGGAAACATGTATTAGAGATTTAAATGTAAAATTGTTCATTAACGTCAGAAACTTTGCCTGTCCTTTCTTGCAAACTGACACTAGAAATCTGATGGTAAAATGTGGATAATGTGATTAGTATTTTAAAGGAATGTTTAAAAGTTTATCTCTGCAATTGGGTGTATTTTAAAAAAAGGAAGGAAACTAATTCCAGACTTAGACTTTTGGTGCACTGATGTCTATAGTTCTTGCATTAGGGAAAAACTGTTATTTGAGTTTAAACTGTTGTTGGAGTTTTAGACAGTAATCTAAACTGAAAAAAAAAAAAAAAAAAAAAGCCCTTTTCTAAAAGGCAAGAGGAGTGCCTTGAGCCCTAGGGGGCATGAAGGCAGAAGGAGTTCTTTGTGCCCTTAAAGGTTTTTCAATTGCAAATAAAGGCTAAGGTGTTGATTGTTTAAGCCAGTATCAGCAAAAGTTTTTAAGAACATTGGAATTGGGTTTCTAAACAATATTTGAAAGTGAAGTTGTCTTTAATGTTTCTAGAAAGAGAGAAAAGGAAAATCAGGACTACCAAAGTAATTGCTTAATTGCTATTTCAGCTTGCTCTTGTAACTTCCAGCTAGCCCATTGGAGAAGAACAGCAATCCTTATTCAGATGTAACTTTGGCCTTTTCCAGGTTCTAGGTAAGCTCATGCTTAGAGACTATTTCTGTGTCTACCACCTTGTTGCTCTAATTGGAGATACTCGGCCGCTTGTAGGACTCACTGATCTGAAAACTGCAGTTTTGAGCCAACCCCGGGCAAAGCAAAGTCCCTGTGAGATTGTGGTGTCTAATCTGGCAGCAGAGTGCTATTAAGGCAGAGTTGCTTTGGAGCTTGAAGCCGCAGAGTGCTAGCTCTGAGCTGAACAGCTGGGGGACAGCACTCAAGCACCAAGCTCAGGACTCACAGTGGCAGGGTGCTAGCCTTGAGCTGGAGAGCTGAGGGACAGTGCCCAGGCCCTGAGTTCAAGTCCAGCAACCAAGCAAGTGAATTGCCAATGGGACATTTATCCCTGTGTGGGGAAACTCTACTGGGACACGACGCAGAAAGCCTCTGCTTGGATGGCAGAGATGGTGTCAGATCTTAGTCACTTGTGCTTGGCCGATCAAATTAATCAGAGCCGGGAGGTCATAGAATAGTTTGTAAGCATGCCTTACTAATGCCCGTGCCTTTCATAACTGGGCAGGAACTTGTCAATCTTCTGTGATAGTGGATAGTTTAAAGCCCTAATTGAGCAAAATTTTTATTTATTTATTTATTTATTTATTTTTGACACCAGCCACAAATTCAGGAAAAGTTTGTGGATCTGAGACTTGTGTCTCTATTAATCTGTTTAGATCTGACAACTGAAGCATTGTTAAGGTCGCAGAAATTTAGTTCCCCAGACAATCAAGAAAAGGCTTTTGCAAATGGGTGCTATGTAACTACACTATTGTAGCCAAAGATGGTTTGTGCAGTTGTTAAATGTCAAATATGATCTCTAGTTTGGAGTAAATTATTATTCCTGATATCTAATCCTTGCAATCCCTAATAAATAGGCTAGGCTTTTTAAGGTCCCTGGTCAAGCACAGAGACAACGCCCCTGAGTCAGCTTGAAGAAGTCACAGAAGCCGAATCTCCGCCCATTTATCCCCTTTAGATGAAGGGACCAGTCATTTTTGGAAAGTGAGACAGGATAATGAGATATTAGAGATAGTGAAAAGAATAGAAATTGCACTTGTGTTTCTTTTAAAAATAAAGACGGGGGATATGTCGGGAGCAAGAGTGGAAACAAACTGTACTTTGATTTGCATCAGATAATTGCTTGATTGTCTTATTGTTTTTTGGCCTTCTCCTGTTCAATTGATCTGAGATTTACCATATGAATGTAACCCTCAACAGCTCCCTGATTAACGATCTGGATGTAACACCTGGGAGGGCCCTGGTCTCGGGAGGGGATAGAAACTTTGTGTTAAGAATAAACGAGGCGGCAGTTTTTGCTTGGGCTGCAGACCTCCTGGACCCGATGTGTTTGTCTCTCTTCTAATTTTTCCAGTCCCTGCCCCTTATTTCAGGAACCCCAATTTGCTGCCGGGAGGCCCCGGCAGGCCTGAAACCTCAAAACTGTTAAGCAATAGAGTAGGAGAGACAATGGAACTCATAGGCACAATCTTCCTGAACAGAATCCCAGGGTGACAACAGATGGGAGAGAGACTTGACAAATGGGACTATAAAAAAATTTAAAAAAAATTTTTCGGCATAGATAAAAACATAACTACTGGGGCTGGGAGTTTGGCCTAATGGTAGAATGCTTGCGTAGCATCCTTGAAGACCGGGGTTTGATTCCTCAGTACCACACATACATAGAAAAAGCCAGAAATGGTGCTGTGATGCAAGTGGTAGAGCTCTATACTTGAGAAAGTCCAAGGACAGTGCTCATGCCCTGAGTTCAAGGCCTGTTACTGGAAAAAAACAAAACAAAACAAAAAAAAGCATAGCTACTAAAGTAGAAAGACAGCCAACTAACAGGTAAAAGATATTCACCAAAAATACATCAGACAAATGCTTGATATCCAGTAAGACGCTATTCTCTCATTTTTTTTTCCAATTAGGCTCTTCATGCTCTAAGAGATCTTCACCCTGGCCTGGTGACTGACATTGCCAGGTGTCTCATCCAGCTCATCAACACACATCCTAGAAAGTGCCCCACTGCCATGAGAATGCAGATACTCTCTCAGCACCTGAACTGGAGGAGATTCTCTATTATGGTTTCAGATTTTGACATTTTATGAAGACTAAGAAGGATCCTTACTGGAACATTCATCTCAAAGCCTCCAAGTGCCTATCTCCATGGACTCTAGTGCCTCAGTCACAGCCTCCCTGTCATTCAGCATCCAGTCTATCTCCTCAAAATTTCCCAGGTGTTGCTACTAATTGTTGTTTCAATACTGTAGCTAACATGGCTCCTCTTGTTTGCCTGTTGGATTCTTTCTGCCTCTGTGGTCTGCAGTGGGAAGTAAAGACTAAGAGGGGAAAGTGCTATGCACTTATAACTCAACATACCCCTCTCTCTCTCCACTCATCTATTAGTAGGCAGTGGTAATTACCATGTTACCATGACTTTGGGAATATTCCCCTTAAGAGAATAGCAAATCACTTGGAGCTCTTCAGGTATTATTATTCATAATAATGTACATTTTGCACACGTGTTCACTCCTGCATCTAAACTAAATGAGCTGTCTGTTATTATGTCTTCCGCTCTATCTACCCTCCACATCTTTCCATTCCCCTTTCCTTCTTCCCTTTTTCTCCTCCCAATGGCAAGAATGGTTTGTTCTGTACTAGACACCTCTCTTTAGCTACCTTTCCCAACATTGGTTTCATTCTTCCAATGTATTACTTCAATCATGGATTGTACATTTTACAATGGATCTTTATACTCATCACACTATCAATACAAATTACATGCTCTGCCTGATTTAGAACCTTATTATTAATTGCCTATTTTCCATACTGCTCTAGAGTCATTGTGTTACTGAGAAGCTAGTACCAGATTTCATTCTTGTCTGGTTTTGCATTCAATGAATTAATCTGACAGACAAGTATTATTTTGCAAGGTCGCAGAGTTTATTCAAAAGCCAAAGTACACTCTCAGAGGAGATAGCAGGATTAGGATTCAAACCTGAATTTTAGATCAGCCCCCTCTTTTATTCTCCAGAATGTTCTTAGGACATCCCTTATTGGAGCTAGTTAAGCTAATTGGGGTTTGACTGACCAGTTAGGGTTGCTTAACTCATGGTCATACTCCATATGGTGTGAATCCTCATTCCCAGACTTTTTGCCAGATGCCTTAGTTGAAAATAATATTCATCAACTCGCTGTTGAGAAAAAAAAAAACGCATAGAAGGGCACTTGAAGTCAGTGTTAGGCAACACTAGTATCTGTTAAACAGATCTATCAAAGATCTTTAACAGATCGTTAAGATCTGTTAAAAAGTAATCTTATAACATGAAATCACCCAATCATTTGTCCTAGAATTATGAAACTTCTGTGGTGTTTGTAAGTTGTTACTGTTTCCATGTTTTTGTTTGCTCATTTCCAATTACAGATCAATTTGCACTGAATTTTCCTGTATATAAAATGGTACTTCCCTAGGCTTTCACTTATCTGCCTTTAAAAAAATATTGCAAAGGTGATGTACATAGGGGTTACAATTACATAAGAGAAGTAATGATTCCTTTTTATACAGCGTGAGCCCCTCCCTCATTTTCTCTCACTTTTTCTGATCCTAACTCCCTTCCCCATCAAAGTACAAAGTTGATTTCCAACATAGGGCCTAATGAGTATTCCTCTTTATCCCACTGTTTCTGAGATTCTCCTTTCTTTCCCAAATAGATAAACTTGTATATAGGACAAAGTATATGAAAATTAATTTAAAAAACAGTAACAGGGAATAGAGCAAAGAAAAGAGAAATAACTAAAAAAGTACAATATAAAACCTCCTGTTTCCTTTTCTTGGAATTAATTTCAATAGCTTCATCATTTTCTATGGTCATATGCACATAGCTATTGAGCCATTGTGGCCCTCTGCTAAGAATATCCTTAACGGAGTCCATTTATTACAAATGAGGAAAACCATTCAGCCTGTATTTCTTTGGGTCTGGCTTCATTCGCTTAATGTAATTTTTTCCCTGTCTTTCCATTTCCTAATGAATTGGGCATAGAATTGAGAGCACAGAATTCAGTATCTCTGACTATCAAAGAAATGTGAATCCAAACTGCACTGATATTCAGATTCCACCTCAGCCCACTTAGAATGGCCATTATCTATAAATATAGTAACAACAGATGCTGCCATGGATGTGCTCTAATACCTGGAATTCAGAGCCATAGAAAGTCATGGTAACTTTTTATTTAAACTTAGCCTGTGTCTCCATGTACCTTCACAATTTGAGTCAAGCAAAAAAATGATTACTTATTTAGCTGTCTATGTCAGGTTTGGAGATAGTCAGTCTATTCTACTTTCTTTTTAAGCCTTCTCTATGTTGTTACGTTTTCAAAATGAACTTTGCTTTGTACCTCGAAACTGATGTTCTGTGTTTGATGACAGTCCCTTTTCTATGTAAGTCCAATATAATTTATTAATGCCATGAGCCAGCATTACACTGGCTCTAGGAAGCAAGTAAGAGAATCTCTTAGGAATAAGATATAAAAAAATGACTAAAGCTAAAGACTAAAAGTGCTAACGCTGCCTTCTTGGTCCACAGAAGTATTTCTTGCTTATTCATATCGTCTGAGTTCTGTCTTACGTGGTTTGTTGATATTTGAAATGTGCTTTGGTAGATGCTTAAATTATTGACAATCAGACACACACGAACCTCTCGATGCTATTGGGAGTTATATAAAAATATCAAGAGAGTTTTCTCTTTGAAATTCTTAGTATTAAATTATATATAATGATATTGTAGCATAGAAATGTGAATGTATAGACAAATTGCAGTGCAATAAATGTTATGAGGTCTGGATACAGACTGAGTTAAAATGAAACTGCTAATCCAATGTCTTCAAGTTGCTTTTAGACTAAAATAAAAACCAAAATATTATAGAAATTCTACATATGGAGATGGTTAAACACCTCCAATCACTTTGCCTTTCTTAATACCATAAATTTACAATGTTCACCATGGATGCTCATGATGGGGCAAGTTCAGTACTGGAATAAGCATGACTGAATCATTTTGCCCATAATTCCACCTGATTTCTGCTAACAACAAACAGACTTTCACTTTATCCCTTCATTAAACATAAGAAGTTTCATTTCCTTTTTGGATACTATTTGCATTTTTGTAAAGGCACATTTTCACAAAACTTAAGGAAAAACTAAGTAAATTGTGCCATGATATAGACACAATTGATGTTGGTATGGGGCTGACTGAAGGTTTCACAGCTTCATCTGCCTGTGTAATCCACAAATGGGAATTAAGAAAAAAGTATACATTTCTTCTGATTATTAAATACTACACTTGAATATCATTAGCCAAAGCTGGACATAATAAACCCACAAATAATGCAGGCTTACTACAAAGTGGAGACTAGTATATTTGTATTTTAATTCTCTGATGATTCTACTGGTTTTCCAGTTCACTGGGGATGAAACATAGCTTTTGTGCTTTCATACATTAGTTAGATAATGACAATTACAAATGCCTTCACTGGGTGCTTCATATGACTCAAGTTTCAGAAAATGATTACAAAGTGGAAATGAAAATCAAAGCCATGATTTTTATGCTTCTCAGAAGACTAATAACAGTAAAAACCAATAATAACATAGTAAACTGTGGGGAAAAATTGATAATAAAGCATCAGAAATAAAATAACAGTAGATAAAATACATAATTTTAGTTTTATTAAATATCAAAAAATGTTAAAAATTTTTAAGCATAAAATATGTAAATATATTTTTATTAACCAAACTCTTACAAGTAAATATGAATAGTTCTCTAATTTTAAAAATAATCAGAAATATGCCCTAAGACAAATTTAATGTTAAGCTTCATTTATCAGAAAATGCCAATATCACAATGTCCTATTGTTTCAAGATAATCAAAGAAGAAGTAATTTTTCCTAAATATTTTATTGTCTGTATATTATAGTAAACTGACTCAGTGCTATAGTTGCTTGCCAAAATAGAAAGTATAATGATTTCTAAACTTCTACCCGACAAAATCTAGTAATATGTAAAACAATCACATAAAAAGTGTCTAGGGATACAATACTTCTACCACAGTAAGTATTCTGTGTTCTTCAGCACATTAAGAATTAAATGGGGATCATAAAGCTTTCTGAATAAAATGTATAAAATATTTTATCTATTCCAATGTGCATTTATTATAAAGCTCTCAGTGAACCATAAATAGTAGTCATGTCTTTTATATAATAAAAAGAAGTAAAAATGGCCAGTAGACACTTGAAGAAATGTTCAACATCACTGTCCATAAAAGAAATGCAAATCAAAACAACATGTAGATTTCACCTAACCCTGGTTAAATAGACCAATAAAAAAAAAAGTATGGTATGGATGTGGTCAAAGGGGAATTCTATTACATTGGTGGGAATGTAAATGTTTACATCTACTCTGGATTCTCTCTCTAAGTAGTTTTGTCAACAAACCCTATGACCCAGCAATTCCACTCCTGCATATTCCAAATGAGTATCAGGTTCACTTTAAGATTTAACCCATTTCCTAACACTAATACTGCCTGTATATCTAATAGGAAAACTAACTCTAATTATAACCCTAATTCACACAGAATAGAATCAGAATTGTTTTTATACAATTTCACATTTATCTCCTAAATTTTAGTTGAAAACTCAGTTTTACCTTAAGTTTACCCATTCATAAGCCTAACCCCATAATGAACTATATTTTTTTATTAAAGGATTTATTAACATTGATTTTTATATCATATTTCAAATATAATCTTATTTTATTTTTTATTATCCAGGTAATGTATAGAGGGGTTACAGTTATATTTGCCAGGTACTAGGTGCATTACTTCTCACACAGATACCGCTTCTCATGTTTTTGTCCCCATTTCCCTCTGCCCACCTATATACAATATACCAAGTAACAAAGTCAGATACAGTAACAATATGATATTAACCAAAGGGCAACAAAGGAGAAGAGAAATAACATAGTACATTAAAAACAATAATCACTCAAGATAAAGCTCTTGTTCTATATCCTAGAGATTCTTTCATTTAGTCTCAGTATCTATGTATCTAGGTTTTGAGCTATTGTGATCCTCTGCTAGGGGAGTCCCAGATGTGAACTAATTATTAAACATGAGGGAAACCATTGAACCTATGTTCCTTTGAGTCTGGCTTACTTCACTTAATATAACTTTTCCCAAGTCTTACCATCTCTTACAGTGGGGCAATGTCATTCTTTCTGATGGCAGCATAGAATTCCATTGTGCATAAATACCACATCTTGATCTAATATCAACTGAGGGACATTTAGATTGAGTCCATATCTTTGCTATGGTAGATAGTGTTGCAATGAACAATGTTGTTGCTAGTGGCTTGTTTCTGGACATTTGGTTAAATGCCAAGTAGTGGGATTGCTGGGTAATAGGGAAGATCTATGTTTAGTCTTTTGAGGAATCACCATACTATTTTCCATAGTGCTTGAAGAGATTTACACTCCCACCAACACTGTAGTAGTGATCCCTCCTGGCCACATTCCCGCCAGCATCTGTTATTAGATGTTGAGCATTTCGTCATGGGTCTATTGGCCATTCTTATTTCCTCTTCAGGGAAATGTCTCTAAGTCTTTGGCCCATCTTTTAGTGGTATGGTTGTTTCCTTGAAGATTTGTCTTGGAGAGATTCAATTTTTTTAGCTGTATATATATTTTAGAGATGAGTCCTTTGTTGTATGGTTAGTGAAGATCTCTCATTCTGTGAGTTTTCTATTTAACTTGCTAGCTATGTCCTTTGCCATACAGAAGCTCTGAAGTTTAATGCAGTCCCATTTGTCCACCCTTTCTTTAATTTGTTGTGTTTTCTGGGTCTTAAGAGAATTTTGACTTGTGCCTAGGAGACCTAGTGTATCTCATATTTCTTCTTGTAAAGTTTTCAGGGTATCTACTTTTACCTCCATGCCTTTGATCCATTTGGAGTTAATCTGGTGCAGGGTGATATAGAAGAATTCAACTTTAATGAACTATAAATTTAGCCCTAATTATAACACTAATTATTATTAAGACTAAAAGTAACACAAATATTCTTATTTTCTTTTAGTATAATTTGACCCAAATTATAATTGTTTAAAAAATGTGTAGTTTTACCCAATACTTACATTTTTTCTAGTTCTAACCCTGACCCCAACTAGAACACTGAAACTAACCCTAACCCTAATTAGACCCAAACACTAATATTTACAACAATACTGATTTCGACTTTATGGTGACTTTCACTTCGCTTATATTTGTATTTTTTTTCTGTCTGGCCCTCAGTTTTCTATTTTCTTAAGCCTAACTCTAACCACAATTAGAACCTTAATGTTAAATATATTTATAATAATCGCCCAATCACCAAAAATGTTCTTGAGTTTCAATTAATTGTATCTAATGCTCTACTTATGTGGGGATTCAGGGGATAGACGATATTTTGTTTAAATGTATACTGCAGATATATTCTCAAAATACTTTTACAAGTCTAGTGACACTACTAAATATGACAAGGTTCAAATGAGAAAGAGGATAGCCTAGACCTATCTAGAATCTATTAAAAAATTCTAAGCTTATCTGCAACGTTGTACATACCTGTTGCGCAAGCTCCTGTGAAGATGAGGCAATAGAATTGTGATTTTAAGCTCATCTTATGCTACAAAATGAGAACTTGTCTCTATTTACTATGGAAAGTAGTAGCAAAGAAAACATATAGATATGTGAAATATGCTAAAACATTTTTATCAAGTCGACATATGTAAAAAAATCAAGGAGTGGATTTAGCTCAGTGTTTGAAGGCTTACTTAAGATGTATAATTCTTTGCCTGTAATCAATCTCCAACAAGGTGGAGAAAAATTCAATAATAATTAACATACAATTGTTTAAGTGTTCTACATTTAAAGTTGAAAAACAAAATTATTCTTTGGAAACTAAGAACAATAGGGATATTTATCATTATGAAAATAGTACAGATAAGTATATGTAAAAATATTCAGTAGCCATTCTTGTTTGCCTAAATAAAAATAAATGTAATGAAATTCATCTATCATGAATCAACTTACAGATTAAAATAAATCCTAGTAAAATATAAAGTTGGTTGATAGACCACATCCTGTCTTCTCAACATGATGGATGTGGTTTCTGGCTGATACATAAGGTAGCTGTTTTTTATTATAGGACATTTGATATATTCTGGTAATTCCACAATGTATGCTTTTTTTTTCCTTTACAATATGGTGATGAAACCAAAGGCCTTGAGCATGCTATAAGAATACTTTAAGGTTAAAAAGCAGAGACCCATAAATCTGATCCATTTGTTTTGGGTTTTTTAAAATAGGCATTATACATCTTGTGCTAATCACTATCCTTGAAGGTTGAATATTGGCCTCAGCAATTGTTATGGGTGTGATTTAATGAAAAGTATTTTCTTGCATTATCTATCATCATTGTAAATTTTATTTTGTGTATGAAGTATATTTTGATTAAAGGTAAATTTATTACAGTAACACACTAGTGAGAGAGCAAATATTGGGAGGACACATGCTGGTAGAATGGTTGTAATGAGTGCTCCTGGTGAAGATTTTTGTAACATAAACTTGAGAAAGTAGATATTGACATCCAAGTGGTGATCAAGAAAATCTATTGGCTGCAATGCCGAAAACTATGATTCATCTCATTGGATATCCTCTCTTTTACAAAGCAAATGGAAGAAACATTCAAAGATGGTCTATTCAAAATTGTAATAGAGGTCTTCATAAATGAGATTAAAACTAATGAAAATAGTTTTGTGAGCAAATCAGAGGGAAACCAAGAGCTGAGTGGGCAGGGTTAGTCATGTACCTATTGAGTTTTGAAGGATGCCTTATTAAATCAGAGCTGACTGGAAGTCAAAGATGGTTTCCAAGATTATCCATGGCTCAGTTGGGGAAACAGAATGCATGAACAGTGGATATATTCAAACAACCTAGCTCTCCTCCAACAAATGATTGAGTAAAGAAAATGTGATGCAAATATACAATGAAATAGTATTCAGCCACAAAAATGAATGAAATTTTATTATTTGCCACAACACAGTTAACATTAGACAGCATCATAATATGTGAAATAGTGCAGGCACAAATAGACAATAATCTCATGAGATTTTATCTATAGAATATAATATGCTTCATAAAATATGAGATTGAAATGATTGTTATCAGACACTGGAAGGGACTGGAGAACCGAAAAAAAATTGACCAAACGGTTATAAAGTTACAGTTACCAGCCAGAATTTCTTGTACTGTATTGCATCCTAAGATGCAAACTATGTATTTCAAAAGGCTACATGAAAATGTTTTGAATTATTTCATCCATAGAATGTGGTGCACATATGGGGATGGAGATATATTTAACATGATCTAGACAATATGCAATGTATATCTACACCTAAAATATCACAACATATATACTTTATGAATATGACATGTATATTTATCTTTTATTCATTATTTAAAATGAATTTGAATAAAAATTGTACGTTGAAGTGCTCATATTTTGTATTTGAGAAATCCAAACAAGAAAGATTGTCAAATATTCAAAATCACAAACTTTAGTAACTAACATAAAGGTGGGATATCAAATTAGGTCACTCTGACTGTAAAATCTGTTGATTTTTCCCCAGTGTAGCACTTAGAATAGATAAAAAGGACCTTGCTTGGGATAAGAAGCATTCCTATCTTACCATGACTACTCTAGAAAGACAACAGGATTTTCATCTGCTTTTCTGTTTTTAAATGAACCACTAGCGCAAGTCCTGTTAGAGAAAGCAATTAGTCAACATCCAAGAAACTCCATTAGCTCCTTGGAGAAGATTGTATATAAATCTCAGACATTATTATCCAAATAGAATTACAATTTATGAAAAAGAGTAAAGGAACTTTGAAGAAAGACATAGTCCACTATTTGTCATCTAAAAGAACAAAAACAAAAGCAGGATGCTTACTTTTCTTTCTTATCTTATTTATCTTATTATTTCTCCCTTCCCTCTCTGAATTAGTTAATACTCTAGGAAAGGCAAACATATGTTCACTGAAACAGTATTGTTCTTAGTATTGTAATTCAGTGTAATTTGGAGTTAAGGTTAGTCTGAGTGCTCCAGGTGGGATTAGATTTATATTTAAGAAAAAGGTAAATGTTCGGTAAAGTTACAACCAATTTTAACACATACCAATAAATGAAAACTGGTCGACTTGTGTAACTTTTTTTTTTTTGCTAGTCATGGAACTTGAAATCAGAACCTGAGCACTGTCCTTGGGCTTTCTCAAGGCGAGAGCTCTACCACTAGAGCCACAGCACCACTTCCGGCTTTTTCTATGTATGTGGTACCGAGGAATCAAACCCAGGTCTTCATGCATGCTAGGCGAGCACTCTATCACTAGGTCAAACTCCCAGCTATTGTGCAACTTTTTATATTCTCCGATAATTTTGGTTATGTTTAGGCTTAGTTTTCTAATTCTATATGGTTATAGAAGGGTAAAATTTATGATAAAACTGAGTTTTCTAATTACTATAGATAAAATAACTGTTAAATTTCATAGAAACTTTAGAATAGAGTTACATTTAGAATCAGATTTACTGTCAGGTTTAGGCATAGCAATAGAGTGATGAAAAGAGTTAGATTCCACAGGTATCTGAAATTTGCTTTGAGTCTACAAATTCAGGAAAAGTTAGTATCAACGGACAGTAACAATTCATTTTTTTTATGATATCAGAAGATTGGATGGAAGTATTCATGTTAGAGAATTTGTTAGTTTAGGGCTAGGATCTGGAAATCTTTTATGATTTATGGCAAATTTCATCTTATTTCAAGAAGCATCCCAATTTGTATCAGTTAGGATGAATGAAAACTCAGGTATTCTTTGTTATTTATTTTATCTTATTGCTAGATAAGTGATTAAATATTTAAGACAGATTTTTGATTTTTGTGTTTATATATTACTCTGTATTTTAATTCACTTTTACCTTTTTGATATAAAGTTTTACTCTATTGAATATTGCTAGAAAATATGATATTTTCCCCACTGTGTTTTTGACAGGCCTAGCACTCCTGTAATATTTGACAAATTTTATTTTATATTTTATATTTGAGAGTTTAATTAGCTATATGTTATATAGATAATACTGATTAAATAAAATTATCTCTCTGTGTAATATAATGGGTTATTTAAGTTGTTAACATTAATAACATTTTTCTTGTTGTTTTTGTTTTTGTTGTTGTTGTTCTTGCTGTTCTTGGATCTGTACTCAGGGCCTCACTCACTCTGGCTCAGCTGAACTTGAACACTTGAGCTATTCTGTCAGCCTTACTTTTTCTTAGCTATTCTGAAGATGGATTGTAGGAAATTTTCGGCCCAGGCAGGTCTTGAACTGTGAGTCTCAAGATCTTAGCATCCTGATCAGCTAACAGAAGTACAACCAGCCTGGTTCATTTTCCTCATAATGTCTTCTTTGTCTAATATTCTATATCTTACTTTTTAGCATATGCTAATCATAGTATGGACTGCTTTTTCATTTAGTCTTCCTACTTCATTTGATGCATTAAATTGGTCATTTTGTTAAATATTTACAGTTTAAGTACTTGTGGTTGTTGTCATCCTGTTTGTTCTTTGGAAGTCTCTCATTTCGTGTTTTTGGATTTATCTCATCATTAATTTTCTTTATCATTAATTTCTCTATTACTACGAGTCTAATTCACACTTCAGTTAGTTTACCAGCTTCATTAGAAATGTGTAAGTGAGATCTTCAGTTAGAAAAGTTTAATGTTAATGAACCTATCTACTTTACTGATCAAAAATATGGCATCTTAGATTACTCTAATTGCATTGACACCTGTGTGATGATATACTGTTGTATTATAATTCTATTTCAATTGATTTTTAAAGTCAACATTTTATTATCATTGCCTTATATGGTCAGAGTTCACTTAGGCCTCACCACATACATATTTGATTATGTTCATTCTTTCTTGAAACTTTGCCCTTCCTGACATATTCATTTTTTTCTGAACAACAAACATTACAATTTCCCGTCAGGACTATTCTTTAGGCAGCAAAATTTCTGAATTTCAATTGCTTGTTGAATTTTGCTTCTAGTTTCAGTGTTACACAATCTTTTTATTCTGTTTTTGTGATGTTTTTCTCATATTGTAAGGCTTTATTCCTTTTTTATTAATAGTACCATTTATATGACATATGGTTTCCATTATTGATGTTGAGAAGATGGCTGTTCATCTGACCTTCCTTTAGCCTCTTGATCATATAAATACTGAGAGTAGTTGGTTTTCTTTGTTTTTTGCTGATTTAAAAATTATACCTTTAAATGGCTTCACAAATATTTCTGGGATTCTCAGAAATGCATGTGTAATCCCCTATTTTACATCATTCTCATTAGTTTTGCTGACCTTTTCTCGTAGTCACAGTTTTCAATGAGTGTAACTAGGGTGATATATTCAATACATGTGGTAAGAGTATTTAAATCAGTGTCAGGTTTTTTGTATTTTATTCATTGCATCCCCAGTTTCAAGCTTGATTTTATCATCTCAAATACATTAAGCATTTTGTTCACATTTCTAATACCTGGAACACTGATGGGCCTGCCTCTGATGTCCACTGTCCTTGCTGTCACCTGATTATAAAATCTAATGTGTAATTTTTATTTCTGTCTGTATGCACCATATTTAGTGTTCTATTTTAAAATATTAAGAATCTCCTGAAACTATGATAAGCTTCTGTGAGCTACACAGAATATAAGAATTCTAACAAGATTCTACAGGCCAACAGATATTGCTCAAAGGTGATATTCATGTATTTGATATACATTATTGATATACTTAATGTATAGATAATTCAGAATATTCAAATAAGAGGTTTTAAATGCTTAATATAAAATGGATATGCATGTAGCTGAATATATCTGTATATATTCTATATATCATTCATTATATTACATATTTATTACATATCAAAATACATGTAAAGACTCTAGGAAGCACTTACTAAAATGAAATGGTCTATTTTTCATAGGTAGTTGTGGAAGTAAAAGAAAAAGAAAAATAGATTTTTGAGACTTTTATGCATAGAAAAAGAGACCATACAATAGAATTTGGAATGAGAGTAGTTAAAAGTTCTAGGTTTGTAGATCATAGAAGCCTAGCAGTGAAGTTTGGATGAATTCTTCCAACCACACTCTCATTCTGTCCTTGTTTAAATATAAAAATGACCAAGCTTCAGAGCTCAAGAAATAATTTCAACTATACTGAATGTTTTCTACATGTTTGGGGCTGTCAGATAAAATGAAACTCTCCTTTGGAATTAAAACCAAGGATGGTAGGTTAACATAAACTCTTTTATATCGGATATATCTACACTAAAATTATATTACATGATATTGAAATTTAGTTAGCTGTCCTATAGTTTATATTTAATAAATTTTAAACATTATATATACACATTAAATTTAATTAGAATGTCCCCTATTTCTATTACTTTTCATAAATTTAGACAATTTGAAACATATTTACTATGGATTAGACTATGTACACAGTTCATAGAATTGCCGACAAAAGGCAAGGCAGTTTGACAGCTCTGCCTGGCTAGATGGGCTTATGAAATTTCTGTGTTGTAACACCTACTTTGTTTATTATGACATAGATATAGTTCTGGGTAATTGATCAAAACCAACTACTAGGAAATCTAAATGATTTATAAGACATTAGTTCACTAGTTTTATTAGCGTTCATAATTCTTTGGGTCAGTAGTCTCAGAAGGGCTGCATGAAAGTTTCTGCGGTGAAGGCAACTGAAAAAATGTAATGCTTTTCTGCAGAAGTCCAGATCATCTAAAAATAAGCCTTTCTGGGGCCCAGGAGTTTGGCCTAGTGGTAGAGTGTTTGCCTAGCATGCATGAAGACCTGGGATTGATTTCTTGGTACCATACACAAAGCAAATCAAGAAGTAGTGCTGTGGTTCAAGCGGTAGAGCTCTAGCCTTGTGGAAAGCCCATGGACAGTGCACAGTCCCTGAGTTCAGTCCCCAGGACAGGCCAAAAAAAAAAAAAAAAAGCTTTTCTTTCACAAGTGTTGCTTTGATAGTGACAGGCCTCTCTTCCTGTCCACAGGGCTTTTCAGGAAGAAATTTGGCCCTCTCATTAAGTGTTCAGGGTTTGAGACTACAACTGTTATTTGATGACTCATTTGCAAATGTCCAAAGAGACTATTATGTCAGACTATACACATACTGACTTATACACATACGGACTGGCACCAATGGACAGAGTCTGCAATCCTAGCAATTTAGGAGTGTGAGACTTGTGAATAAAACTCAAAGCCAGACTGGAGGAAGAATGTTTATGAGAATTTTATCATCAATTAAATAATTTTTTAAAAGCTAGAAGTTGAGCCATTGGTCAAGTGGTAGAATAGGGCTAGACTTTAGGTACAAAACAAACAAAATATCCTTAAGACAGCATGCAGATCCTGAGTTCACTCCCCAAGATTGGCACATATAGAGACACAGATACAGACAGTCAAACAGACAGAAAGGCAGTCAGACAGGCAGACAGACACACACAAACACACAGACACAGACACACAGACACAGACACAGACAGATACAGACAGACAGACAGACAGACAGACAGACACATACACACACACACACACACGCACACACACACAATATCCTTTAGTAGCTTCCAATGAAAGCTGGGATGTAGTCTTAAAATAGCAAAATGGTATTGCTAAGAGAAAGTAGAGAAGGCTAAAGCCAGATTTTGAGCTAGGCTTTAGTTCATAAAATGAGGGTACTGATGCAGAGGTGCCATGCAAATAAATAACTTTTCAGATAATTTTCTAATACAAATTTAACATGGCTGTCCACAGCTTTCTACAACTCTTTCCTGATAGATTTCTTCTTTCCTAAGTCATCTTTGAGGAAAAGAAAGATGCCATAAGAGTCATGAGGAAATGAGGTATGCATAGAAAACTTGTCCATGTGGTTGGAAGCGTGGCTCAGTTGGGAGAGCACCAGCTAATGATCAAAACTGAGTACCGATCTCACAACAAAAAAGGAAGGAAGAGTTTGTCATCTAAAGATGCTTGAAAAACTTTCTAGTTTTTACTTCTGGTGAGTTCAAATGTTAAAAAGCTAGACAAAATAAAATGTTATATTTCTGGCAAAAATAAAAAAGAAATATTAGGGTGATTTGGTCTTAGAGTTCCTTGGTCTAGAAATAGAGGAATATTGTGTAGAATTATTATAAGAATTGCCTCTATTGTGAAAATGTATTTGTTTTTCCAAAAACATTTTAGTAATGGAAAAGGAGAGAATAGCAAAATCTAAATGCGAAATACGAAAAACAAACTTCTTAGAGATTATGAAATTTGAGTCAAATCAACGTCAAGCAGAGAGAATGATGTTATCAATTAGTCTAGAGTGTGCAGGGTTCTAGGCAGGGTGTCCTGGTTGCTAAGGTACTGTATGCATTGCACTGGACAAACTCTGTAAGCCAGGCAGAGCAAAAACAAACACAATGGGTGTTGGAAAGCATTTGATAATGATTGTTCGTGCTACAGAGATACATGTCTTTGATTATCTTTATTTAAAATAGCCATATACACCTGTTACATAAAATAAATTCTGCAGTTACATAATTATTATTGTGTCATAGAAAATAACTCAAATGGCTGTGTGAGAAATACAATGAAAAAAAGACTTCTCTCAGTAAGCAATGTATTAAGAGGACTTATATGCAGTAAACAACTAAAAAACTAACAAAGCATAAATGAAGACTAAAGAAAAGGTAGGATGGTAAGCCATACAGCTTTGCTACAAATAAAAATGAAGCATAAATTTTCACTGATTAACATAAAGTACTCTTATAACATGGGCAATAAATCATGTGGTATACATGAATCTAATCCTTGACCAGAGATGAGAATGAGAGAGATATTTAGAAATTAAATTGCAGAGAAGACTGACAAAGATATCAGATGGCAAAGAAAAGCCCAAAAGATACAAAAACCAAGTCATTTTTAAAAATCCCTAAAATCCTGACAATTAATTCATTCTAGCAGGAATTTATAAATATTATAAGAAGTGTAAAAAATAAGAAGGGAAAATATTGCAAAGGATTTTGCTCTGATGAGAAGAAATGAATCAATTTAGTAAAATACTTAATACACTGATGAAGATGTAAGGAAATTTTGTATGCTAATAATTGCTAACTCTGTTACCATGATTGAAGACAAGGGTTAAGAAGTGATGGATATAAGGTTTAAGATGAAGTTAGGTTGTTCATATACAGGTGTCAAGATTCCTCAATAAGCTTCCACCATTTGAATGGAAAGAATAATGAAAAGAGTGAACTGAAAATCTGGAGAAAAGCTAGCTTATGATTCTAGGCAGTACAAAGATTTCATGAAAGAGAACTCTTATTTTGTAACTGGAGAATAGGTTAACCTTAGGGTAGGTGGAAATGAAATTAATGATGTGTTTATAACATGTAAAGGGGAATTTGTAAATTATGAGTAGAGATAAAAATCTTACATATGTTTTAAAGGGCTTCCACCTAAATAATGCTACTCAGTATGAATAAGTACACCCAACAAAAATTTGGGGCATCAGTCAAAACATATCTTTCAGACATGGAAATTTGCTTTTTAGCTTAAAAATCAGTCTCTTTCTTTCCTATGTTTACCTAGAGTACAGATGCAGGAGTGACTAATTTAGTCACTAAAATTAGAATTTGTTTGGTGATATGAGTTGGCTTGCGTATGTCACCAAGATATCAAACTGGATTAAAGAGTAAGTCTATCAGAGTGACTAACCATCAAAACAAGAACTGCAAAACCCACTTCAACTCAAGAACAGATAGAATGCAGAAAACATGATAACTATCTTCAAGATATGCTCCCTCATGCTTGCTATCACATTCTTTCTTAATTTCCTACCCTTCTGAATGTTATATGTAGGTGACTATCTGATGATGTGGTAGATAAGTAGAGGATTGTTCTTCCCTTTTTATAAAAATTGTTAACTATCAGGCAGACATGTCAAAGGAAAACTCCCTGGGTAAAAGCAAATCATTCAAGAACAATTGAACCTCATTTGCATGAATAGATTTTAAAATTATATATCAGGAGATTACATTCAAATTTATCTTTTTTCAATTTTGATTCCTCTCATTCACCACAGTGTATGAGTTTCTCACTTTTTGTGGCTTGGAAAGTTTACACAGAAATCTTGATTTTAGACTTGAATCTTTGAATCTATTGGATCTCATGTAGGTCATGTGTGGATAGGACAGATGTGTGTGTGTGTGTGTGTGTGTGTATGTGTGTGTGTTTGTGTGTGTGTCTTATGGCTTTAATACTTAGAAGAAGCAGATTTGAAAAATCAAAAAATAAAGTACTAAATCATTAAGTGCAATTTGTAATTAATTCCCAATTGCAACTTTCATAGTGAAGCTACATAAAGCTAAACTTCATATTAGCATTAATCTATCTACTTAACTCAGCTTATTGTTTGATACAAAGTTAAGTTTGCTTCTATTTTTCTCTTTAAAATAAATAAATAATGACTTTATTAAAAGTTCTGAAAATATTAAAAGTTCTGGAGTCAAATAGCAAGTAGTTTTGTTTTTGTTTTGCTTTATACTTTTCTCCTATTCCAGTTGCTCGCTTCTAAAGATGTACAACAAAATTTGTTAGAGAGCATCTGTAAATGAAGAATTTGCTCAGATTTTCTATACGTTTAAAGAAAGAAAAAAAATTCTGTTGGCCAGACCTCAGCAGTGAATGATACCTTGTAATCTCTCTGGTTTTTATTACTGACACCTATATCTTGAATAAGAATCCTAAAATTTTAATCTACTGGTCAAAGAACATAATATCTTTAAACTGTATACACTGGCATATTGTCTTCAAGACCTGTTGTTTTTTTCCAAAGTAAGGCATTGTTGTATCATCATTTTTCAGTAATATTATATTGTTACACACACGCATGCACAGACACATACACATTCACATACGCATATATTTCAAATTTGTTTCTGAAAAAGTAAGCAAGAAATAAGTTATATCAAAAGCACAATTTAAAGCCAGATGCTAGTGGCTGACATGTGATATCACCTATTGCCACTTAGGATCTAGGATCACAGTTCAAAGCCATACCAGTCAGGAAAGTTTGTGAGATGCCTATATCCAAATAGCATCCAGAAAAACAGAAGTAGTACTGTGGTTCAAAGTTGTTGAGCAGTAAGGAGTCTTGAGCAAAGGAGTTCAAGGACAATGGCCCAGGCCCAGAATTCAATCTGCACAACTGACTATATATGTGTCACACACACACACACACACACACACACACACACACAGACAATTCAATGTATTATTATTACTTTTGTTATATTTTTGTAAATAAAATAAAATCTAACAAATAGAAAATTTTCAACATATAACCAACCTCAAAAGTATGTAATAAAGGATTATAGGACCATACTGTGGTAGTAGTTGAACAAGTGTAATAAAACTAAACCCACATTCCAAGTTAGATCAGACAGAATGCCAGAAATACCTATGGGATCTGGGACTAGTTGGTGTAATTTATATTACGAGCAGCTCACATGTTTAAAAACCTATGTGCTATGTCTGCTTTCCAATGGGGAGAAATACTAATCCAGTCATGGAGCAAATGTCATTACAAGAGAGCTTGATTTCCCCCAAGATGGGGGAATAGGAAATATCCAAACTGCCCAGAGTGAAGCAGAATTGGATATCACAGGCAACAGATATCAATGCATGAATATTTTCAAGTCATCCCTAAATTTTACCAAAATCAAGTTTTATTTTTATAGACTAATGGCATCTTTTTAAATAAAATAAATCGATAATATTTATCCCAGTACCACAAAGTAATATAAAATACCTTTTAAAGTAAATGATTAAGGATGTATGTAGTAACTTTCTTTAAGATTTTAAGAGATGTAGAGATAATTTAAGGTAGCTGTATATAGGCTATATCACATGCTGATAATAATTTTTACTCTGATAATAATTTTAAGAATAATTAAAAACTCAAAAGCATAAATGTGAAGAAAATGAAATGTGAATTTTAAAGAGAACCTTGAGTGGACTCTTTCAAAGCAAGAATAGAAGACACCTAGAAGAGCCTATATTTACACAGCTTTTTACTTGATGCACTCCAAATTCTGTAGAGACAAGTGACTGGTGCTCAAACAGAAAGGAGCTTTGCCTGATCCCAGTAGTTGGCAAAAGATTTTCCCTGAATAATAAAAACTATGTGTCTTGATTGAATCTCTGAGATAAAATGGGAGATTCTGCAAGAAAATCCAGCAGCTGTTTCAGCAGGATGACTGACAAACACAAATATAGAATTCAGCTGATGGCCATGACAAAGGACATAAAATTTGAAGACTGGATTCAGCCAATATCATTTCCACTTCATACCAAAGTGAACAAACTTCAAAAAACGCAAAATATTCCGAGAAATGAAATCTATTCTTCATAAATTTTGTTTGTATGAAACAAAGTATTTTATATTAATATGTATGTTTACATTTACTTACATTGTGTTATATTCATTTGTGTTTATGCATTTATACATTTATATATTTATAGCTGTTGTCATATTAGACCATAAAGTTTTCCTGTATAAAAACATGTGATACTTCTCTATTTTGATTATTTTTCTGTAATTACTTCCAGCAGTTCTTCAAATTTCAGCACAAAGGGTTTTACTCTTTTGGCTAAATATGGCCCTAAATATTTTATTTTCTGTGTTAGCACTGTAATTATATTTTTCTTTAATTTTTAGACTGTTCATCATTTTTTATGGGTCATGCAGGTTGAGCTTGGCCTGGGCACTGTCCCTGAGCTCTTCAGCTCAACGCTACCCTTGAGCCAAGCCCCACTTCCCATTTTCTGGAGGTTAACTGGAGATTAGAATCTCAGGTCCTTTTGTGCCTGGGCTGGCTTTGAAACTTGATCTTCAGACCTCAGCCTCCTGAGTACCTAGGATTACAGGCATGAGCCACCGTGGCTGGCTTACACTGATTATTTTTAATGAAAGGATACTGATGTTTGTTTCATTTTAAAATCTGATTGGTTTTCTACATATAAACAAGACCACCTGTGAAGGAAGTAATCTTAATATGCTTTTATGGTTCTTGGCTAATTGTTCAGAATGGAATCTCAAAAATGCTTTAGGTAGAAATAATAAGGTGATCACTTGTCATTTCACTTCTATTACTGAGCATGAAGCTAGCCACACACACACACACACACACACACACACACACACACACACACACACGATTCATTAAGCCATTTTCTTATGTTTCTAATTCTTTGAGTTTTCATATCATAGCGATAAAAGAATAAGTTACAAAGTGCTACTTTCCCTATAATTTTCTCCATTAAAGAACAATTTGTATTAAACCTTAGTAGATTTCACCTGTCATCTGATCCTCGCTTTTTCCTCCCTTGTAGGCTGATAATAAATGTCTTCCATCTGTTTCCTAGTAAAGGTTTGCTTAAGGTTTATTTTCTACTTGAATCAATATTTGTCTTTTAATTTCTCCATTTAAAAGAATGTGCCCCTGTAATCTAAAATATCGTTTCTGCTCACAGTCCATCTATACATGTATATATACATATACATATATATTACTATTTTGTTAATTTGCAAAAACATGTTATACTGTTTTATATTATTCTTGATACTTTGGTTTCATTGATGCCTTGTATTTTTTATTTAATTTTATTATCAAGTGTACAAGCATAAGATACTGAGTACATTTCTTGTTTATCAATGTTACCCTCTCTGTCATTTTTCTCCCATTTTCTCTCCACAACTCCCTCTGCCTCCAAGTTCTCAAGTTCACTGATAACTCATTCTCATGAGAGTATTACTGTGGCATTGGTTTGCACTTTAACCTTGGCCCCATCATTTTTTTGTTCCTCTCCACTTCTCTAATTCAGATAAATATATATACAATATACAATGTACCAAAATCAAATACATTGACAACAGGGGATAAACCATAGAGTAGGGAAGAACAAAAGAAAGAGGAAATAATATCAATAAAAACATTAAAAACAATAGTTACAAAGGAAAACCTCTTGTTTCCATATCTTAGTTGATTTCACTTAGTATTGTCCTATATAGTTATATATACGTAGCTGTTGAACTATTGTGATCCTCTGCTAGGATTATCCTAGACATACGATAATTATTATGAATGAGGAAAACCATAGAGTTTCTTTGAGTCTGGCTTATTTCCTCATAATTTTAGAATTGTCTTTTTCTTTTTAAAAATTTTGTTGATCCTTGAAATGACCTGGAGGTCCTTTCATTTAGCATTATTTTATTTTTAGCCTTATGTATCTAGGTTTTGTTCTATTGTAAATCTCTGCTAGGAGAGCAAAAGTTTTCTAATGATTACGACAAATGAGGGAAACCATTGAACCTATGTTCTTTTGAGTCTGTCTTACTTCACTTAATATGATTTTTTTCTAACTCTTTTCATTTCCTTACAAATGGGGCGATGTCATTTTTTCTGACAACAGCATAGAATTCCATTGTGTATAAATACCATATCTTGTTGATCCACTCATTAACTGAGGGGCATCTGGGTTGGTTCCATATCTTTGCTATAGTAAATAGTGCTGCAGTGAACATCATTGTGCTAGTGGATTTAGTATGTTCTTGTTTCTGGACGACTGGGTAAATGCCAAGTAGGTCCACTGGTTATTTGCATGTACTAAGTCACATATATTTAAGAACTTAATACAGTTACTCTATTAACATATATTTTAATTGCAATCACAAAAGATAGTATGTTTAATCTCATTGTTTTATTGATAAAGGAGTGTTTGGTGTTCTAGTATTTTGTCTATCCTATGATATTATCTTTGGATAGTGCAAAAAACTTTGTGTTCTAGTGCTGTTGATTGACTGGACTACATATATATATATATATATATATATATATATATATAGACACAGTATAGTTCGTTAACTCTCCCACTACCTTATGAAAGTAACAGGAACCCATCTATACATCATACTGATAATAAAATTAATCAATAAATTAACTCAGTAATAATAAAAAGTGGAAAACTGACTTATTCAGCTATTGTACAAATACATATACAATTGTATTACACTCTTCCCATGTTTTCTATTTATATTTGTGTTTATTCATTATCTATGTATCTATAATCTAATCTAAAACCTATCTGCTAACTTTTGTCATCTATCCATTATTTGTATTTTATCTGACTTTATGTCTGTATCCATCTCCTTGCTAAATTATTTTTCTATGGAAATATAATTCACTTTGTTTCTTCTGCTTTTCTTCTAAAAGTCTAGTTTGTATGAGGCTCTCATAGATTTTCTACTCTATGTTTTTATTTTAATTCTTTCAAACATGTGTCTTTAAAATTAAAGAAGCTGAGAATTGTTGAGTAATTTTTTTTTGCTTTCCTTTTTCCCCAGTCTATGGGCTTGAACACCGGGCCTGAGAACTGTCCTTGGCTTTTCTCAAAGCTAGACCTCTTCCACTTGAGCCACAGCACTATTTCTGGCTTTTCCTATGTACATGGTACCAAGGAATCGAACTTGGATCTTCCTGAATGCTATGCAAGCACTTTACCGATAGGCCAGCCAATGTAATATTTTCTTTAAATCCACCCTGTGAATACAGAATTTTTAATTTAAATCTTAGATAAATTCACTTATATTTAAAGCAATTTTGATTAGGAAAGGTTAAATTTGACTACTTTGTTATCTGTTTTGTGCATAGTAGTTCTTTTGATCTTTCATGTCTCTATCCATGTTTTCCTTTCTCTGACATTTGTAAGGTGATATTTTTAATAATATATTTTAATTCATTACTTCAGTTAGTTGTATTTTGTGCATTTTATATTTTGTGTTTGGCATGAGGGTAGTGTGTGATAGATAAAATAGCCACATGAGGATTTATATGACTAAATTCAAATGTGTTTTTAAACTACATAAAACTTTTTTTTTTGCCAGTCCTGGACCTTAAGCTCAGGGCCTGAGCACTGTCCTTGGGCTTTCTCAAGGCTAGAACTCTACCACTTGAGCCTCAGGACTACTTCTGGCTTTTTTTTTCTATGTATGTAGTACTGAGGAATCAAACCCAGGCCCTCATGAAGACTATGCAAACACTACCACTTGGGCAAACTCCCGGCATCAACTTTCTCTTTTTATGCCACTCATGACACCATATTCCTTTATATCAAGAGTGTGTGGTGTGTGTGTGTGTGTGTGTGTGTGTGTGTGTATGTATGTGTGTGTGTGTGTGTAGTAAAACAGATCTATAGCTATTTGCATTCGTGTTTTTTTAAAGATAACTTTTTTATTGTAATTAATAAAAGGGTTACATAATATTTGCCAGATAGAAGGTGTATTAATTCACATATATTGATACCCTTTCACATGTCTTGGTCCCCATTAACCTCCCCTCCACCCCACCCCACCCGTCTTGGTTTTCCCCCCTTTCCTTCCAATTTCAAATAACCAAATACAAATAAATCCAATATATCAGATAACAAAGTGAGATACTGTAACAATATGAGAAAACCAAGGGACAGCAAAAGAGATGAGAGATAACATAGTACATTAAGGACAACAATCATTCATTGTATGGCTTTTGTGTTTTAAATTTTGCATAAAGTAAAGATGTAGGATTGTAACAGAAATTTGGTAGATTTTGAATTATATTTGCTAAAATTTAGTAACTGAGTAATATATTCCAATATATATTTGGCTTTACTGGAGGTCTTCCTGTTTTTCCAGTTCAAGTTAATATGTAATGCTCTAGTGTCAACCTGAGGTATTGTCAACATAAGTTCTATAAATTCAAAGAGTACTTCTGCTCGATTATTTTCTCTTCTCTTTTTATGATTTCAGTAATTTGGGAACATGGTATCTTTTTATTCTGTGTTCATCTTATTTCACTGTTCCTTTTTATCTCATAATTAGTAACTTATTTTCTTATCTTCTAATTCTCTGAATTGTTATTGTCTTTTCAGAACTGATCCTAAAAAATGTAGTGCATTTTTTCATCTCAGAATTTGTTCTTTCATCAAATTCTTTTTATTTTTAGTAATTATGTACCTTTATTAACATATTTATTTTTTATATATTTCCTGGTGTTTTTCCCGCTGTGAATATAAGATACAATTAAGGTTTACATTTTAAATTTTTTCTCATATGTTTGATATCTAAGGTTCTCAGTGAGTTTCTCTATTTTTATGCCTCTCTGGTAATTTTCACTTTCTTTTCACACATTTTGATTATCTGGCAGAAAATTCAGAATCTGTTTTTTTATAAGGTGAATCAGGTTATTTTTCCCTTCCTCAGAGTTTGTTGTCTTATTATAGAAAAAGAGGATAATAGTTGTTGTATCACCTTTTTTTGAGAGTTTTACAAAAGAAAAGTATATGCTCATTTGACTACTTTGACTACTTTTTATTGAGCATGCTCAAAGAAGCACCAGTTCCTCAGCCTACATAAATTTTACATTTTTATATGGGAAATACATAGACAATTTGAAACATTAAGTAAAAGAAAGAAAATGACAGTGAACAAGTTGAAAGATGGAGGGAAAGTGACACAGAGAGAAAGCAAGAGAAAGCAAGGGGAAAGAAGTGGGAGAGGAAGGGAGAGGAGAAAGTGGAGTGGAGGAAGGAGGAGGAGAGGAAAGAAAGAGAAGAAAATGGAAAAGGAAAGGAAGAGGAAAAGGGAGAAAAATCAGTCATTTCTGATCTTGCCTACTTTCTTCTCCATTGTTCATTTCAATCTACAATCTGTTTCCCCTGTGGGTTTGAAACTCTTTTCTAGAGTTTCTGTGTTGGGCATGCCAATTTTCTTGCCTGAATTTTGAGTTTCCATAAACAGACCGAATCCCCTTCCTGCTCTTTGAAGTTATTATCTACACAGATTAATTATCTCACAGTAAAATTCTTTTTTTTTTTTTTTTGCCAGTCCTGGGCTTGAGCTCAGGGCCTGAGCACTGTCCTTGGTTTTTTTCTCAAGGCTAGAGCTCTACCACTTGAGCCTCAGTACCACTTCCAGCTTTTTTCTATGTATGTGGTACCAAGGAATAGAACCCGGGTCTTCATGCATGCTAGGCAAGCACTTTAACCACTAGGCCAAACTCCCGGCCCCTCACAGTAAAATTCTACAAAGATTCATTGTGCACAATCCAGATGGAGGATATGGATGGACAGAAGACAGAAAGGAGTCTAGAACTTCAGTTGCTTTAAACCAGTTTACTGGGTGAACAGAAATTCGACACAATGCCCTACCCCTTTGGTAATACCATCTTTTTGATCAAGTATCTCTTTTAATACTCTATTCATTGTAGAATCCTTGAGATCATTTAGGGTAATCAGAAATATTGGGTAAGAGAGAAATTGGAACTCCTCACTATATCATTTTACTAATATCTAATTTGAATTCTGATTTAAAAAAAAATCAGCCAGGTGCTGGTGGCTCAGGCCTATAATCTTAGCTACTCAGGAAGCTGAGATCTGAAGATTATGGTTCAAAGTCAGGCACAAAAGTCTGTGAGACTCCTATCTACAACTAACCACCAGAAAACCGGAAGTGGTGCTATGGCTCGAGTGGTAGAGGAATAGTCAGAAAAGGTTTAGGTACCTTGGACATAAGGTTACATTTAAAGCTATTGAAGCAAAATGCAATACAAGCTTGGAAGATCTTGTTGCTCTAGAAAGCTGGGACAAAAAAAAAAACCTTTTGGCAAAGTTAACTGACTGTATTTTATAAAGTAGACTATAAAAATTGATTTGCGTATTATATGTTAGATTGTGAAACAAGTAAAACAAGACCTTTTTTAAATTCAAGATATATCTTAGTTTAAAATTATCAAAATATCATTACCTGGCACTGTTGCCTCATGCCTGTAATCCGAGCTCCTCAGGAGGCTGAGATCTGAGAGAATCACAGTTCTAAGTCATCCCAGACAACATTTGTGAGATTTATATCTTCAATTAACCACCTAAAAATGGGAAGTGGAACTGTGACTCAAATTGGTGGAGCACTATCCTTGAAAAAGGAAGCTCAAGATCAGTACTCAGGCCCTGAATTAAAGCCCTATCGCCTACAGAAAAGAAAAGAAGAGAAAAGAAATGAAAGAAAAGAACACATGATGAAGAAAATGTAGGTAAAGGAACAAAACAATAGATTTCATAGATTTAATATCACAAAACATGGGAAAATCTGTAAATATTTTACACATATATATATGTCTGTGTGTTTATATGCATATATATTTATATATACTTTTATATTTGGTAGTCTAAATATTTCTGTGTCCATGTAATTCAGTTAAAACTAAGTAGCCTGCCAAGTCAACATAATTTCCATCAGTGCTCAGAAAATTTAAAAATGTCTTCAGATGAATAAGTTTTAATAAAGATAACTCATAAACCTTGTTTATGAGATGCAAATGTCCAATTAGTTGGTCATCAATAACTAAAAAAATTAAAAAAACTGATTCTAGAGTACTAAGCATGCACTTTTTAATTAAGATACATTCTTAGCACAAACTTTTATTAAATAGTAGACATGGCATTGTTGATTTCTTTACTGAATTATTATAAACCAGTGAGTAAAATAAAACAGTGGTCTAAATTATCTTCAAGTCACAGCTTCATTATAGAACATACAAGGCCTTAGGCAAATGTCTTCACATCTCAATGCATCTGGCTCTTCACCTGCAGAGGACAGACAAGATAGACATCTGCTTTGTAAGGATCTTGAAAGAAAGGAATTCCAATTAACTTCTGTTACCCATAAGTTACTTAGTGCCAGTCAAGTGCAGTGCACAGCATTCCTCATCAAACTCATCAAATCATTTATATAAAAGCATCTTCAGCTTAGTAAGACATCTTAAATCCACAGGGATCCCTAATACATCAAGAAGCTATGAAGCCACAGCAAAGTAAAATGCATGTCATGGAATATATTCCTATCTAAATATAGACATTAGGCATATATACACATAGTGTGTATGTATTATCAGTATATGTATAGCTATATATAAATATAGTGATAAAAATTAGCAAAATAAATATATACAACTGACATAATAAAAGAACAGTCTTCATCAGGGCTTCTCTTTTTGTCAACTAAAAAATAAAGTGACTTCATTGAAAAAAGTATAAACAATGAAACGGTCTAACTGAAACCAATTCTGGAATATGAAAAGTGACTGAAGCTTTCCACTTCTTTTCTCCCCCTCTGTGCTCATATACCAAAAGATCTGTAGGAAAACTAAAAATGTTTCCAGGCCCCATCAATAGCGATGTTTTCTCAGTTTAATCGCTCTGGCTGGAGAGGAGTAATGGAGAAGGGAAAGAGAGAGTTGAGTTGCAGCTCAACTACTGGCGATATGGCTATTGGTTAATAGAAGGGAAAATTATTTTCTTAATTTTTGCCAGTCTTCAACCTTGAACATCGAGCATGAGCACTGTCCTTGAGCTTTCTCAAGTCTAGCTCTCTATCACTTGAGCCACAGAACCATTTCTGGCTTTTCCTATATATGGGGTATCGAGGAATAAAACCCCAGGCTTCGAGCATGCTAGGCAAGCACTCTACCACTGGGCACACTCCAAGGCCCAGGAAACACTACTTTTAAATAATCAGTGTGCAGACTGCATAATCCTCGGGTAAACTGAACTTTACCCTGATGAATTAGGAAAGACCATATCCATCTTTCAAGAAAATTATCTTGAAGTAGTTATTCAAAAGGGGGTTCAGTGGATGTGATAAGGACATCTGCTCAGCCATGATTATCTGCACTATTCACAATAGCCAAGCAATGGAAACAACCCAGATGCTCTACTGCAGATGAATGGATACAAAAAATGTGAGATATATATATATATATTGGAATTCTACATAGCAAACAGTCAAGATAAAATAATGGCATTCACTTGGAAGTGGATGAAACTAGAGTGAATCATGTTAAGCAAGATAAGTCAAGACCAAAGGAAGAAAATGTGCATGGTATCCTTAATATGTGGATATTAAATCAAAACAGTACAAGAGCGATGACTCAGTATTTGGGTACCCAAAGTTATGGACATGGTCTCGAAAACATAAACATAACTACATAGACATAAAAATCTATGATGGGATATGTACTCTATAGACATAATGTTTATTATATAGATTAATATGCATTTATGACATACAAACCCTCAACTTAATTTTAATTATGTACTAAGATCTATGTGCCAGTGATTTCATACAGAGATTCCCTTCTTGAATGCTTGTTTGTTCAGCATGATATTTGAACTATGATGTAAAAATCAGTGTTAATAAAATCATTTAAAAGGAGTTTGACTTAACACGCTTGTGAATACACTAGATTACCAGTATAATTCATCTTGTTAAGTGTCACTCCTTGTTTCTTTCTCCTCCTTCTCTCTCAATCCCACTCATCCCCTCAATTTCCCCTTTAGAGATGAATTTAGGACAAAAGCTGATTTATTGTTCTCAAAATGTACATATAGACATTGATAATATTTATATTCAAGCTTTCTACAATCCAGTATTTTTTCTGTTTTTTTATTTCTTATATTTAAAATATGTAATTTATCTGGGTGCTGGTGGTTCATGTCTATAATCCTAGCTATTTAGGAGGCTGAGATCTAATGATCTCAGCTCAAAACCAGCCCGGGCAGGAAAGTCTATGAGACATTTATCTATAGTTAATCAGCAAAGCCAGAAGTGGAGATATGGCTCAAGTGGAAAGCTCCAGCCTTTAACACAAAAGATCAGAGACAGCACCCAGGCTCTAAATAAAAGCCCCAGGACCAGCATGATAAAAACATTACCTGAAAAAAACCAAAATCAAATATATATACATACATACACAATATATAAATGTATATATACATGCATATATATATAAATGGTTATATATAATTATATGTTGTATAATTATATATATTAATTATATATTATATATAATTGTAAACATAGTTTAAACATGAGAAACAAATTCATATATTGCTTGTATATATAGAACATATGATATTAAGTTAATGTTGAATTATGACTTATAGGCACATTATCTTATGTCACTTGATATTGCATGTAAGCAATAATTTTATGTTATTTCATTTGAATTGCTTCACAGTATTTTTTCAATGGACTGTTTTTCATGGAAATGATCGCATGTCCTGGATCTTATTTTCTCGACCCTTAATACTTGTTAGTAATTGCTAAAAGTGTCCTTTATTTTCTCAATTCTATGTTGAAACTTTAATATAGTAATTTAGCAATTTGTAACTGACTCTGCTTCCAATTTTTATCACCTCATTCCCATGTATACAAATATATTCTTCTAAATTGTCTTCAAATTCTTGTTTATAGTTTCTTAGGATTATTGACTGAGGTGAAGATTTTACTTTTAAACCTTTCTATAAATAGCTTGATTATTCTGGGGAAGAGTAATTGCATGTTCTTACCAATTATATGTAATCTATGCTGTGAATGTAATTAAAAAACATTCTTTTTTTCCAGTCTATTTGAAATAGAGTGTTTGTTTCATAAATTTAAATTTATTGGCTATGCCAGTACTGCACTGCGTGAATTTTTGTTCAGGTATTCTGGGACTTCCTTTGGCGGTAAGAATTCTCCCACATCAATCCACATGTAAAACTGTTGTAACTGCTGTGTGTGTGTGTGTGTGTGTGTGTGTGTGTGTGTGTGCGTGTGTGTGTGTGTAATTATACTGTGGCTTCCATTCAGGGATTCACTTTTTCACTGTCTTGCTTGCTGACAGATAGCGTGGTACTTCTTAAATCTTACTTAGATTGAGGTACTTTTGGTGGTTATTTGTACATGAAAGTTGTTTTTGTTTTTTGTCTCGGCAGACTTTGTCCTGTAACTGTCTATTCACAGTCTTCAGAACAGTAGGATTACAATTGTGAGCCTTTACTGCCTGACTAATCATGATTATTCTTGTGTATTTAATTTTCATATGAAATACAGGAAAAACATAAAAGTGAATAAAAATTACATTGCAGTATTTAAAAATGTTATATTGGATAATTGTATTTAAGAATTTCTTATTAATGATCACAAAATACAGATTTATTGGGAAGAGAATTACTTTTTAAAGTGCAAATTCTTTTCCAAAATAAATATATAACAAAAATTGTTCATTACTAGAGTGTTAAAAAAAATGCAGCGGCCAGGCAGTATGGCTCATGCCTGTAATGCCTGCCTAGAGTAATCGATATTTGGGAAAAAAAATCAGAAAGTTCATGGTTCAGGTATGAAAAGTTGGGCTTGGTAACCAGTTTAAAAAACACCATTCTAACCAACAAATACAGTAAGAGTTTTTATGATACATGGTTGTTATCCCAACTGTAATGTAAATGCAAATAACATTATCATCATCTAGGTCATTTCAGGCATAAAGGAGATCCCCTGCACATGAAAGAACTAAAGCAAGAGAAGCTGAGGAGATGGCTAAAAAACAATAAAGTCCTGTCTGACACTTACAACAAATAAATAATGAAGTGAGAAAAGAATGAAGTAATGAAACAAGTAATTAAATAGTAAAGTCTCTAACACTCAAGGAAATACTATAAGACTTACCAGGTACTTAGGAAGAAACTAGGATATGGAAGGTTGTGAGTAAGTTCTAAGAATATTATTTCTATTACTTATTGAAAATTCGTGGTCATCAGTAGAGGTTGTTTTCCACAATTTTATTGTGATTTAGGATATTTTTTCTCTACTATATTTCTACTGTTTATGAGCAATGAAGAAAATAACTAATGTTTCTATGCTGACCCATGTATATATTAAATAATTCATTTGTTTATAAAGATAATTTTGTCAACACACTGGCTTATCTCTGTTTTTACTTTTTAATGATAGCACAATTTTATCTCCTTTCCTGCCATTTATACAATTTTTTTTCCAGTCCTGGGCCTTGAACTCAGGGCCTGAGCACTATCCTTGGACTTTCTCAAGGCTAGAGCTATACCACTTGAGCCAGAGCAATACTTCTGGATTTGCTCTGTATGGTCTTCGTGCTTGCTAGGCAAGCACTCTACCACTAGGCCAAGCTCTCGGCCCCTACAAATTGTTTTTTGCTTAATTTCATTGACTAGAACCTTAAATTCAGTATTGAATGTTTAGTAGATGAATCTTCTGAAAAATTTAAGGAATACTGATGGGATTTTAAGAATTTTAAGAATTTTACTGAATAAGCTTGTGTGCATTAGATTAGCAGGTTTGGGTTAATGTGACATGTCTATCTTCATGGAATAAAGATAACACAGTTTTAATTGATTTGGATGTTAAATTTCACAGCAATTAGGAAATTTCTAATATGTTGGAGAGTAGTTAAAACATGGAAATTATTTCATTCTTGAAATTCTAATAGTTAAGTCCTTGTAAAGCTAACAGAAGAGGATTCAATTGTATTAATTGTACTAAACTTTATATTTTTTATAGGTATTCTAATAGCCAAGTTTCTATCTTTTCTTATATATAAGAAAAGTGTACAAATATATTGACTTATGCAAACCATCCATTTATGTAGATTTTTCAAACTTACCTAAAATGATGATACCCCTGTGTATCATCATTAAATGTTTTTATACCTACCTATTTAATTATACCTCTGTTTTTTCTTGCCAGTATGGGAGCTTGAAATCTGGGTCTCACATTTCCTTGTCTATTTGTTAATGTCTGGAAGTCTACCATTTAAGTTGTGCTTTCAGTTTGCATTTTGTTTTTAGTCTTTTTATAGCTATGGAAACAGAGAATTGTGGATTTTGCTATCTGCCTTATCTTCAAACCATCAATCCTCCAGATCTTAGTTTCCTAAATAGTAGGATTATAAGTGTGAGCCAGCAGCTCCCAGTTTAAATTTTATATCTCTAGTTTTTGTAATCATATTTGCTAATTTTTAACCTATGTTTTTAAAATGCATGTTTATATTCTCAATAACTTTTAAAATATTATTTTGTTATTTTAAGTAGTAGTACATTTGACAAAACAGCTTATGACTACCATGCAGTTGATTAGTATCTCCTATTCAACATTCTCACCTCCTTTTCACCCACCCCTTCCCTTACTTTTCTTAATTTTGTGGTTTATGAAATGAATACTTGACTACCTTCTCTCTCCATTCTTTCCTTCATGACTTGTAAAATCAGCATTACTGAGGACATTCATTTATTCTGCCAGAATAAATGACATAATGACATGACACACATTTATCCAAAGTTTACATTCTGAAAAGTTAAAAAAAAAATTGGCACACTTCTTTTTGGTGGGTGGAATCCATAAGAAAATTGCAGTATCTGATCGGCGGAAGATGGTGGCAGTTCAGTGTGAGATTTACTGAGCTCCTGCCAAGATTCACATACTGGCAGTGCAGGAGAAAGTCCTCTAACAGAAATTGATATTAAGTAAACTTTAGGACCACAGAGAACTCAAGCAGAGAGGAAAAAAAGGAAGAATACCAGCGCAAAAAGAGAGCGTGGAGCTTGGCCGCAGAGTGGCCAGGGAGACAAAGGCTCTTAGAAATCAGAGCAGAGAAAGCCCTCCACAGCAGCACAGACCCGATGGCTGCAGACAGAGCCACACAGAGCCTGAGTGAGCCCAGAGCCAACACCCGGCCATGCAGGAACCTGCCAGCTTCACGGAACCGGTCAATCCAGCAATTTGTGAGTAGCTCCAGAGGAGAAGTTTCCACTTCTGCCTTGGGAAAGAGCCCCTCCCCCTCCACCTGAGAGCAGCGCCATCTTGACTGCTGGCAAAGACCCAGCCAAAACAACTGGAGCCTGAGAGGTGTTGCTGACAGCGCCATCTTTCTAACTGGCAAAGGACTTCCCAGAGATCCCTTAGATAGAAATCTGGCCCCAGTGCTGCTGAAGTCTGTCCCCTGCTAAAGAAATCCATACATGATCTAAAAGAAAAGATGCAAGGCATCAAAAATGAGCAATTAGAAGCAAGGGAGATGAAGAATAAAGAAGATAGCTTTGATAGCAGGTTAGACAATGCAGAAGAGAGAATTTCTGGGGTTGAAGATAATTTAGCTGTTATAGAAAAAGAACAGAAAATGAGTCAATTCAAATCTAGGAAATATGAGAAAACGCTACAGGAGGTCCAAGATTCAATTACAAAGTCTAATTTAAGGCTAATTAGTATTGAGGAGGGTCTAGAGAAAGAGGTCAATGGTATTGGAAATGTACTTCAGGAAATCATCTCAGAGAACTTCCCAAATATCCAGAAGGGCAGGCCCATCCAGATACAAGAAGCTTTTAGAACAACAAACAGACCTGACCAGAAAAGGACATCCCACCGCCACCGTATAATAGGAACTGGATCAATAGAGGCCAAAGATAGGATCCTAAAAGCAGTCAGGGAGAAGAGAACAAACACCTATAAAGGCAAACCAATCAGAATAACAACATTTCTCAGCAGAGACCATGCAAGCAAGAAGAGAATGGAATGATATATACCATACCCTGAAGTCAAATAACTACCAACCAAGAATACTGTACCCAGCTAAGCTCTCATTCATAACTGAGGGAACAATAAAAGCATTCCATTCCAAAGAAAAGCTTCAACATTATGTAGCAACAAAACCAACACTACAGAAAATTCTCAAAGATCTTCTACACATGGAAACCAATACAAATGTAATACAGAGAAAGACATGGCACCTAAAACTCACAAGATATAAGTACCACAAAAACTATCAAGACACAGACCCTAATGAAAGCTTGTAAAAATGTCAGGAACTAATAAATATTTCTCAATTCTGACTCTCAATATCAATGGACTTAACTCTCCAATTAAACGTCATAGAGTATCTCGTTAGATCAAAAAGCAATATCCATCGTTCTACTGTCTTCACGAGACACATGTTACCCAAAAAAAACAAACATTTTTTGAAAGTGAGAGGTTGGAATAAACTCCACCAAGCTAACAGCCCCCATAAACAGGCTGGAGTTGCCATCTTCATATCAGATAAAATAGACTTCAAACTAAAATTAGTGAGAAAAGACAAAGAAGGTTACTACATACTACTAAAGGGATCTTTCCTCGAGGAGGACATAACCATCCTAAATATCCAGACACCTGATCTTGGAGCCCCGAAATTCATCAAGCAAATATTACTTTCACTGAAACCATACATAAATCGAAACATAGTGATTGTTGGTGACTTTAACACACCAATCACACCTATGGACAGATCAACAAGGCAAAAACTCAACAGAGAAACCTTAGAATTGAACAACTATATAGACCAACTAGATCTAACAAACATCTGCAGATTATTCCACCCAGCAACAATGAAATATAGTTTTTTTCAGCAGCACATGGAACATTTTCCAAAACAGACCACATTTTAAGCAATAAAACAAACCTGGACAGATTCAGAAACACTGAAATTACTCCCTGCACACTCTCAGACAACAAGGGCATCAAATGAAAACTGAACACACATCTCCACCAACGAAAACCTTGTAATTCATGGAGATGACATGATTCTGTATTTAAAGAATCCTATAGACTCTATTCCCAAGCTCCTTGAGCTGATTCAAAATTTTGGAAGTGTAGCAGGGTATAAAATTAACCCTCAAAAATCAACTGCCTTCCTCTAGGCCAACAGTGAGAGGAATGAGGCAACAGTCAGGAAAGCAACTCCTTTTGCAATAGCCTCAAAGAAAATAAAGTACCTAGCAATTACCTTAACTATGAATGTAAAGGACCTTTTTGATGAAAACATTAAAAGTCTGAAAAAGGAAATTAAAGCATAACTGAGGAAATGGAAAAACCTCCCATGCTCCTGGATTGGAAGAATCAACATCGTGAAAATGACAATCTTGCCAAGGGCTATCTACAAATTCAACGCAATACCCATCAATATCCCAATGTCATTCTTTAAAGAAATAGAAGAGGCAATCCAAAATTTCATATAGAATAATAAAATACCCCGTATAGCAAAAACACTTTTTAGCAGAAAGCACAGGAGGAATTTCAATACCAAACTTTAGACTCTATTACAGAGCTATAATTATCAAAACAGATTGGTTATATCACAAGAACAGGCCTGGAGACCAGTGGAATAGAACTGAAGACCCAGATATTAAATCACAGACCTAATTTTTGACAAGGGATCCAAATAAATAGAATGGAAGAAACATAGCCTCTACAACAAGTGGTGCTGCCAGAAATGGTTAAGCACATGCAGAAAACTAAAGTTGGATCCTTTTTGTCACCCTGCACTAGAATTAACTCCAAATGGATCAAAGACCTGGAGGTAAAAGCTGACACCCTCAAAACTTTACAGGAAGGAATAGGAGATACACTAGACCTCCTTGGCAAAGGTCTAAACTTTCTTAATAAGGACCGAGAATCACGACAAATCAGAGAACGGCTGGATAAGTGGGACTGCATTAAACTGTAGAGCTTTTGTATGGCAAAGGACATAGCTAGTAAATTAATTAGGAAGCGTACAGAGTGGGAGAAGATATTCACCAACCATACAGCAGATAAAGGCCTCCTATCTAACATATATCAACAGCTCAAAAAATTGAATCAATCCAAAGCTAATCTCCAAAGTCACAACCATCCTATTAAAAGATGGGCCAAAAACTTAACGAGAGTCTTCTCTGAAGAAGAAATAAAAATGGCCTATAGACACATGAAGAAATGGTCAACATCTGTGATCATAGAAGAAATGCAACTCAAAACAACTCCGAGATTCCACCTCACTCCAGTTAGAATGGCCAGGATCAAGAAATCTAATAACAACAGATGCTGGAGGGGATGTGGCCAGGAGGGATCACTACTACACTGTTGGTGGGAGTGCAAACTCATTCAACCACTATGGAAAGCAGTATGGCAGTTCCTCAAAAGATTAAACATAGAACTCCCCTATGACTCAGCAATTCCACTACTTGGCATTTACCCAGTCATCCAGAGACAAGGACATACTAAATCCACTAGCACAACAATGTTCATTGCAGCACTATTTACCATAGCAAAGATATGGAACCAACCTAGATATGCCTGAGTTGATTTATTGATCAACAAGATGTGGTATTTGTACATAATGGAATTCTATGCTGCTGTCAGAAAGAATGACATCACCCAATTATTTAGGAAATGGAAAACTTAGAAAAGTTCATATTAAGTGAAGTAAGCCAGACACAAAGGAACTTAGGCTCAATGGTTTCCCTCCTTTGTCATAATCACTAGAAACCTTGGGCTCTCCTAGCAGAGATTTGCAATAGAGCAAAACCTTGATGCATAAGGCCATATAGTATGATGCTAAATGAAAGGATCTCTAGGATATAGAATCATAAGCCATATAATGAATGATTGTTGTCCTTAAGGTACTATATTATCTCTCATCTCTTTAGCTGTTTCTTGGTTATCTCATATTGTTACAGTATCTCACTTTGTTACCTGATACTTTGGTTATATTTGTATTTGGTTATTTGAAATTGGATAGGGAAGGGGGGAAACCAAGATGAGGGTCAGGATGGGGGGAGGGTAATGGGGACAAGGTATGTGGAAGGGTATCAATGTATGTGAATTAATGCACCTTCTATCTGGCAAATATCATGTAACCCCTCTATTAATTACCATGAAAATATTTGAAAAAAAAGATAATTGCAGTATCTAAAAATCATGTGGCTTTTTTTTTTTTGCAGATTGTGGGTTTGAACTCTTGTCCTGTGCGTTGTGCCTGAACTCTTGAGATCAGCTCAAGTCTACCACACTACCACTGTAGCCACAGCCCCACTTCTGGTTTTCTAGTGGTTAATTGGAAATAAGAGTCTCACAGACTTTAGTGCCAGGCCTGTCTTTGATCAGCAGTTCTCAGATCTCATCCTCCTGAGTAGCTAGTATTACAGGCATGACCCTGCCCATGGGTACTGTGCTAGTTTTTATGACATGCTGGAGCAGCAGTGCAGAGTAAGTAACTTGAGAATAAGAATCTCCTGGGGCTTCACCATCGCCTAAGGTGAAAAACTGAAGGACAAGAAATAAAGGTAAAATATTTTCTACTATTACCAGGTCATCTTTAAGTTAATTTGTCTAGTAGAAGCATACAAATAGTCCAGATTATTACAGGGTATTGATGTCTGCAACAATGAGAGAATTTGACTATTACAAAAATTTTGACTACCACAAAACATTATCACATTTTAAAAGGTGGGGATAGTACCAAAACTCATTTCTCAAAATTTTGACACCAAGAAAAATCTAAAACAAAGGGAGCTCTTGATCTTTTCAACTATACTAACTCATCACGGTTGGTAGACAGCTGTAGTCTCTTTGAAAGAAAGAGAGCATGGGCCATTGTAACTGGAGTGAGGTGGAATCTTAGAGTTGTTTTGATTTGCATTTCTTTTATGACCAGAGATGTTGAGAATTTCTTCATGTGTCTATAGGCCATTTTTGTTTCTTCTTCAGAGAAGATTCTCTTTAAGTCTTTGGCCCATTTTTTAATGGGATGGTTGTTACTTTGGAGATTAGTTTGGGAGTGATTCAATTTTTTGAGTTGTTGATATATTTTAGATATGAGGCCTTTGTCCTTTGTTTGGTTGGTGAAGATCTTCTCCCACTCTGTAGGCTTCCTAATTAATTTACTAGCTATGTCCTTTGCCATACAAAAGCTCCGCAGTTTAATGCAGTTCCACATATCCAGCCTTTCTCTGATTTGTTGTGATTCTTGGTCCTTATTAAGAAAGTTTCGACCTGTGCCAAGGAGGCCTAGTGTATCTCCTATTCCTTCCTGTAAAGTTTTCAGTGTGTCAGCTTTTACCTCCAGGTCTTTGATCTACTTGGATCAGGAAAACGAATAATAACAGATGCTGGAGGGGATGTGGCCAGGAGGGATCACTACTACACTGTTGGTGGGAGTGCAAACTCCTTCAACCACTATGGAAAGCAGTGTGTCAGTGCCTCAAAAGGCTAAACATAGAACTCCCCTATGACCCAGCAATTCCACTACTTGGCATTTACCCAACCATCCAGAAACATGGACATACTAAATCCACTAGCACAACAATGTTCATTGCAGCACTATTCACCATAGCAAAGATATGGAACCAACCTAGATGTCCCTCAGTTGATGAGTGGATCAACAAGTTGTGGTATTTGTACACAATGGAATTCTATGCTGCTGTCAGAAAGAATGACATCGCCCAATTTGTTAGGAAATGGAAAGACTTAGAAAAAATCATATTAAGTGAAGTAAGCCAGACTGAAAGGAACTTAGGCTCAATGGTTTCCCTCATTTGTCATAATCAGTAGAAACCTTGGGCTCTACTAGCAGAGATCTGCAATAGAGCAAAATCTTGATACATAAGGCCATATAGTATGAAGCTAATTGAAAGGACCTCCAGGATATCGAAACAAAAGCAATATAATGAATGATTGTTGTCCTTAATGTACCATGTTGTCTCTCATCTCCTTTGCTGTCCCTTGGTTATCTCATATTGTTATAGTATCTCACTTTCTTATCTGATATATTGAATTTATTTGAATTTGGTTATTTGAAATTTGATAGGGAAGAGGGGAAAACCAAGACAGGTGGGGGGTGTGGGGGGGGAGGGAAATGGGTACCAAGACATGTGAAAGGGTATCAATGTACGTGAATTAATGCACCTTCTATCTGGCAAATATCATGTAACCCTTTTACTAATTACAATAAAAAATGCAAAAAAAAAAGAGAGCATGGGAACTAGTAACTGATGTCTGTGTTTGCAATGTCATAAAGGATGGTAAGGAGCATTTTTGGAGTTGCCTGTTACTAGGTTGTGCACAACCAGTGAGATTGTGTGATATTCTGCGTTAAACCTGAAAAATTATATAAAAATATGCTACCTTCTCAAGAACTTTCAATATTCTATTTCCAGTAATTGACATCAGGTAGGAAAGGAACCAATTAGGACACAAATGAGCTGATTTGCCTTTCAAGTATAATATATACCCACAATGTTCACCAAGACACAGTAAATTCTAGGCAATGAGACGCATAACTATTTTTGCAGAATCAAGTTATACAAAATACCATGACAAATTACAATGCAGTTAATTTGTGATGATATAAAAACATAACTTGAAATTCACATTTTCTGGAAATAGGATTTGGAAGGTGATGCACATTTTTATTAATGCTCAATAAATGGTTAAAAGATTTCAAAAATTAAATATATTTTCTGATCTTCATAAAAATAAAAATGCCTATCAGGTCTGGTGATTTACAACTGAAATCGAATTCACTGAGTATGTGGAGAAGACGAGGATCAAAATATGAGCCCAGCACATATGGTGATGTGTATCTGAGACTTGTACTCCTAGACTAGAATTAATAAGATCCTATCTGAAAAATAACTAAAGGAAAACAGCAAAAGAGGTAGACTGATGGGATAAAGCCTTTGCCTAACAAGAAGGAGGTTCTGAATCCAACATCTTATCCACTAAATAATAAAAGTTTAAATTAAATAAATTAAGCCGCATTAAATACACTCTATTAAAATTTGTGTGATTCAGGTTAAAAAAAAACATGTTTGAAAGAGCTTCTGAAAACTAAAATCTAAGCATTCACATTATAGAGAAAAAAATGAACAATTTAAGGCAAAAATAATAATTGGAAGAGAATGAAATAAAAGTCAATGAAACTGAAGCTGCAAAAAATTACGGAAAATCAATAATTTCAGAATCAAATTTTGAAAATATTAATAAAATTCATATTTTTATTTAAAACATTTATTGTCTTAGTAGTTATACAAAAAAGTTATACTTAACAAAGCAGTTTATTATTACCTTTTTTAATCAATGGTCCCTCTTTTAACATTCTGACCCCTCATTATCCCAACCCTTTTCCTCATCTTAATTTTGTAGGATATCCATTAAATTATTGACTGTATTTGGCTCCTCTTCTTCTTGTCCTTTCTCTACTCCTTGAGTCTATTGTATTTTCCAGTTAATATTTCTATACACTTGCATGCCACTCAATGTACAAGTTTCTACACTAAATCACGCTTCCCCATATAAGGGAAAAATATACATCTTTTGTCTCTCTAGGCCTGCATTAACTTCACTTAACATAATATGTTAAAAGTCTATTTCTGTGTGTGTGTGTGTGTGTGTGTGTGTGTATCACATTTTCTTCATCATTCATCCACTGAGGGACATCTGGGGTGATTCCATATATTGTCTATGGAAAATAGTGCTTCAATAAACATGGTTTGCTAGTGGCTTTGCGATATCCTGATTTGTAATCTTTTGATTGGATACCTAGGATTATAATTGCTGGATAATAAGGTAGTTCTATATTTAGTTTCTTGAGCACCTTTACACTGTTTTCCAGACTGGTTGAAGGAGTTTATATTTCTACCAACAATGTGTGTTATTATTTATTTATTCAATTATTTATTTTGAAAGTGGCCATTCTAACTAAGATGAGATGGAATCCCAAGGTTGTTTTGAATTGCCTGAGATGTTTGACATTCCTTCGTGTGTATATTGGCCATTATTAATTGATTGATTGTTGTGGTTTTGTTCAGTAAACCTTTAGTAACCTTTGACTAAAGTGACTACAAGGTAATTTATCACAGAGAAACACTGACAAGTCGAAATCAAGGAAGGCTGACTAGAAGAGATGATAGCTCAGGTGAATCCTGAGGCATGAGCATGAATTAGTTCAGTAATGAAGAGTGAAGAGAAGGTAGGAGCTTAGAAGGGACACTTATAGAACAGAACAAATTACCTTTGCAGCCTATCTCCTCTACAAGTAAATATATGTAAATATACATATATGTGTATACATATACATATATTTATGCATACATATACACATATATAAATAGCACATATACTTAGGTGTACATGTATATATGTATACTGTGGTTTTATAATCACAATGATTCTCTGGCCTTATATTTCTATCTCAAGATGACTATGCCTATTGTGGATCTTTTGCCATTGTATGTGAATTTTAGAATTACCTTTTCTCTATTTTTTCCATGTAAAGGGAGTAATTTCGCATTGAGTATATATACAGAATAACTGAAATCAGAATGTTGACAATATATCTGCAATTCCATACTTGTGGCAGGATTGTTCGTTTTAATAATTTATTTTTAAATTTTTATTTTACTGTCACTATAATGTATAGAGGGGTTATAGTTACATTCATCAGGTAATGGTACATTAATTCTTGAACCTTGATTCCACTTCTCATGTTTTTGTCCCCCTTTTCCTTCCCCTTATTTTTAAAAACTTTCTTTGAATATTCTGAGTATTAGGCCATTGTCTGATGTGTTGCTTGCAAATTTCTTCTCACATTCTGTAGGCTGTGTTTTTAGCTTGTTGGCTATGTCTTTTTGCCATGCAGAAGCTTTTAAGTTGGCTGCACACCCAATTATCAAGTCTTTCTTTGATTTTCAGTGCTTCTAGATATTTATTGAGAAAGGTTCTATCTGTGCTCAAAAGTCCTAATGTTTCCTCTAATCCTTCCTGAAATAGTTTCATAATTTCAAATCTTGCATTGAGTTTGGTCTTAGATCTGTTTTGAGTTGATGTGATACGGTGCTATAAAAGGATCTAATTTCAGTTTTCTGCATGTGAACATCCAGTTTTGCCAGCACCTTTCATTAAAGAGGATGTTTTTCTTCCAACCCATGTTTTTAGCTCCCTTATCAATTATTAAATGGATGTTGGTGTGTGAATTTCCTTCAGGGTCTTAATCCATTGGACTTCAGGCCTCTTTTTGTGCCAAAGCCAAACATTTTTCTTGCTATGGCTCTGTAATAGAGTTTGAAGTTTGGTATTGTTATTTTTCCAATACTATTTTTTCCACTAAATATTGCCTTTGCTATTCATAGGCTTTTGCTGCCTCACATGAATATTGAGAGTGCTTTCTCTATTTCCTTGATGAATGATGTTGAGATTCACATAGGTATAGCACTAAATTTGTAGATTGTTTTGGGTAATAATGCCATTTTCACAATGTAAATCCCTCCAATCTAGGAGTATGGAAGATCTTTACATTTTCTTAATTCTTCCTCAATTTCCTTCCTTAAAAATTTAAAGTTTTCACTATAGAGATCCTTTACATTCTTGGTTAACTTTTAAGTATTTTATATTTGTAAGGTTATTCAAAATGAAATTGCATTCCTGACTTCACACTCGATCTTCTCATAGTTGGCATACAGAAAAACTACTGATTTTAATGGGTTATTTTTTAATATTTTTTATTATAATTAATAAAAGGGTTACATGACATTTGCCAGATAGAAGGTGCATTAATTCACATACATTGATACCCTTTCACATGTCTTGGTACCGCTTACCCACCCCCCATCTTGGTTTTCCCCCCTTCCCTATCAAATTTCAAATAACCAAATACAAATAAATTCAATATATAAGATAACAAAATGAGATACTGTAACAATATGAGATACTCAAGAGACAGCAAAGGAGATGAGAAATAACATACCCTGCTACTTTACCAAAGTTTTGAATCAGATCTAATAGCCTGAATGAGAAGTCTATAGGATTCAGTGTCATCTGCCAAAAGGTATAACATCAATATACTTTGGAAAGGACAAGGAAGTGTTACAAGGTTATTTAGAACAATTAATTTAAATGGATTAAACCTCTCACAGCTTATGATTCCACTTCTCATATGACCCAATTATTATTCTCTAATCCAGGTAGAAAGATACTGTTTACATTGGTAAATGCATACACCTGTTAATAATTTTCTCTGTGCTAATTTCTCCCTTGATTAGAACCAAACATAGTCTTATTCATTCCATGTTTTCAGTGCCAGGACTTGTGTTAAGCACAAGGTAGGTAGTTAACCAATGAACACAGAATGTACTCAGCATTGTAAAACAAACTAGCATAAAGGATTCTATACTCAGTGCTATCTCCTCATTAAGAAATTTTAATTCTTCATTTTCCTTCTGTGAAATTTGAGTGTGAGAAGTTGTGTAATTTTAAAAAGCATGACACAAACCTACTGATAAAGAATACAAAGTAGCAAAGAGATTTATGTCTAGAAAAAAGTGATAAAACGTTAAAGTCTGAGGATTATAGCTCACTAGAACTTCTTATTGAGTTTTGAACTGCAGTGTATTTTTGAGGATCCCAAGAAACGGAGAGCTATGTCGGATTTACTATTATATTACTTGCAAATCCCCACGGCATTTTTTTCACCTCAGATAACCCAAAATACGCTTCAACACTTTTGTGACTACTGTACAATTCACATTCTCCACTTTACACTAAAAGTATACCATTTAATTTGATGAAAGGGTAAATATATTGTATGTCTGTTTAACATTTTAAAAGGTAATATATAATAAAAATGAGCTCTTATCAATTATATTTTATTACTATTTTGAATAAAAATAAATACATATGTCAACTTATAAATTTTCAAGTACTTCAAAATCATGATTTTAAAATGTCACTCAAGTTAGGAAATTCAACTAACTTCCACTTTAACATTGTGTTGCATATATAAGAAGAGAAAGACATTCAAATTATACGAGAAATCAATTAGGGAGATAATGATTATATTATTTTGAGCTCAGTGGACACTGTAGTTAACTAACATGAATGTCACTTTGAAAGTGGCAGTAAGGTCATTTAGGAACATGAATTAAGAAGGTTGCTTGGGAATCTATAGTTGCATTGGACTAAATGTAATACTGTCAATGATTAGTTCAGAAGGAATAATATGACCAAATTGTGGCCAATGAAACATGAAGCAATGTTGTAACAAATTTTGTAGTGATGGAGTAATGGTATTTTTGATTCATTAATGTAAGATTTAATACAAGTTTAGGATATTAAATGAAAACTATTAATCCCTCTTAAAATTAGTATTTTTTAGATTTTTATTCTTAATGTATTGTGTGAAGTTAATTTTTTTTTCTATTCTTCCCCTTACAGTTTATTTAATGTTGTTACTATGTCTGACTTTGTTACCTGTCATATTGTATAACATTTATTTGTTTATTTGAAATAGAGAAGAAAAGGGGAAAAACAAGATGATTGGGAGGGGGGAGAGAAAGGGAGACAAAAACATGAGAAGGGATATCAATGTTCAAGAAGTAATGGACTCATTAACTGACATATGTAACTGTAACACCTCTATGCATTATCCTGACAATCAATAAATATTTATTATTATTATTGGTCCCAGCACTTGGACACAGGGCTGGGATTCTGTCCCTGAGCCTCTCTGTGCTCATGGCTAACACTTTACCACCTGAGCCTCAGTGCCAGTTCTGGCTTTTTCTGTGTAGTTTATTGATGATAAGTCTCATGGACTTTCCAACCCAGACCGGCTTTGAACTAAGATCTTCAGATCTCAGTCTACAGAGTAGCTAGCATAGCAACTGTGACTTACTGTGTCCAGCTAAAATAAGTACTTTATATGAGCAACAAAAACACAACAGCAAAAAAATGATCTCGAAAACAAATTTTAGGTACAGACAACAATTACACTGAATTTCATGTATAAAGAAGATTAAATTGGTTTTCAAATCTATATTAAGTAACTCTATCTCTCTTAAATGCATTAGTAAATTTCTTTTTATGTGTAGAAAGACAGGATCTCTATTTGGTAAGGTGAAACATTTTGGCTATTGAGATAGTTCTGAAAATTAGCACTATTAAAGCTGTTTGATGACATCCACTCATAAGCGATCAGGAGCTTTCTTTATTGACAAGTTCTCATAATTGTAAGTTATCTGGGATCTAGTGGCTAGTTCCTGTAAGACTAGTTAGTTACTCAGGAGTCTCAGACCCGAGAATAGCAGTTCAAAGCCAGCCTAGAAAGGAAAGTCTAAGAAACACTTATCTCCAATTAACCACCAAAAACCTTGAACTAGATCTGTAGTTCTAGTGACAGAGCATTAACCTTGAAGAAAGAAGCTAAGTGACAGGCCTCAGTTCCTGAGTTCAAGCCCCAAAATTCACACACACACACACACACACACACACACACACAAACACACACACACAACATGCACACACACACACACACACACACACACAGCAAGTAATAAAAACTGACTTCCTGCTTACATAGTATTAGTGTGTTTTCTCCCCTCAAAAGACATCTCAGATTTCCTATTCACTACCAAAAAGTGAGAGGATGGAGAAACTGGAAGTCTGATTATACTCTTCCTGCAATTGTTTAGGTAAAAGAGAAGATTAACAGTAGGGCAATATAGGAAGAGCAGTTAAGTGTTAATGTGGGAGACTGCAAGAACATGTAATGAAACAGCTGCTGTCAGGTCCTGTTTCTCCTGTGTGTATGAGACTCAGAATTCAGAATGTCATTCTAGAATATACTCTTAACAAATAATGCATTTATTCAAGGTGCCTTTTTAAGTAAGTGTCCTATATTAGATTGATTCAGTAATGGAAAACAAAACCTCTAACAGAGATCTCTGTCTTTGGATGCCATTCAAATTGACCTAGAGGATTAGTTAATTTATACCCAAGGCATATATACTTTGTACATAACTATTGTGAGCTGAATTTACATGATGACGTCTCTCTAGTTATTTTTACAAAGAAATGTAGAACAAGCCTCTCCCGATTCTCTAGATTTTGTAACTAAGAGGGAGTTTTAGTGCAGTTTCTAACATTGGCATATTTAATGAAGATTGATACTTGAAGTTACTATTAGAAAAATTAATGGTTTTTAAGAAACATAAGTATAAATAAAAATTGTAGTTGAATCAGAAATAGAGTTAAATGTATATTTTTAATGTTTTATTATGCTAGAAAGGCTCTAGTAATAAAATATTCACATAGTGCTCTGGAAAATAATAGTATCATGGGCAAACTAAATGATAATACATTTCTGAAATATTAAAATATACTAGGAGTGAATGTTAAACTAATGAGACTACTACTTATAGGTGGCAAATGCCATATTCTCAATTGAGTTTTCCATGTAATAGACAGTAGATTTGAAAGCAGTATACATTTCAGACCAGTGTTGAGAAGAGTGGCATGAGGCATGTAGATGGAATGTATAATCTGCACAGTGTCAGAGTCATGTCTCCATATAAATCATAAACAATCAGATCTATAGAGACCATTCCTAGAGATAACAAAGCACTAGTACACCCTGATTTTTAGTAAAGTTTTTTCTGCCCTTCTACTTACTAGCAGCAAAGGTTTCATGTGTATTCACAGGGCATACCTGCACTAAACACAGACAGGGCTCCCAGGATACAAGAAAATAACCAGCATGTATGCCCACACAGAGATCAATTAGTAGGCAACAAAATATACCTGCAAAAAATGATTCAGTATTACATAAACAGCCAGAATCAGTGCCTCAGCTAAGAGCCTTGAGCTCTGCTTTCTTGCTCATGGCTGATGCTCAACCATTTTAACCACATCTCAAATCTAGTATTTTGTTATTAATTTGTAGTTGGGGTTTTTTTTTGCCTGAGGTAGCTTTGATCTACAGTCCTCCACATCCCAGCCTACTGAGTAGTTAGAAATAAAATCATGAGCTACTAGCATCTAGCTTCTGAAATTTCAGTAATATTGCTTTCCAATTCTGATACATCATAGAATTATCAATGGAAGCTAACTCACTCAGACATTCACACATACACATACTCAGTCATTTGCAGATTGATTGAACTGATCTAATATGAAAGCTAAGCAATTCTTTGTTAATAATACAAAGGCTTAACAAGGTTCAATTTTAAATTAATTACTTTCTTAATTATGAGAAGTAAATTCAGCTTTAGCTCTATATGTTATTATTCACTCACCATTTTTGTCAGGAATAGTAATATATACTCACCTGGCTACCTCAGTTCATGACCAGATCATAAGAGGGTTCCTTCAGCAAATTGCTGACAGGGCCACACCATGTCGTCATGTGGCCTGGTCAAACGTTATTGTTAGACTTTAATATTCAAATCTCATACATTCTGTACTGTTACAGCTCTGATTTACAAGAATCTTTTTTATCTTTTCTTTCTAATTCTTTTCTTTCAAGTCAAAATATGACCTTCTCGATCAGTTGACACTCTCTATAAAAAATTTACCTTTCATCATTTGGTGACCTATAACTGGAAATCCTCACATTGTTTAGAGCTTGTTGCGTAAGTTCTTATTTTTTAATCTTTATTGTAAAGGTAATGAACAGAGAGCTTACAGTTATAAAAGGAAGATAATGAGTACATTTCTTTTTAAATACTTTTGCCCCCTCTCATTTTCCTGTGCTTACCCCTCTCTGCTTCCTTGCCCCAAGTTCATTTCTAATGTATTGTCTAGTGAGTATCATTGTTGTATTAGTTCATCCTTTCACCTGCTCTTTCTGTGACTCCCTTTCCCTTACCTGGATTGGATATACTTATATACAAGACAAAGGGTACCAAAAACTAAAACAGATAAAAAATAACTGCATACAGGACATATTAAGAACCTCTTATTGCCAATTCTTAGAGTTCATGTTGGTATGCTTCATTATATATGATCCTATGCACTTACCAATTGAACTACTGAAAGCCCCTGTTAAGAGAGACTTATCAGAGGAGGATTAAGAATAGCCAATAGATACATGAATAAATGCTCAGCATCTTTGGTCATAAAGGAAATGCAAATCAAAATAACATTGAGATTCCACATTACCCCAGTTAGAATGGGCATTTCAAGAAATCTAGTAACAATAGATTCTGGTTGGGGATTGACCACTGGGGAACATTATTACATTGCACACTCTAAAGCAGTATTAAGGTTCTTCAAAAGACTAAACATAGAGCTCTCCTATGACCCAGCAATCCCACTCCTTGGCAGTTATCCAATTGACCACAAACAAGGCCATACTAAAGCTATTAGCGCAACAATGTACATTCTGCATTATTTAGCATAGCTAAGATATGGAATCAACCCAGATGTTCCTCAGTAGATGAATGGATCAAGAAAGATGTGAGATATATATATATATATATATATATATATATATATATATGTGCACACACAATGGATGCTTCCATCAGAAAGAATGGCAGTACCCTATTTTTTAAGGAAATGGAAAGACCCTGGGAAAAATTATATTAAGTGAAATAAGCCTGGTCCAGAGAAATCATCTTTACAGGACCAAGATAAGAAATGATCTTTTCCCATGACTTAGGAGATGTACTGAATATTGTTACTCTCTTCATTGTAGAACCAGATTTTATTGCAATTTCTTCCCTTCCATCTTCCTACCATAAGGATAAGTTGGAAGTCTATCTAAAATATGATTTCAGAATAGAAATACGCACCTAGATGAAATGACTTGGAAATAGGAGCAGATGAAACACAAGTGTCAGCTCAGAATACTCAGAAGCTTTGTCTCTTCAGAGACAACTGCTGACATGGCAATCTATGGAGAGAACATAAGACAGACAGAAAAATTATAGAGTGCACCAGATTCTCCATGGAAGATTTCTTATAGACAGGAGAGAGGAAGAAGAAAAGAAAAACAAAAAACCCCCCAGAAAACACAATAAAAGGAAAACATAAATTCCAGAAGGCCAATACCAATTTGAATAATACAGAGATCAAAAAGAATCATGTAAATAAAAGACATAAATCACTCACTGAATAAGACAAGAAACACAAATTGAATGATGTAAATTATAGAAAGGTTTAAAAGTTTGAGATGAGTACTTGTCACTTCCAGAAGAAGAAAAATACAAAAAGAGAATACTGTCCTGAGAGGTAAGAAAACTAAACATTTTCCTTATGAAAATATCATTGATGTCTATAAGAGAAATATGTAAAAGAAAAAATATGGGAAATCAATGTTCAATATTAGAGTTCATGTTTGGGTATACACAGGTCCTTATGGTTAGGAAGACATACAGAAATAAAATCTTTCTACATCAATGAGTTTGAACTGTGCTGACTGATGGCCGCGAGTTTGGCCTAGTGGTAGAGTGCTTGCCTAGCATGCATGAAGACTCTGGTTCGATTCCTTGGTACCAAATACATAGAAAAAAAACAGAAGTGGTGCTGAGGCTCAAGTGGTAGAATACTAACCTTGAGAAAGTCCAAGGACAGTGCTCAGGCCCTGAGACCAAGCCCAGGACTGGCAAAAACAAATGAAGATTGATACAATTGAATATTGACTCTATTTATGTCAGCAATGAAGTCCAAGTTTATACAATTTGCCATGGAACAAAATAATTCTAAATATATCTATAAAATGATAAAAAAAAATGAAGCTTTTTTTGTAAATGTCAAAACCATTAACAAGCCTATTCAAAAGAATCAATAACTCTGTGGTTTATACTAATTATAACCATTTTACCCAGTGTGGAGAAACAGGTGGGCAGGATTAATGAATGATATTCCTTATATGCTTCTTTTTCAGAGTTTTACCACATTTGGGAAGGAGGCCCAAAACTTGTCAGTCAAAAGAGTGAACTGCAAAGACCCCTAAACCAGGTCTAAAAATGTAAAATAGCTAGAAAAGCCTGTTACTGGTTCTGGAACACTACAGTTATTTTAGCTATAGGTCTAAAATATAGCTATTAATATACTGCTCACATTACAAGTATGGCTCCTTGCTCCTGCCTGTCTGTAGCTTTCTGGACTCTATCCTGCTTGTATAGACAGTTAAGTACAGACATTCTCATAGCCATTGGCCTTCACTCATGAGGGGATTGGAGAATTGTCAACCCCTTAAATGATGCTTATTTAACATTCTGTTTTATATCAGGGTTTAAAGGATATTTGTGATAATGTAAGAGAACATAATTCTGTGCTTTTATGTATATCCACCGTCCTTTTTATTATTATATAAACATAGGATTGGATATGTTGTCATGCAATAGGTATTTATAAGTCAGCTTTTTAAATACTGGGCTACAAGGCACAAGAATTTCTCCTTATTCCTGTTGATGGGTTTCATTTCTGCTTCCAGCTCTGATAATTTTAAAACTCTTTTTTTTTGAGTGGGTGTAGTTCTTTTTTCATATATTTTATTGTAATTAATAGAAGGGTAACATATTTATCAGATAGAAGGTGCATTATTTCACAAATATTGATACTCTTTCTCACCTCTTGGTCCCCAATTCCCTCCCCCACTCCTATCCCTCATCTTGTTTTCCCCCCTTCCCTATCTAATTTCAAATAACCAAATAAGCATATATACAATATATCAGATAACAAGTTAAAATACTGTAACAATATGATATAACCAAGAGACAGCAAAAGAGATGAGGATATAGAAACAAAACTCTTAAATGAATGCAGAAGTTGCTAACTTGTTGGAGACTCACTTTCTATTTACACTATTTTCTTCCCAGACAGAAAATTTCACTATCACTTTTCGAAGAAAGTCTGAACTGCCTACTAGAAAGTTTTATCTCATTTCCTTCTATCCTCACATGGCTGACCACAAAATAGTGACTATAGATAGATATATTAGGGCTAACGTGGCAGGAAATCTATGCATGATACTTTGCAATATGGTAGTTCATCAGGTAGGTAAAGAAAATGCAACACGCAGGCTTACACCACAGTAAAGACTCTTTTAAAACGTACTGGACAGGGCTGGGAGTTTAGCCTAGTGGGAGAGTGCTTGCCTAGCATACACAAAGATCCAGGTTCGATTCTTTAGTACCACATACATAGAAAAAAGCTGGAAGTGGTGGTGAGGCTAAGCAATAGAGCTCTAGCCTTCAGAAAAATCCAAGGACAGTGCTCAGGCCCTGATCTCAAGCCTAAGACTGGTGAAAAAAAAAAACTTACTGGACAAATCATCAAGATTAAAGAAGGAAAAAAACCCTTAGAGTAATCAGAGCAACAATCGGGAACCACACCTAACTAAGGTATGGTTAATAATTGGTAAAAATGGCTTTGGATTCTGAAGGAGAATGTGAGGCAAAAGCCTAAGGCACTAACATCCAAAGCGGGCATTTAGAGCTGCATATGAGGACAGATATTTTGACATAAGGAAACAGATGTCATGGAACAGATCCTGATCATTTTAACCATGGACTGTCTTGTTGCAACAGGATTCAAGGAACAGTTCTCAGCCAGGAGAGTCCACTGACTTTGTGATCTAGAAGTCAGTGGAAATCCATTTCTAGGTAGACTTATATGAGCTAGTCTGGATTCCTTTCCCAGAATTGAAAGACACAAAGTCATGACTTAAACAAAAATCTATGACCCTTTCAGATTCCTGGTAACAAGCTGGCATTCAATTTGTCTGTCATTGATCATGTTTTAATTACTTCTGCATACAGGCAGCACTATAAAATGAAGTCAGCCAGATCCGCTTAAGATTATACTTCAACCTAATCATTAAACCACATGACATAAATTTTGTCATTTTCAACCCTTACTCCCCACTCCCTTATTTTATTCATATTTGAAATGTTCATTTTCTTGCATGTATTTTTAACATTTTAGTTTACTTTTATTGGTTACACATATGTATAGATGGATTCTATCCACAGAAATTGCAATAAAAACATTAGAACTCTACTTTCCTCAACAAATTCATTTTTCCCCAATCAAGACATTATTTCATTAATTTTTTGCCAATTCTTTAGCATTTTTAGAGCCATGTACTTATACCCAATGTTGTTAATTTTCATTTATATGAGTTTCTAGGAAAATGCTTTATAAATGTGACCATTTGCATTTCTGTATTTTATCTCTATGAACTTATGTCATCCTCACCTGCCCATTTTCCATCCCACCCATTCTACTGGCACAATTAAATCATAACTCAGTGAAACTTTGGTATTTACATTTCCTCATATGATATACCACAGTAATTTCTATTACTTTGTACAATTTCCTTGGCTTTACTGGAGTTGAGGTTTGTTATATTCTAATTTTCAGGCATCTAGTTTTCTGAAAGCTTAATTAATTAATCACAACCATTTATTATCTCTTAGGCCATTCTTCTATCAATACATTCAGTTATTGTTTGTTATGAATTGCTTTTAACTTTTCAATTGTAGCAAAACTCTATCCTGTTCTACTTTTCTTTTTTTTCATATATTTTTTATTGTAATTAATAGAAGGGTTACATGATATTTGCAAGATAGATGGTGCATTTATTCCCATACATTGACACCCTTTCACATGTCTTTGTCCCCATTTCCTGCCCCCCACCCCCACCCCTCATCTTGTTTTCCCCCTTTCCCTATCCAATTTCAAATGACCAAATACAAATATATCCGATATATCAGGTAACAAAATGAGATACTGGAACTATATGAGATAACCAAGGGATAGCAAAAGAGATGAGAGAGAACATAGTACCTTAAGAACAACAATCATTCATTATATGGCTTATGTTTCTATATCCTAGAGATCCTTTCATTTAGCATCATACTATATGGCCTTTTGTATCAAGGTTTGTTCTACTTTTCGATGGGTATCCTTGAGAGACAAAGTGTAGCAGATATCCTCTGTAGTGTGCTCCAAAAGAATTGAATAGGAAAATAACTATATAAGCTAAAAGTTCTATTAGCTACATTAAAAAAAGCATACATACGGGATGCAATTCCTTATGCCTATAATCCTAGATACTCAGTAGGCTCATATATGAGGATCAAGGTTCAAAGCCAGCACAGACACGTAAAAGGATCAGAGATTTTATCTCCAACTAACCTCTAGAAAATGGGAAGTAGGGCTTGGATCAAGGGTAGGGCAGTAGCCGTGAACTGAAGAGCTCATGCACAATATCCATTTCCATGAGTAGGGCAATAATCTTCAGCTGAAGAGCTCAGGGACAGCACCCAGTTGAAGTTCAAGCACCATGACCACCATTTTTTAACGTACACTATGCCCTGTGAAACCAGTGAATCACAATGTCATTTGAATATAGAATAAAGAAAATTGGTTGAGATTTTGAAATTGTATATGCAGAAGTGGCACTGTAGCTCAAGGGGTAGGTCAGTAGCCTTGAGATGAAGAGCTCAAGGACAATGTACAGTGCCAGAATTCAAGCCCCACAAAACAAAGAAAAAAAACAAACATACTTTGAAATTGTATATGCATATATTATATCATATACTATATAATACATATATTTGACTATTTTCACTACCCACACAATGGACAAAGGCCTCATATCTAAAATATATCAACAGCTCCAAAAATTGAATCACTCCAAAACTAATCTCCAAACAAACAACCATCCCATTAAAAGATGGGCCAAAGACTTAAAGAGAGTCTTCTCTGAAGAAGAAATAAGAATGGCCTATAGACACATGAGGAAATGCTCCACATCTCTGGACATAAAAGAAATGCAAATCAAAACAACTCTAAGATTCCACCTCAGTCCAGTTAGAATGGCCAAGATCAAGAAATTTAATAACAACAGATGCTGGATGGGATGTGGTCAAGAAGGATCACTACTACACTGTTGGTGGGAGTGCAAACTTGTTCAACCACTATGGAAAGCAGTATGGTAGTTGCTCAAAAGACTAAACATAGAACTCCCCTATGACCCAGCAATTCCTCTAGTTGGCATTTACCCAATTGTCCAGAAACAAGGACACTAGCAAAAAGATGTTCATTGCAGCACTATTTACCATAGCAAAGATATGGAACCAAACCAGATGTCCCTCAGTTGATGAGTGGATCAACAAGATGTGGTATTTTTCCAAAATGGAATTCTATGCTGCTGTCAGAAAGACTGACTATCTTTTGGAATGCACAGAGTATTTTTGACTGAGATGAGTGACCAGCAAACCTTCCGGTAAATCCCTCCTGATGCCTGACTTCATAACTATTACAAAATCATGCTCACTTGACACTAGCCCTCCATGCTTCCTATTGCTTCTATGGCAGATAGTTTGGGCTATGAACTGTAAACTCTGTCTTATTTTTCTAGAAAAAAGTTTGCTAAACTTGACTTAGAATATCATTCGTCTATATTGAGACTTGCTGTAAGAGCTCAATACCTTTAAATGACTCAAGGCTGCAGACTGAAAGTCCCGTCTCCATGAATTTGCAGATTTCACTTTTCTCCTTTAATGTATAGCCCATTTTTATTCATTTTCTTTCACTTTTCTTCTTCTCTCCTGTTTTAATAGAGATCATTCTGTAATCTTTTTGATGAAATTTTCATGGAAAATAAGATTTTACAGTATTTCGTGTTTAGTGTGTCCACATAATAATTGATAAGTGTGATATCTATGACTAGTAGACATGTATTACAAGCTTACAATTAGTATAATTTATTTTTCATTCTTCAGAATTAGGAAATCTAAGAATCCTTTCTGCTTTCTATTACTTGGTGTGACATTTTTTTGTTATTGTAATGTATAGAGGGGTCACAGTTAACATTTACCAGACAAGGATACATCACTTCTCAAACATTGACACCTGCTCTTTTGTTTTTGTCCTCATTTCCCTTCTCCACCCCTTCCCAATCATCGTGTTTCCTCCCCTTTCCTTTCCTATTTCAAATAAACAAATATATGTATATACAATATACCAAGTAACAAAGTCAGATATGGTAACAATATGAGATTAACCAAAGGGCAACAAAAGAGAAAAGAAGTAACATAGTACATTAAGAACAATAATCACACATTATGTGGCACTTGTTTCCATATCCTGGAGGGCCTTTCATTTAGCCTCATACTATATAGTCTTATGTATCCAGGTTTTGAGCTATTGTAGTCCTCTGCTAAGAGAGTCCTAGGTTTGTACTAATTATTACAAATGAGGAAGGCAGTTGAGTTTTGAGGGTTAATATTATACCCTGCTACCTTGCCAAACTTTTGAATCAGTTTAAGGAGCTTGGGGGTGGAGTCTATAGGGTTCTTTAAATACAGAATCATGTCATCTGCAAAGAGGGAAAGTTTCACTTCCTCTTTCCCTATTTGGATCTGCTTTATGCTTGCTTCTTGCCTTATTGCTCTGGCTAGGAATTCAAATACTATGTTAAAGAGGAGTGGAGAGAGTGGGTATCCTTGTCTCATTCATGACTTTAGAGGGAATGGCTTTAGCTTTTCGCCATTAAGTATAATACTAGCTGTGGGTTTGTCATACACAGCCTTCATTATATTGAGGAATGTTCCATGGATTCCTAGTTTCTCCAGAGCTTTTAACATAAAGGGATGATGGATCCTGTCAAATGCCTTTTCTTCATCTATTGAGACAATCATGTGATTTTTGTCCTTGCTCCTGTTGATGTGTTGAATTATATTAATTGATTTGCGTATGTTGAACCAGCTTTGCCTCCCTGTGATGAATCTTCTTTGATCATAGCATATGATTTTTTGCTGAGTTGTTGTAGACTGTTGGCCAATATTTTGTTGAGAAGTTTTGCATCAATGTTCATCAAAGAAATAGGTCTATAGTTCTCTTTCTTTGATGAATGTCTGTCTGGGCTTCATAGAATGAGTTTGGTAAAGAGCCTTCATTTTCAATTTCGTTGAAGAGCTTGAGGAGTATTGGTGTGAGCTCTGCTTTGAAGACCTTATAGAATTCAGCTGTGAATCCATCTGGCCCTGGACTTTTCTTAGGTGGAAAGTCTCTTATTGCCATTTCTGTTTCAGATTTTAATTGACTCATTTTCTGTTCTTTCTCTATAACAACTAAATTATCTTCAACCCTGGAAATTCTCTGTTCTGCATTGTCTAACATGCTATCAAACTTTCTACTTTATTCTTCATCTCCCTTGCTTTTAATTGCTCATTTTTGATGCCTTGCATCTCTTGTTTTAGATCACGTATGGATTTCTTTTGCTCCTTGATTTCCATTTGAGTGGTTAGCTCAGCAGCTTTATTCTCTTTGGACATTTGTTGGAGTTCAGTCACCTTTTTGTTTGTGGAGTCTATGAATTCATCCATTTTTCTTTGAAAAACTTTTATTATGGCCTCCTTTAGGGCTTCCCCTTTTTCACATATCACCTTGTTTATGGTTTCCTCTTAACTCATCTCAATTGATGTTATTAACTAATTATATTTGCATGGTCATAAAAGCACAAGATTGTGCTTGATTCATGACAAATGCTTCTGAATTCCTTTAAAATGAGGAATGAAAGCTAATGATTATGTGAGGTAGCAATCCCATTTGCAATTAATATTTGGTGTATACCTGGATTAGAAGTTAATTTTTAATAGTTTTCTCTAGCTTTGGCTTTAGAGCCTTTGTTTTAGCATAATTATGTTCAAGATTATTAAATTCTCAAATCATATTACTTGGGGTTGAAGTGTTTTAAAATTATTTCAGAATTCTAGAATACTCTTCCAAATTTGATTAAAGTTTTGGTCTCCTCATCAGTACTGAAGTAAGTAAACACTGGTATATAAAAATTAAGTGAGCTGCGGGTTAACTCAATGGAGAAGTACTTGCCAAGCAGGTACAACTCTCCAGGATCGATGCGCAGCAGCATTAATAAAAAATAGATATCTGAGATTTTTACTAACTGAATTAATGGAGGTATAAAATTTGAATTAATGTCTATAAGTCTTTTAAAATGGTAAGATTGATCAACAAGACAGACATAATCTCAGCTACTTGGGGGCTTTAAGCAGGAAGCTCATAATCCAAGGTTACTCCAAAGTAAAAAATGATTCATGCACCATTAATTAGCCAAAACAGCAAGAAACGTTTGAACCATATGGCTAGAGCCCCTCACTAAAACATAGCCCTGAGATCAAGTGCCAATAGCACAAATAAAGAAATTAAACATTATTTAAAGATGATTAATGTTATATATGTAACAACAACATGTAGAAATGTACTAGTAGAGTAAAAACAAACGGTCCATTAAAGACAGTAAAGGCATGGCAGAAGAGAAACATTTATCAGATGAAAATATTGTAGCCAACCAAATGTAGAATCTAAAAGTGATTTTAAGGAAAATAAAGCTAAGGAAAGTAGAGCTGAGGAAATTTGCTCACTGTTATAGAGCTTGTGTTCTATGTGTAAGAACTTGGGTTTGATCCTGTTAGTACATTCCCACATCCACAAAATAAACTTAAATTCATTAAGGCTAAGAGATGAAATCAGAAGCACACAAAATTTGAGCACTAATTCATTTATTTAACCAAATTATAACGAGTTGAATTAGGAATTGAAAATATCAGTAAAAAATGAAAAGAACGATAAAGAATCACAGAAATTAATGCTAATAAAATAGCAAACATTACTGAAAGAAGATAAATGATAAATAATATGTAGAGTCAGAGTAAAGAGAATTAATGAGAAATAAACAAGACTTTAAATTATAGAAATGAATGTCCATTCAGAAAAGCAAAGCATTCATAAGTATGAGTACTTCTTTGTATAGTTACATAAGGTATACATACAAAGCATGCACTCATTATATAAATTTTCATTGTATTAAAATTTGTACTTATGGTATAAAATTTCAAATTTGTAAAACTTTGAAGTATAATATCCCATATGAATTGAAAGGGAATACAGTTTATCTAAAGAGGAAAAATAAAAATAATTAACCTAAATTATTTTTGGAAATTAAGGGATAGTTAAAAAGCAACCTGACAGAGAGCCAGGTATCAGTGTCACATGCAGATAATCCTAGTATTAATCCTAGCTATTCAGAAGACTAGGCTATGAGGAATGTGGTTCAAAGATACTCCTATAAGAAAAGTCTATGAGATTCTTTTTTTTTTTTTTTTTGCTAGTCATGGGCTTGAGCTCAGGGCCTGAGCACTGTCCTTGGACTTTCTCAAGGCTAGAGCTCTACCACTTGAGCTTCAGCACCACTTCCGGCTTTTTTCTATGCATGTGGTACCGAGGAATCGAACCCAGGTCTTCATGCATGCTAGGCAAGCACTTTAACCACTAGGCCAAACTCCCGGCGTCTATGAGATTCTTATTTCCAATTATTGACTAAAGTGTCAAAAGTAGAGCTGCAGCTCAGGTAGGAGAGTGCTCTTCTTGAGCAGAGAAGCTCAGAAGGAAGACTCTGCCATGAAGATCAGGCCTCATGATGGGGAAAAAAATGTGTTGGCAAGTATTAAAGTAATAATTCCCAACTCCTTTAAACACATACATGGGAATATATTGGCACAGAGAAAAGCAGAGAGTGCATGACCACTGGAGAGTGAAAGAAAGAGCCCTTAATAGAAGTATATTTTTCCAGATCTATACTCTGTGATATCCAACTTTCAGAACAATGAGATAATAAAATTTCTCTGCCTATATGCTCTCGACTTTGGTATTTTATTATCATGGTCCTTGAAAATTAATACAGGGAGGTTTGAGGCAACATAAACTATAAAGCTATCTATGAAATGAAAAAGAAATCTAAGGCATGTCTTAAATTTCAGTGATTTAAATTTTGAGAAATATCTATTCAATGAATTCCTGCTAAATCCCAAGAGACAGAACAAGTTCAATAATTTTACACAAAGTCAAATTGCTAAAACTCAAATTTTATAGATACATATTTCTGAAGATGTAAGCATTCAAACAAAATATTTTACTAACGTCAAGAAATCCCTATACAATATAATTTTACAGGAACACAGGGTGTCTAATTAGCAATATAATGTCTCACTGTGAGTTTTGAGTTGATTTTTTTACTAAGTCTAAAAACGTGTTAGTGTGATTGATATATATAGACTAGAGTATATATGTTATAGTCTACATTAGCATTGAAATGATATGATCAATAATAAATAGGAAGCATAGAACCCAGGCAGAAGGGGAGTGTTATAAATTTTCCCCAAGTATAAAAACTGTACTGTCAAAATATAATTTAAAAATAGCCAAGACCTGGGCTGGGAGTTTGGAATAGTGATAAAGTGCCTGACTAGCATGCACGAAGACCTGGGTTCAATTCCTCAGTATCACATATACAGAAAAAAGCCAGAAGTGGTGCTGTTGCTCAAGTGGTAGAGTTCTAGCCTTAAGAAAGCACAAGGATAGTGCTCAGGCCCTGTGTTCAAGCCCAAGGCTGGCAAAAAAATAGCCAAGGACTACTAAACAGGGAAAAATAAAATAATTTGAGATATAGTCAGGAAGAAGACAAGCATATCCATAATTCCCATTCTTAAAGAACATCTCAGAGCTATGAGATATGAGAATGATATACAAAAGATTCAAGTCGTACAAAAGAAGTTCTATTATTTCTATTTTCAGATCTGATTATGGAATGAGATTCCACAAAAACACCAACTATGTTTAATAAATGCCTTCAACAATATAATAAGTTATAAAATGAACACATAAAAATCAGTAGCATTTCTTTTTTATTTATTTTATTCTAATGTATAGAATTACATACATCAGATAGTAGGAGCATTACTTCTTACATATTGATACTCATTCTCATGTTTTTATCCCCATTTTTCTCCCCCCATGCCTCCCAATCATCTTCTTGTCCCTCCTTACCTTTCCTATTTCAAATAATCAAATAAATGTATATAAAATAGACCAGGTAACAAACTCAGAAAGCATTTTCTATATACCGACAATGACAAAATTAAGAAAAAAATCAAGACAGCAATTAAGAAAGCAATTTCAGTCATCTCAAAAAAAACACCAATGTATAACTAAACAAGGAATTCATTTCTGTACTGGAAACTATAAAATCTTGAAAAAATTAATTGAAGAGTCAAGAAAAAGGAAAGACCTCCCATGTTCATGGATTGGCAGAACTCATATTATAAGACTATCAATACTATTGCAAATAATCTATATGTTCAATGCAATACACATCAGAAACCTAATATCATTCTTTCCAAAACAGAAAAATAAATCCTAAGATGCACATGAAAGGTAAAGAACTGTAAATAACAAAATAAATCCTAAGCACAAAGAATGCTGAAGGTAACATAGTACTAGAATTCTAATAAAACTACAAAGTAATCATGACTTGGGAAGGAGTGAATTGGAGGGGGTGAGAAAAAACAGCAGGGTGACATAGGAAGAAGGTGTAGATGTATAAGCACAGATGATTAATACAACTTTATGCTACTTTCTTGAACATCCTTGGGAAGGAGTGAATTGGAGGGGGTGAGAAAAAACAGCAGGGTGACATAGGAAGAAGATGTAGATGTATAAGCACAGATGATTAACACAACTTTCTTGAACATCCTGAGGTGTCTTAATTATTCACACCCTTAGCTACTTCCTCGATTTGCTGGCATAGTCTTCACAGAATAATCAACAAAAGCCAAACCGCCAGGCCATGAAAACAACTTTTAAGCAACCAATCCACTTTAATAGAGAAGATGGTGGCTTTTTTTCACAGCAGCTTAATAACTAAAAATCAAATAACATAATACATAAGGCTAATATACTAAATTTTACAAAAAACTCCTCATCTCAATAGAGGAAGAGTAATTGACAAAAGTTCATACCAACTTACAATATAAAAACTCTGAAAGATTCAACCATCTGGAATAAAGATAGTTTAGTTTTCTAAACCACATAATCGATTTTGACTTAAATTTTTGTGTAAGTTTGATATAGTGGCACATGATTATAGTCCCAGCTACTTAGTGAGGCAGAAATGGAAACAATTCTTGAGCTCAGGAGTCATGGGTCAGCCTAGGAAATACAGCAAGAATTCTCCAAAACAAAGATAAAATCAAACAGAAAGACAAAAGTCTACATTTATGCAATGACTAATAGCAGGCCTTTTGATGACAAGAGACCTATACAGACAGCACTGGTCCCTTAAATTATAATGGCATTGAATTATAGTGGTTTTCTGGTGCTATAATAGTCATCACTAGCTGTTTTGGTTAATAACCTGGTATGGTATTTTTGTTACCTCATATTGTTGATAACAATGGAAATTCATTGCGTTATTTCTGTACATGCTGTAATCAACCACTTTAGTGTTGCAGATTTCACCACTATAAAACTGAGAAAAAAAAAGACAGGTAACAATGTTCAACTAGAAATTTACTACTCATTGCCTTCCTTATGTAACTGCACTCCTCTGTACAATGCCTGTACAATACAATTTAAATGAAAAGAAAACCAACAGTATTGGTGACTTTACTGTATTTTGGTTTGTAATCTTTTGGATAAGTGCACCAAAATAAGTCAGGCCCAGAAAGACAAAGGATGCATACTTTTTTCTTTTAAGTGGAAGCTAAGTTTAGATTAGACAAAGTTGTAAGTAAATATGTTGGGTGATATATAGATGAATGTAAATGTATTAACTGAAATCTGCTAGATGCAATTATTCATAACGATAATTATTTTTCCTAAATTATTACTATACAGAAATCCATAGAAACAATTACTCAGATTCAGTCCTTAAATATTGATGGCTGAACTGACTTCATAGTTATCTTTCCTACATGATGACAAACACCTGTATAACTATTTACCATAGCAAAGATACGGAACCAACCCAGATGTCCCTCAGTTGATGAGTGGATCAACAAGATGTGGTATTTATACACAAAGGAATTCTATGCTGCTGTCATTAAAAAAGGGCATGGCCCCATATGTAAGGAAATGGAAAGACCTAGAAAAAAATAATATTAAGAGAAATAAGCCTGACTCAAAGGAACATAGGCCCAATAGTCTCCTTCATTTTACATAATCCGTAGAAACCTTGGGCTCTCCTAGCAGAGATTTACAATAGAACAAAATCCAGAGACATTAGGGCAAATAGTATGACACTAAATGTAAGGACCTCCAGGAGAAGGAAACAAAAGCCATATAATGAGTGGTTGTTCTCCTTAATGTACTGTTATCTCTCATCTCTTTTACTGTGCCTTGGTTATCTCATATTGTTACAATATTTCACCTTGTTATCTGATATGTTTTATATGTGCTTAATTGGTTATTTGAAATTGGATAGGGAAGGGGGGAAATCAAGATAAGCAGGGGGAGGGTGGGAGAGAAATGGGGACCATGTCATGAGAAAGGGTATCAATGTTTGTGAAGTTACGTACCTTCTATTTGGTGAATATTATGTAACCCTTATATTAATCACAATAAAAATAATAAAATAAACACATTTGTGCCAGAAGTATGGCCTAGTGGTACAGTGCTTGGCCTAGCATGCACGAAAACCTGGGTTCAATTTCTGCGGTACCACATACAAAGAAAAAAGCCAGATGTGATGCTGTGGCTCAAGTGGTAGAGCACTAGCCTTGAGAAAGCTTAAGAACAGTGACCAGGTTCTGAGTTCTACCTCAGGATAGGGCTGAGGGAGACATTTAAATAAACACATTTGACTGACATGAATCCCACAAGAACTGGAAATCTAGTTTGTGACTATCTATCTATCTATCTATCTATCTATCTATCTATCTATCTATCTGTCTGTCTATATTTCAGGACATCCTATGGCTAGAATTCAGGGCATGGGCATTGTCATTGGACTTCTCAAAAGTTAGCACTATGTAACTTGAGCCATAGCACCACTTTTGGCTTTACCATGGAACTGAACCCAGGCTTACATGCATGCTAGCCAAGCCCCCTATCACTAGGCCATGCCTCTGGTGTATTATCTATATATTTTAAGGATTATTTTGAATATATACTCACTTTGGGCATATTCATTCTCAATATAACAAATTTTAGTAAATTAAATCATTGAGTGATATTAATTCTTCTTTTTCTTTGTTGTCATTTGTAGGGCTTGAACTCAGGGCTTGGGCACTGTCCCTGAGCCCCTCTGTGCTCAAGGCTAGTGAATCACAGAAATACTTACGGGGTTTGAGTGATTCATTGGATATAAAACTCCCATGGGGACTTTTCTTCCCTGGCTGGATTCAAACTATGATCCTCAGATCTCAAACTCTTGAGTGAATAGAATTACAGGTGTGAGCCACCAGCACCCAGCTCAATTATATTTTTTAAAGAAAAGGAAATTGATTCACAAGCTGTATTTCATATTTTTCCTTGCTACTTCTCGGCTTAAGAATTTGCTTTTTCTGCTAAGGCTGTGTCACTAGCAGTCTTTGCAATACCCTTTTTACGTTTTCTCATTCTGTGCATGTGGTAGGCTTCAAAGAGTGACATGAATTATGAATGGGCCTATACTGGCAGAGCTCCACCCCCTTTAGTCTTCATATCAAGCTGACAAGTTCACAACCAAATATTTTTTCTACTGTACTTGGTTTCCTGTTACTATGCCAATGAGATTGTTTGGAAACTAAACCTTTGACATATCTGCTTTACAAGGAAGCCTTGCAAGGTTGATTGTCTCAATTAATGGCTTTCAGGTATTCTAATAAACACCTGTCATTTTTAGATCAATATAATTTAAAGCACTGTTTATTTTATTTTCTTCCTCTTGATAAATAAAGGTTATAGCACCCCATACTTCCCAATCTGCCCCCTCCTTTCCCCCGCACACACAACTACATATTCTCCTATAAGTGAAGGTATATCCAGCCAGGCTGTTTCATGTCTAATTTGTGTGTCATGATGAGAAATGAGAGAATCTTTGGCAGAGATCATTAATTTTATAGCTTGTGTTTCAAAAAGTAGTTTCTGGGCTATTTACATCTCTTCTTATTAACACCTGAGAAATGAGTCTGCTGAAGATGTAAAATTCAAAAGCAAAGTGGGTTTTCCATACCTGACTTAATATAATTCATGGTTCATAACAGGTCTTTATGAGTTATGATTAAATATTTTCCTGAGGGGTGGATTTGATGTTTGTTGTGATGATTCTGAATACCTTCGGATCTTTAGATTCAGAGGCATTTAGCTTCTAGTAGCATTTTGTTATCCAATGTGAAATTATCGCAAACAATGTTGGCAGGGACAATCATTCGTTGAATTAACTAGTTCAGATTATTATGTGTTGTAAGAAAGATTTCAGGCTAGAAAACATATTACCGATTTGGTGGGAAAAAATCAAAAGTCTATTCTAGGTCTACCTCCAACACCATGCCTAGTATAAAAGTTACTTTTCAAGTATTTATTCTATAATGAAAGAGTTTCTAATTCTTCCTCTTCTCCTATTTTCTCTTTTCCTAATGCATGTTGATTGGCCTACTAGTGAGTCAATGACAATATTTGTGAACAGAAGCTAGATTCCTATTCTAATATGCTAGTAAAGGAGCAGAACTTGAGCAAGTTTAGCAAAGACCTTTCTCCCGAAAGATCATCATCCTATATTTTGGTCCAAAGACCTGTGGGAATGCTTGCTGTCACAAAAATTTTCATAAGATTTTACCTACATATATTACTGTCTGTTCTATATTTGCATGTTCAGAATGAATTATGACAGCTGGACACCAGTGGCTCATGCTTGTAATCCTGGATACTCAGGAGACTGAGATCTGAGAATCATGGTTCAAAGCCAGGCCAGGCATAAAAGTCTGTGAGATGATTATCTCCAGTTAACCACCAGAAACCCAGAAGTAGCACTGTTGCTCAAGTGGTGGAGTATTAGTCTTGAGCTAAATAGCTCAAGTGCAGTGTCCAGGCCCAGTGTTCCAGCCCCACAACCAATCAGAAAAAAATAATTTTGACATCTACAGATGTCATTATATTTTTCTATCATTTTAATCACTCTTGTTCAAGATGCAAATTTATTTGCCATGTGAACATGCCACCTTTTCAAAGTTGTAATTAAATAATAATGACAAATTATAAGGCTTATCAAATGAGAGAGGAGGCATAGGACATTGAAGATTTTGATAACATTGTTGAAGATAAAACCCACATAGAGCCATTCAGCACTTTGTCCCAGAGAAGCTGAAGAGAGGTGAGTTATGAGCCAATTCTCACCGGGGAGAGGTTCTTCATGATATCAGTGGACAGAGATATCATCATGGGCATAGAGCAAAGTTGAGAAGGTATAATTAATCAGAGCTATCAGATTACCTCTCTCCTATTGAACCCCATGCAGAATTACAAGCACAAGACATTTTACCATCTATAGAGAGAATCCCCAATGAGAGGAACCTTGCTGTGAATGGGAGACAGCCAACTCTCCTAGCTTGTACTTAATATAAAGACACAGGGTTTGAATTGCAGAGCGGAAGCATGATAGAGCTGTTGTCATGACTATCTCACTTAAATAAGTGAAATTATTCATGCAATTATATCATCTACATTTACAGGCTCATAGTCAGTTATGCATCCACTTCAAATATGAACTCTGGGGTCAGGTTTGCTTTAGAACAGAGGAAACCTGTAATCTCTTCTTATAGTACTTGATATTACTTATGTCTACAACAATTAATTAATGTCTCTATGAGACCAGCAAGCATTTGAAAAACCAAATGTAACAAACACACCCCCTAAAAAGAAAATTTCCCAAAACAAGGATCATTCACCTAAAACAGTATTTGAGGGAGCAAACAAATAACTTAAGGGTAAAAGTTCTTCTATAAAATTAAATGTATTGGTTGAGTGGTGGTGGCTCATGATTGTAATCCTAGCTACTCAGAAAGCTAAGATCTGAGGAATACTATTCAAAATCAGCCACACCAGGACAGGCCATCAGAATCTTTTCTCCAACTGAACACCAGAAAAGAAGGGACACTGTGGCTCAGGTGGTAAAGTGTTTACCTTGAGTAAAAGATGCTCAGAGACATATCCTAGGCCCAACGTTCAAGCCTTAGGACCAGAAAAAGAAAATAAATTTATTAACTAATAAATATAAGCAAGGTATCTCCCTGAAAGAAAATTTAGCAGTAGAATATTTCCTTGAAAGCAAGACAGATGAGTCCTATAATTTACCCTTATGGTACTTCCATACTGTGTGGGATAATTGACATTAAAGCAATTAGGAAATATATTGATCATAACTGCTCACACCTGCAATTCTAGCTCCGCAGGATGCAGATATAAGATGTTTCAGGTTGATTAGGGCAAAGTTAATTCTAAATCCTCTCTAAGAAATAAACTAAAGGGTATGGCTTACCTTACAATCACAAAGTCTGAGGTCTAATCCTTACAACCACAGAGAATAAAATAAAAAAGAAATTAATTTATATACATAAGCATTACATTAACATATTGTGAACCTTGTATAAATAATTATAAATTATAATAATTAATATATTGTATATCTTGTATAAATAATATATTATGTATCTTGTATGTGTGTGTCTCTCTCTATCTCCCTCTCTCTCTCTCTCTATATATATATATATGTATATATATATTTATATATACATTTGCAGTAAATTCAAAACTAATAAAGCAGGTTATGGTTTAGAGATCTGAGAATTGCAAGGCAATGAGGTTGACTTCCTTTTTTATTAATTTGGCAGAAAATCAATGCATTCATGAACTTTCTAGAAATTCTGAAGACTTGGGCTTTATAAAAAGAATAGAATCAAATCACATGATCTAGGCTAGTGGGTGCTTATTCTGTGACTATTTTGTGTTGTGTATGTTAGGATATGCTTCAGGAAGTCTGTAACAGGTAGTAGGGATCATGTTTACTTACAAATCTCTAAATAAAAATATATGAAGTGGATTCTGTCTCTTCAGTAGAGAGCTCCTCTGATTTAGGAAGTAAGGGCTTGAAGATGCTAATTCACAAAAAATAAAGGACAAAGTAGTAGCACAAAAGAGAAATAGATCAGCCTGTAATTCAAGGTAATGTTTATATTGTCTTCTGTCTGTTTTTCATATATTTTTATTGTAATTAATAGAAGGGTTACATAATATTTGCCAGATAGATAGTGCACTAATTCCCATACATTGATACTCTTTCACCTGTCTTGCCCAATTTCCCTCCCCCACCCCCACACCTCATCTTGTTTTCCCCCCTTCCCTATCCAATTTCAAATGACCAAATACAAATATATCCGATATATCAGGTAACGAAGTGAGATACTATAACAATATGAGATAACCAGGGACAGCAAAAGAGATGAGAGATAACATAGTACCTTAAGAACAGCAATCATTCATTATATGGCTTATGTTTTTATGTCCTAGAGATACTTTCATTTAGTGTCCTACTATATGGCCTTTTGTATCAAGGTTTTGCTCTATTGCAAATCTCTCCTAGGAGAGCCCAGGTTTCTACTGATTACGACAAAGGAGGGAAACCATTGAGCCTAACTTCCTTTGTGTCTGGCTTACTTCACTTAATATGATCTTTCCTCTAAGTCTATCCATTTCCTTACAAATGGGGCAATGTCATTCTTTCTGACATAGAATTCCATTGTATACAAATACCACATCTTGTTGATCCATTCATCAACTGAGGGACATCTAGGTTGGTTCCATATCTTTGCTATGGTAAATAGTGCTGCAATGAACATTGCTGTGCTGGTGGATTTAGTATGTTTTTGTTTCTGGACAATTTGGGTAAATCCCAAGTAGTGGAATTGCTGGGTCATAGGGGAGCTCTATGTTTAGTCTTTTGAGGAACTGCCATAGTTCTTTCCATAGTGGTTGAACGAGTTTGCACTCCCACCAACAGTGTAGTAGTGATCCCTCCTGGCCACATCCCCTCCAGCAGCTGTTGTTATTAGTTTTTTTGATCCTGGCCATTCTAACTGGAGTGAGGTGGAATCTTAGAGTTGTTTTGATTTGCATTTCTTTTATGACCAGAGATGTTGAAAATTTCTTCATGTGTCTATAGGACATTTTTGTTTCTTCTTCAGAGAAGACTCTTTTTAAGTCTTTGGCCCATCTTTTAATAGGATGGTTGTTACTTTGGAGATTAGTTTTGGATTGATTCAATTTTTTGAGCTGTTGATATATGTTAGATAGGAGGCCTTTGTCCATTGTATGGTTGGTGAAGATCTTCTCCCATTCTGTAGGCTTCCTAATTAGTTTACTAGCTATGTCCTTTGCCATACAGAAGCTCTGCAGTTTAATGCAGTCCGACTTATGCAGCCTTTCTCTGATTTGTTGTGATTCTTGGTTCTTTTTAAGAAAGTTTTGACCTGTGCCAAGGAGGTCTAGTGTATCTCCTATTCCTTCTTGTAAAGTTTTCAGAGTGTCAGCTTTAACCTCCAGGTCTTTGATGCATTTGGAGTTAATTCTAGTGCAGGGTGACAAAGAAGGATCCAACTTTAGTTTTCTGCATGTGCTTAACCAGTTCTGCCAGCACCACTTGTTGAAGAGGCTATCTTTCTTCCAGTCTATTGATTTTTCTCCCTTTTCAAAGATTTTTGTGGCCATAGGTCTGTGGTTTAATATCTGGGTGTTCAGTTCTATTCCATTGGTCTTCAGGACTGTTCTTGTGCCAGTACCAAGCTGTTTTGATAATTACAGCTCGGTAATAGAGTCTAAAGTTTGGTATTGAAATTCCTCCTGAGCTGTTCTTTCTGCTAAGAAGTGTTTTTGCTATATGGGGTCTTTTATTATTCCATATGAAATTTTGGATTGCCTCTTCTATTTCTTTAAATAATGACATTGGGATATTGATGGGTATTGCTTTGAATTTGTAGATAGCTCTTCACAAGATTGTCATTTTCACGATATTGATTCTTCCAATCCAGAAGCATGGGGGTTTTTCCATTTCCTCAGTTATGCTTTAATTTCCTTTTTCAGTGTTTTAAAGTTTTCATCAAAAAGTTCCTTTACATTCTCATTTAAGGTAATTTCTAGGTATTTTTTTTTCTTTGAAGCTATTGCAAAAGAAGTTGCTTTACTGACTGTTGCCGCATTCCTCTCACTGTTGGCCTATAGGAAGGCAATGGATTTTTGTGGGTTAATTTTACAGCCTGCTACCCTTCCAAAGTTTGAATCAGCTCAAGGAGCTTGGAAGTAGAGTCTATAGGATTCTTTAAATACAGAATCATGTCATCTGCAAAGAGAGAAAGTTTTACTTCCTCTTTCCATATTTGGATCCCCTTTATGCTTGCTTGTTGCCTTATTGCTCTGGCTAGAAATTCTAATACCATGTTAAAGAGGAGTGGAGAGAGTGGGCATCCCTGTCTCGTGCCTTATTTTAGAGGGAATGGCTTTAGCTTTTTGCCGTTAAGTATAATACTAGCTGTGGGTTTGTCATACACAGCCTTCATTATATTGAGGAATGTTCCTTGGATTCCTAGTTTCTCCAGAGCTTTTAACATAAAGGGGTGTTGGATCTTGTCAAATGCCTTTTCTGCATCTTTTGAGACAATCATGTGATTTTTGTCCCTGGTCCTGTTGATGTGTTGAATTATATTAATTGATTTGCGTATGTTGAACCAGCTTTGCCTCCCTGTAATGAACCTGTTTGATCATAGTGTATAATTTTTTTGCTGAGTTGTTGTAGATGGTTCACCAGTATTTTGTTGAGAAGTTTTGCATTGATGTTCATCAAAGAAATAGGTCTATAGTTCTCTTTCTTTGATGAATCTCTGTCTGGTTTGGGGATGAGGGTTATACTGGCTTCATAGAATGAGTTTGGTAAAGAACCTTCATTTTCAATTTCATTGAAGAGCTTGGGAAGTATTGGTGTGAGCTCTGCTATCTGGCAAATATCATGTAACCCTTCTATTAAATACAATAAAATTATATGAAAACATCCTCTGAAGGAAAAAAGTACTGAGTTTCTTATGTAGCTGGGAAAATCTAGAAAAATAGGAAAGATAACACAATTTGCTCATTTATTTTACGGGCATTTTATTTCACTTCTTGTATTCATTAAAAATGAAACTTGTAGTCTCAGCTACTAATACTACTAAGTAATGATCTAATCAGTGTGGCAAGTCATAATATTTATACATGTAACTGTTATGGCTTTAGAAAAGAAAGGGTGCCACACAGCCACATAAGATAATATATACATATGAACTCAATTTATACATTCTATAGTTCAAGAATGTTTCAAAACCATGTATTGTATGTGATACATACACACATATATATGTATATATATAAACTAAAAAAATAAATTAAGAAAAAATATATGTGGTATAAAAATTAAGAGGACTCGGGAAAGCATGGTGTTTAAATCTTACCATCTCTTTTAATCTAAATCTCCTTTTAATCTAACAAGCAGGACAGGAAATATTTGAGTATTTACTTATTTATAAGTTGTCACAGATGAGTATGTTCATATATTTAAATATTAAAAAAATAAACCAATAATGTAGCATATTGTCACTGACTCCTTATAAAGCTAATGTACTAAAATCATTAATTTGGAGCAGTTGGAACCTAAATTCAACAATCCAAACAGAAAGAGTGAATTAAAGTAGCAAGATTATGCTGTTTGAAGACAGGGAAGCATACAGTGATAAGTCATTTATAGAGACTATAATTAATTATAAATTGGGCATGTTCTGACTGATAATATGTGTGGAGAGAGAGAGAGAGAGAGAGAGAGAGAGAGAGAGAGAGAGAGAGAGAGAGAGAGAGAGAGAGAGAGAGAGAGAGAGGTTCTTATTCTGTTTCTTTTGTTTTCCCACCTCACTCCAGTTATATTGGCCAGGATCAAGAAATTTACTAACAACAGATGCTGGACGGGATGTGGCCAGGAGGGATCACTACTACACTGTTGATGGGAGTGCAAACTCGTTCAACCACTATGGAAAGCACTATGGCAGTTCCTCAAAAGACTAAACATTGAGCTCCCCTATAACCCAGCAATTCCACTACTAGGCATTTACCCAATTGTCTAGAAACAAGGACATACTAAATCCACTAGCACAATGATGTTCATTGCAGCACTATTTACCATAGCAAAGATATGGAACCAACCCAGATGTCCCTCAGATGATGAGTGGATCAATAAGATGTGGTATTTATATACAATGGAATTCTATGCTACTGTCAGAAAGAACAACATTGCCCCATTTGTTAGGAAATGGAAAGACTTAGGAAAAATCATATTATGTGAAGTAAGCCAGACTCAAAGGAACATAGACCCAATAGTCTCTTCATTTGTCATAATTAGTAGAAACCTTTTTCTTCATTACAGAACCTGAACCATACAGAATATAGTGGAGAGTAAAGGTATGGATTCAGATAACGGCAAAGCCAAATTTAGTTTTTTACTTTGGACATCATAAAATTGATGCATGGAATTAATTGGATAATGTGTTACAAATAGGTCTGGAATAAATTTGTTAATTTTGTGAAATCTGCCTTTTGAGAGAAGAACAGGAGGAAATTAGAAAGAGATAAAATTGCCTCATTCCAACTTATCATTCCAGTGTCAAAATGCATTTTGGAACATATATGATGACTCAGTGGATGTAAGTAAAACCTAAGTTTCCTCATCTGTACTATTTCTATCCATCTCAACATGCTGGCCATAGGGGAATTCTGAATATAAGCATTAGGAGACTATTTTTCAGAGGGTTGTGAACTGAGGCCCTGAGCTATAATAGACTTTAGTTGTTGATAATACTGTAATAGATTTCTTAACCAGGCTGTCATGTACATAAACTTCCTATAACTGCTATGACGTGAAACCAGATAAGAATATTCACATAGTCCTGTATCTTCAGACTTCTTCATGAATCAGGACATGTTCTATTGCCCAGCTTTTTCATTTAAGCAAGCTCCTGTTTCAATTACAAGTGAGTTCTAAGTAAATCTATATATTCAACTACCATTTTCTAAGGGGAATATATATCATATACACCTTTTGAAATGCTCAAAAGAAAAGTATATTTTCCTAACTCGAGATGCTGTGCCAATTAAGAATGTAGCTTAACAACCTGTGTTCAAACCTTAATGAAGCAAGGCTACTGTTTCCTTTCTTATCATATTGCTTCTAGGATCCATACTTGTCAACTACAGGGTTTGCTTTTTTTTCATATATTTTTATTGTAATTAATAGGAGGGTTACATGATATTTGCCAGGTAGATGGTGCATTAATTCCCATACATTGATACCCTTTCACATGTCTTGGTCCCCATTTCCCTCCCCCCCACCCCAAAACTACAGAGTTTTCTTATCTTTCCTTTTCATTCTTGTTGCATGTACCTACAATTCAATTTGATCATTGGTTTTAGTTTAAAAAGTAAAAGAGATTTCATAGGAGAATATCATACAAGGTTTACACAAAATTTTCTTTTTTCAGTTAGGCCAATCTGCTCCCTAAATTAACTTTACTTCATTAGCTGTCAACCACTGAACGTGTTATTGTTTAAGAGCAATACAATTCTAGAAGCTGAGATTTAATTGTGAAGCATTTTTCTTAGCTTCACTTAGGACTCTTGTTTCTCCCCTACCTGTCATTTATTCTTTCTCATTTCTTGGACCCACTTCTAGTCTTACTTGGAAGATTTGCTAATTAAAATACTGCTCAAATTTTTCCTAAAAATTTGGTGCTTAAATGAAAAGAATAAATACGTATGAAGTATTTGTGTAACATTGAAACACATCATTAGGTGCTACTTTTATCACAGTAATGAGCCAATGATTTTAGTCTACAAGTTAGATTATAATGCTTCCATGATCCTGAAACAAGAAACAAATCTACCAGAGACAAAACAGGATGCCCCTAGCAAAAACTAGCATTATGTCCTAGCTAACATAAGCAAGAGCTTTAGGGTAATGGGTTGCTTTCTTATTTGCCCCACTGCCAAGCAGAGGGAAGCTTCCCATGAAGTGAGTTCAGTTATAGCTGAGGAGCCTTAGCTTAGGAAATCTAACCTTGAATACTATGTTAAGCAGAGCTAATAGTCTCTTATCATAGGATAAAACAAATTCCTTCCACTGGAGATCCATCTATCCTTTCCTGTACAGTAGGACACCTTCGGACTCTACCATTCAAACATCCTTTACAAGATCATTCAGTGTTTTTGCATCTTCAGTGCCTTGATTGATTGGAAATGTAGAAATATGAGACTTTGGACAGTTGTCTTCCATACCTCTAACCATATATGTGTAATAGGACAAATAAGATGGCAATACAGAGATGAATAAAAAAATGAATTTTTTTAAATGTTCATTTTCATTAATGAAATCCCACCCCTACGTTTGTCAATGAGAGCATCATTCAAAAACCTCTAGAATTTGAGAATCATTATTTTAATTTGGGGTCAGCAAAGCTAGTTGAATCATTCTGGACAATTGACTTTACCTGTCTAAGCCTCAGGTACCAGGTACCTAAGGAAGAGAAAAGGACACTTTGAATCTCTCAGCCTAATGTCACCAATATAGTAGGCACTGCTAAACATGAAATATGGCTATTTCAACAAGTCATATAAAGAACTCCAGGCCTATTTGTTACTCTCTCTTCATTCCTGGCTAAATAATCATAATAAAGAGAAAAAGAATGATATATTCTTTGGGAAAGTAGTTCTAGGGTGAGTAAAAGCAGACATGTTGGGCTGAAAATGTTTTCACAAAATAGTTTAAAGGGCTATTCTATCAGAATCAATCTCAGGCACCAAGTCTAGCCTTTTCATAGGAATACAAGCTATAAGTTCATGTATGCTTTGCATCCAATTCTGGTCCCTAGTTTATAATCTCAGGAAATTCTCAGGATTGATTAGTTTCACCTTTTGATTTTTTTAACAGCCTTTGTATTTACTGGATGGCCAAGTTGTACATATTAAGTAAAAGAACCAAGGTGAAACACTCATCATAAGTGCACTAATGATTTTGCTTCCCTCCCTTTCTTTGTCCCTTTTGTGAGAAAAGTGTCTTTTGTGTCATAGTAGGTTTTCTTTCTGTTATGGGAAGAATTGTTTTCCTGAAGAGTTCTTTCTTTGGCCAGATGGCTTGGCTCTTGTGAATCACATCTTAGTTGCATATATCCTTTTCATGAGCACTTTAATTAAGGTATCATGTTAGAAGCTTCTTGAATTTTAATTCCATCCTATTAATTAAGCCATATTTCTTTGTAAATTTTGAACCTGAGCTCAACCAATGTAAACAGAGGGGCATGGTCTTCTGGGTCATAGTCTGACTGCTCTGTGAGCTGGCTTATCAGATTTTTGCCTCATGGCACACCTTCCTCAAAAATAAAGTTTGCCTTGCTAAGTTTCTTCTGAGTTAAGGTCTTTATTCCTACATGACACCTCAACAACCCGAGCTATTTCTAACATTCTGTTCACTATTTTTAGCACCAAATTATTGTCTCAGTACACAAGGAATTCTTGATAATCTTTAAGAAACCTCTCACTTGATTTCTTTCTTTACAGCTATTATCCTGATGATTTTCTTTTATTGTTTGAATTCTGAGGTGAACAATCCAAGGCCAAATCTCTTTACCATGTTAAGCTTGACCATCCTACTCACCTTGATCCCAAAATAAACGTATCCTAATCCAGTGATAATTACCACCCTGGCCATTTGACTGTTATTTTGAGCAGGTTCCGTAAAATACTGCATGGCAGATTTTATCTTCCAAAAGAGGCCAATCTTTATCCTTCTGTATAAGCTTATCACTCACTGTTAAAGGTAGAATCCATGAACTCCTCTTTGTGAGAACATTGTGATGGCGCTAACTCTTGGAGCAGTCCAAGACAAGCTCTTACAAGTAATATGGTTTTTCCTGGTTCTTTTACTCCTAAAATATTTGTTTTCAGGGGAAATCACCACGATTTATGTGGTAAAAAGTCCAAACCATAAAGCAAGACTCCAGTTCTACTATTCCAAATAATATGAAGTTACTGTGACTTTCAAAAGGAATGGATTTTCTCTCATTTAGAATAATATGAATTTTGTTTCATGATGTGGGCTGATAAAGGTGTATTTTGATACTCTATGAGAATAAGAAAGTCAAACACAAATTGGCTTGACTAAGCCACATACTCAGAGCATTATTGAAAAATTTGCATAAATCATGTACATATTTGCTCACTAGATTTGTTCTAAAATAATATAATATTAATAAAATTAATTGCAATTACAGCTTGGCACTGGTGACCCACAAATAAAATTCTAGTTTTTCATGAGGTTAAGAGCTGAGGATCATGCTTCAAAACCAGATTTTGAAGAAGAGTTGGTGAGACTCTAGTTTCTGGTTAACCATCCAAAAGCCAAAACTAGATGGTGGCTCAAGTGGTTAAGAAAATGCTAATCTTGAGCAAAAATTTCGTGACAATCTCCAGGCCTTGAGTTTGAGGTTCAAGTCCCAGTACCAGAATACACACACACACACACACACACACACACACACACACACACTATAAAAATCTATATATGATGTATGCTTATCTATATAATTATTACAGCCATGTTTTCCTTAATCTTAAAAATATACCTCAATACTCCATGGCTAAAACAATTCTTTTAACAACCAATTTAGAGGCTTGAGCTACGGACAAACCATGTTGAATTTACTAAATATTTTTTGTGCGTTTTTAAAGTACCATGAAGCTTTAAAGCATCATAAAGTGTTAAAGCATCCTGTAATAGAGGCTATGGCTCATACAAACTGTGCCTGTTATCATTAGGCTCTTTAAAGATATATTCAAAAATTTGATGGTACCTTCATGACTTTTAAATCCTCTTATTTTGGTATTATAGTCAAAGCCTCAACTAGGCATCCCTCATCTAAATTAAAGTCTATCTAACTGATTTATGGAAAACTTTACATTGAAAAGAGAGTTTCATTGAGAAAAATCAGTGAAATTATAGAAAACAGTTTTCAAGGAAACTTCAAAACTGAACAATACCTGTCAGAAAAGGCTATTATTTTGATGTATCAAGGAAGAGTAGGTAAATAATTATTTTTCAAAAAGACATTTGAATAACCATTCTTGGTAAGAAATTTTGTTCTTCTTCTTGATATTGGGTATTGGATAAATAATGAGATGATTTCCAAATAAAAATCACAGATAATCCATGGAAACAGATTTAAAATCCATATAATTTTCATGTGTTCAAAATATGAGTGTCCGTTTGATTTTTCCCCCAACTATTTTAACTGTAAAATAAAATAATTCTTTGCCCATAAGCATATAAAACAGAGAGAATATAAGCTGGACAATTCCTGTTTCAGATGCTAGAAATATCCAAAGTCTCAGAAGCAGCCACACTCACCACACTCCATGAGGTTCAGGTAAATGTTCTAGACATGAATGCAACCAGAGTGATTCTCAACTGAGAAGCAGAAACTATCAAAAATAACAAAATGAAAATTTTAAGGCAGAAGAATTCATGTGAAAAAAATCAAGAATTTTATTAATGAAAAAAGAAAGACAGAAAAATAATAATCTTCAAATACTAAGAAAACTCTTTTCTATCAAGTTTATACAATAGGACCAAGAGGTATCCAACAATTCTAAGAGTGATAAATATTAATGATAATACAATTAATAAATGATAAATTATTAATTTACTTTACAATTATGGAGGTGATGTGCAGAGAGATTATAATGTGTAGTATAATCTGAAGGATATTTTGAAGAAACAGGATTTCAAACCTAACCTTCTGATTATTATGTTTATTATTTGTATTTGTGAACTGGGGAAGGAACATGAGAAATGATTGAAAGATAAGTAAATTTGTCATTTCCTTTAGTTACTTTTTATATTTGTGCTATTTTTATTGTCAGTAATATACATTCTAGTCTTGAGTTTGTTGTTGTTGTTGTTGTTGTTATTATTATTATTATTATTATTATTATTATTATTGTCATTGCAATTTGAATTCTGGGATTAAACTAAGCAGGTGCCCTCCTAGAGTTTAAAAAAACATAGATAAGAACGTTCTTTTTTAATTTTTTTAATTGTGATTAATAGAAGGGCTACATTATATTCACCAGATAAAAGGTGCATAACTTCATAAACATAGATACTCTTTCTCATGACAGGGTCCCCATTTCCCTCCCACCCTTCCCCTGCTTATCTTGATTTCCCTCCTTCCATATCCAATTTCAAATAACCAATTGAGCACATATAAAGTACATCAGATAACAAAGTGAAATATTGTAACAATATGAGATAACCAAGGGATGGCAAAAGAGATGAGAAATAACATTACATTAAGAACAACATTCGTTCATTATATGGAATTTGTTTCCTTCTCCTGGAGGTCCTAACATTTAGTGTCATACTATTTGGCCGAATGTCTCTAGATTTTGTTCTATTGCTAGGAGAGGCCAAGGTTTCTACTGATTATGACAAATGAGGGAGACTATTGGGCCTATGTTCCTTTGAGTCTGGCTGACTTCACTTAATATGATTTTTTTCTAAGCCTTTCCATATCCTTACAAATGGGGCGATGTCATTCTTTCTGACAGCAGCATGGAATTCCATTGTGTATAAATACCACATCTTGTTGATCCACTCATCAATTGAGGGACATCTGGATTGGTTCCATATCTTTGCTATGGTAAACAGTGCTGCAATGAACATCATTGTGCTAGTGGATTTAGTATGCCCTTGTTTCTAGACGGTTGGGTAAATGCCAAGTAGTGGAATTTCTGGGTTATAGGGGAGTTCTATATTTAGTCTTTTGAGGAATTGCCATAGTGCTTTCCATAGTGGTTTAATGAGTTTGCACTCCCACCAACAGTGTAGTAGTGATCCCTCCTGGCCACATCCCCTCCAGCAGCTATTGTTATTAATTTTCTTGATCCTAGCCATTCTAACTGGAGTGAGGTGGAATCTTAGAGTTGTTTTGATTTGCATTTCTTTTATGACCAGAGATGTTGAGCATTTCTTCATGTGTCTATAGGCCATTTTTATTTCTTCTTCAGAGAATACTCTCTTTAAGTCTTTGGCCCATGTTTTAATGGAATGGTTGTTACTTTGGAGATCAAAAAACACAACAAATCAGAGAAAGTTTTTTTTTTTTTACGTGGGACTGCTTTATACTGCAGAGCTTCTGTAAGGCAAAGGACATAGCTAGTAAATTAATTAAGAAGCCCACAGAATGAGAAAAGATCTTCACTAAACATACAAAGGACAAAGGCCTCATATCTAAAATATATCAGCAGCTCGAAAATTGAATCACTCCAAAACTAATCTCCCAAGATAAGAGCTTTCTAAGCAGTATGTCAACTCAGAGACAGCAAAGCCTGCAGTGAGGATTTAACCACTGCACTTCTCAATCCACTGCATTTGTGTCTGGAATTTTTTAGTACTGAAGGTTAAAAAAAGATAAAAAAAGAAGTCTATTAAAAATCAGGCACTGTGAATTATTCCTATAATCCTAGTTACCCAACAGGTTGATAACTGGTTTGAGTACATACCAAGCAGAAAGATTCTGCCAGACTCCATCTCAAAACAAATCATAATTCCTTAGAAAAGCTGAGTCCTACTTCAATAAGATCAATAACAGGAATGTGCTCCTCAAATGTCTGAGATGAGAATAAGGAAAAATGAGTATGTACACAAAGACAAGAGAAGGGTAGAATGCAAATTCAATGTGATCCTAAAAATTAAGAAAATTGAGGAAAGGAGAGATCTGGGAGTGGGGAAAATGATGAAAAGGGTGGCATCAATCAAGATACATTGAATTCATGCCTTTTTTAGTGGTATCTCCTTTGAACAACTACTTGACAAAGCAGTTATAATTAAAGAGAAAAGAAAGACTAGGCATGGTGGCTCAGGCCTGTAATTCTAGCTATGCAAGAGGCTGAGATCTGAGGATTTCAGTTCAAAATCAGCCAGGGAATGAAGACTTTGAGACTCTTACCTCCACTTAACCACCAGAAAGTCAGAAGGGCCTCTGTGGCTTAAAGGATAGGTGGTAGTCTTGAGCTGAAGAGCTCAGGGACAGAGCATAGGCCCAGAGTTCGAGTGTTTCTACCAACAACAGCAAAAAAAAAAAAAAGAAAAAGTAAAGAAAAATCATGGCTGAACATGTGGCTCTGCTCCTGTAGCAGAGTGAAGCCAAATAAGTGATGAATGTAATACCCTAAGTATAAACCACCAAAGTAACAAACTGAATTGGAGTTTTTCCCTTCAAGATGTAGATGTAATACCTAACCCATGATATTGTTTTCTAACATATAAGAGCAAATGGATCTGTTAAAAGAATTTTGTGTATTTATAATAGAGAAAATTACTAGATATACTTACTTAGATTTAATCAATTCATTTACTTATATATATTTTATATAATCAATTTGCATACTTATTACATATTATAATTTGTTGTTTCTCACACACAAATTTATTTCAAACGTATTTAAGAACTGTACGTCTACATATAAAACATAACTAGTACTAACAGTATTGAAGCTTATAGTATCGTTAAAACAATTTATGAAGCAGATAAATGAGCAAAGAGTTTGTTGATTTGTTCTATGGATTGAACATAGTACCTTGTTCATATTAGGCATGAGCTTTGCCACTGAACACCATCTCAGTTCTGCCATGATTTCTTATGATTAATATTAAAAGTGGACAAGTCATTGAAAAATCCAAATTATATTACAGTCTCTAAATCTTTTCTGGCTTGGAAAAATATTCATGGATTGAATGACCAAAATGCCTGATCTGAAGTCAGAGGATTAATAGAAGCTTGTTCAGGCCATTCTGGTGAGATGCTCTGAGTGAGTTGGATTGCATTTAATTTGTTTTTGTTATTAATGAGATGGAGAAAGAATAAACAGGAGATAAACAAAGAGAGCAGACAGTAGCATACTGGAGAGAGTTGCATGCCAATGTAATTCAATGAGATCCTGGATGCAGCTAGAAATACATAATATATTCAAGAGATGACAAAGTACAGGTTCACCATAAAACAAGATGCACCTAAAAACAAATACAATATCATTTTTTCAGAGGCTATTGGAGGAAAATAAAAATCATTAGATCAATATACTTAGGAATCCACTGGCTATATTCATGTTATATATGTGATTTTATGTTGTCAAGGAATATTGCTGAATGTTATTCTCCTTTGTTGTACTTAATCAAACATTACATGGGGGTTAATGTTAGCGTTTATTCTTAGCATTTACTTATATGACTGTATATATAGTCAATATATACCAATTTGTGTGTGTGTATCTGTGTGTGAATATAAATAGTGTATATATAGTGCATATATAGAGAGGGAGAGTGCAATTATCTTCAGAAGAAAATGTAAGTCAACAATAAAAAGGCAGAGACTTAGCAAAATGGCATCTTAAGTTGGTTTAAATGGTACTATTAGTTTAAATATTTTTAGTGATAGTTCTATCTTTATGTAATCATGAGTCAATTGTACATTCATATTGTTAAACAAATTTGTAATCTGTGTGTGTGTGTGTGTGTGTGTGTGTGTGGTCATTTCTCACAAACCCACAAGTCTGTGGTGATACAACCCATTTCAGAATTGCCTCCTATGTCATCCTCATTCTTTTTCCACTCTCTGGTTGATAAAATGTTCATGATGTCACACTTAATTTTTTTCTTTGTTTTCCTATATTTTTATTGTAATTAATAGAAGGGTCACATTGTATTTGCCAGATAGAAGGTGCATTAATTCACATACATTGATACCACTTTCTCCTGTCTTGGTCCCCATTTGCCTCCCCACCACCTCCACCCCTCATCTTGTTTTCCCCCGTTCCCCATCCAATTTCAAATAACCAAATACAAATATATCCGATATATCAGGAAACAAAGTGAGATACTATAACAATATGAGATAACCAAGGGATAGCAAAAGAGATGAGAGATAACATAGTACATTAAGGACAACAATCACTCATCATATGGCCTTTGTTTCTATATCCTAGAGGTCCTTTCATTTAGCATCATACTATATGGCCTTATGGATCTAGGTTTTGCTCTATTGCAAATCTCTGCTATGAGAGCCCAAGGTTTCTACTGATTATGACAAATGAGGGAAACCATTGAGGCAAGTTATTTTGAGTCTGTCTCACTTCACTTAAAATGATTTTTCTAAGTCTTTCCATTTCCTTACAAATGGGGCAATGTCATTCTTTCTGACAGCAGCAAAGAATTCCATTGTGTACAAATACAACAGCTTGTTGATCCACTCATCAACTGAGGGACATTTGGGTTGTTTCCATATCTTTGCTATGGTAAATAGTGCTGCAATGAACATTGTTGTGCTAGTGGATTTAGTATGTCCTTGTTTCTGGATGATTGGGTAAATGCCAAGTAGTGGAATTGCTGGGTCATAGGGGAGCTCAATGTTTAGTCTTTTGAGGAACTGCCATACTGCTTTCCATACTGGTTGGTTGCGTTTGCACTCCCACCAACAGTGTAGTAGTGATCCCTTCTGGCCACATCCCCTCCAGCAGCTGTTGTTATTCATTTCCTTGATCCTGGCTATTCTAACTGAAGTGAGGTGGAATCTTAGAGTTGTTTTGATTTGCATTTCTTTTATGACCAGAGATGTTGAGCATTTCTTCATGTGTCTACAGGACATTTTTTTCTTCTTCAGAGAAGACTCTTTTTAAGTCTTTGGCCCATCTTTTAATGGGATGGTTTTTACTGTGGAGATTAGTTTTAGAGTGTCAGTTTTTGGAGCTGTTGATATATTTTAGATAGGTGGCCTTTATCCGTTGTGTGGTTGGTGAAGAGCTTCTCCCATTCTGTAGGCTTCCTAATTAATTTACTAGCTATGTCCTTTGCCATACAAAAGCTCTTCAGTTTAATGCAGTCCCGCTTATCCAGCCTTTCTCTGATTTGTTTTGATTCTTGGTCCTTATTAAGAAAGCTTTGACCTGTGCCAAGGAGGCCTAGTGTGTCTCCTTTTCCTTCTTGTAAAGTTTTCAGTGTGTCACTATGAATTTTAAATGAACAAATAGAATACAAAAACAGAGAGTATATAGAAAAAGAGTGATTTCAGAATGGTGCTTGAACCTCACTGTGGATCAGAGCTGCTTGCTGTCCCTTGGGAACTAGGCTCAGTCTGGAGCCACTAATCCACATAACAGAGCCAGTTTATTGACTCCTACTCTAATATACTTCAGAAAGGTATATCACAAATAACAAAATACTAAAAGTATCAGGAGGCTGCCAAGTTGGTCATAGATTCACCAAATTGTGTTGACTTCAGCTCCGGTAATTGCATTAAAACACTCTTGGAACACATATAGCCAAGTATCAAATCACAGACTGTCAGAATGGAAAGGGAGATTAGGTCACGTATACTATCCCTCACACTAAATGCATAAATTTCAAATAAATAGCCATGTAACCTCTTACTGCACACTTTCAGAGATGGGGAATTCACTGACTCACCAGGTACTTCATTCTATTTCAAGACAGCTTTAATTATTGGAAATTCGTTCTTCCATTAAATCCACATCTAGCATGTAATAATTTTCACTTCGTTCTTGTTTCAAGGGCTACAGAACAATGCAAGAATGAAAGTAAGAGGTAAAATTTCTCTTTAATATAGGCTACTAAATATTTGAAAAGAACAACTTTTCCAACCTATGTCTTGGTCACAGGCTAAGTAATATGCTTTCTTTGTTGTTTTCCAACTCTTCTTTCGGTATGCCCTTAACTTACCCTTTTATCTTGAGATCTCTATCTCCCACTCTGCATTGCCCTTGGGTCTTTCAAGAGTCTTAGTAATCTCTCGCTTCTCAAAATGGAATACAATTATCCCAAAGTAGAGTTGCACTGTCACTCTTGCCAAATACAGGACTAACTTATCAGGAACCGGCTGATGATGTATGCTTAATCAATCGTTGATCACCTACATGGGATATTTTGGGGCTACTTGCCCTTTCAAGCCTCTTGTTTTCTTTTTGAGTTCTTCAATGTCTTAATAATGCTTAGGCTATATCTGTAATTTCTCACGTCACAGTCCCAAGGTGGGAGATACACAGTGATTTAAAATTGATTATGTGAAGGCATGAATCCTTTTATGTCATTTATTGAGTAAGCATAGAGACTAGCAAAGTGACTTATACTATTGGATAGTAAATGGAAGACAAGTAGGGAAATGTAAGCCCAAAGAAATCCACACTGTGTTAACTCATCTATTTTCCTATAATTGTTCCTTAGAAATATGTGATGAGATAACAATGTCACTTTGGAGGCAAACACTCTGGGCTTTGGGACCTTTCTTATCTACCCTCTCAACTTGCAGCAATGGCAAGATTCTAGTTCTCAATTTCTTCCTTCGTAAATGCTAGGAAATTCTAGTATCTCCTTCAATAATTAGCAATGAGTGTTATATGAGTTAATGACTTCACTGATGAGCATAATCATCCAGTAAAGATCTCTATACAGTATTTTCTTTCCTGTCTATCTCTCTCTGTCTTTCTCTCTGTCTCTCTCTGTCTCCCACTCCACCTATATAAAATGATTTAATAACTTGATTATGTTTCATTCAAAACTGTAAAGAGGCATAGTGAAAGGTCTATGAGCAGTGAATTAAAGTTAAATAGTAACTTTTACCTGCTCACATACTTCAACCTACCTACTGCTTCATCATTTCTGTCTTCAGAAATGTCTTCTGTTATCACTGTCTTCATCATTTCTGACATTGTTTTCTAGAAAAAAGCTGTATGAGCAGAAAGTGCTGAGGAAAGGAATAGGAGACAGGCAATAAGGAGATGGTCAGTCAGGCATCATGCAGAGGTCATCTTCTCAAGAATACCTTTGTGTGCTTAGGAAATTGTAGGGCCACTAAGTAAGTGAAACTAGTTGGAAGCAATTATCTTGTCATTTAGGAGGAGTATCCAGACAGATGTGACTATTAATGCACTAGTGTGAACCAGACTCAAGCAAAATCTATGTGACAGGAAGGAAATCTTCAATTCAGCACCAGAGGATTGACATAAAGGCCAGCAGAGATTAATTTTTGAGAAAGAAATAAATAATAATTTCCTGAAAATCAATAATAACTGGCAGGCCACAAGACACCTGCAGGGAATTGGGCAGTTGCTAGAATATGGCAATCAGCTAAGAACCATGAACAGTGAAGTGTGATCAAAGATGAAGATTTGAGAATGAGCAGAAAGGCTTGGACCACTTTTGAAAGACAGTTTACAGTATGAAAGGTCAGGAATTATTGGAAAAACAATAAAGCTATCTACATCAGACCTAGATTCTTAAAATAGGCTAATGCAGGCAATATGTGAGATGTAGTGAGAGTTATGGGCAAGTTTATTAGGAAAGGAATACACTTCCAGAAGACTGGAAGGAGCTTATCTCTAGTGTGAGCATGATAATGATTATTACTCTCATACAAGTTTTTGTGAAAGTGTAGTCATCACAGAGCCTTAAGTCTCCTTCTAGGATTAGATTTTAAGATATTATTCTAAAGCTGGTGAAAGTTTATTGAACTATCGCTAATCTCTTGTGCAAGGCTTACTGGATTGGGTGATGAATTAACAATTAATTTTTTTTTTGCCAGTCTTGGGCTTGGGCTCAGGACCTGAGCACTGTCCTTGAACTTTCTCAAGGATAGAGCTCTACCACTTGAGCCTCAGCACCACTTCCAGCTTTTTTATGTATGTGGTGCCAAGGATTCGAACCCGGGTATTTGTGTACGCTAGGCAAGCACTCTACTACTAGGCCAAACTCCCAGCCCCTATAATTAATTCTTTCAACAACTATTTGTTGACTCACTTCAGGGTGAAATCCATAGTTTGATTAGATGATGTTTTACTCAAAAATATATTTTGAGCTCCATGATTTTGATGGGCTTCCTATGCTGATCACCTTTATGCTGGAAAGCTTATTTATACTTTTTCCTCCAAGACCTTGTGCTCTTTCCTGTTTTAATACTTTTAATTTCTCCATAGCTCAGAGCTATCTGCTACCTATAATGTTCATATAACTCCACTGATTTGTTTTGGGATGTAAGATTTTCCATGAGTGTTAACAAATAGACAACAACAAAAACAAAACTTTTAAATTTCTTCTCATGTTAGTAATGTCCTTAGTGATATACTAAATCAATTTTGTGTCTACTTCTCATGATCAAGAAATGCTGGGCTTGTACCTTTAAGCATAAGTGGGCTAGAAAGCACTACCATAATTATCACAGTCACATTATATACAAATAATTGAGTTACTGGTTAGGTCTGAATATGTAAATCCAGAGAAGGGTGATCTTTCCATTAGTGACTAAAGGAGCCTCAATAGTATGACATACTTTTTTTCTTTTTATATGTTCAGTTCTTTATATTATTGTGAGTCCTCTTTACAAAACTTATTTTATGGAGACTCAGCTTGCTTTTGTGTTTCATTTTGATGTATATATCTTCAAATAGTATTATTGCTTTATTTCCAGGTGTTATTACTATTTGCCTCAAATAAATAAGTTATTTTGGGCTAGGAGTCTGGCCTAATGGTACAGTACTTACCTAGTATGTATGAAGACCCAGATTCAATACCTCGGTATCACATACATGGAAAAAAACAGAAATGATGCTTTGGCTCACTTGATAGAGGTCTAGCCTTGAGAAAGCCCAAGGCCAGTGCTCAGACCCTGAGATCAAACCCCAGGACTGGCAAAAAATATTTATATACTGTTTCATGAATGAGGAGGATTAATAAAAATATTCTTTTAAATATTGACTGTAAAATATCATGTTAATCATAGTTGAATGAATGAATGAGATCCTGTTTTGAAAATGGATTCTTCTGGCACTACATTATGTCATTTAGTACTTTCAAGGTCAGCTGTGAGTTTATGAATTCCTTTCAAGAGCCTTTCCCTTAAATATCTCAGTTGAGATAGCATAATACAATATTTATTTGAGTGAACATATATATATATATACACACACACAGAGAGTTGTATTTGTGTTTGTGTGAGCATATATATATACACAGTTACAGTATACATATATATGTATATATGCACACATATATACACACATCTTTTGCAACAAGCTGAAATAGGATCTTAGCACATCAGTCAGTTTCCTCATAATTCTATTCAAAGCCTCAGAGCTGATTAAGTGTATCATTTGGACAGTTCATGTAACATTTCTGAACCTCAAGTTTCCTGGATTATAAGCCTCCTTGGGTTTATTGTGCCAGTTTAAATAATGCAAGCATTACTACTGGAGTTAATAATCTGATAGTTGGGTGAATTTACCCAACACTTGCCTTTAAAGCATCTTCATAAATAATTTATCATAAAACTGAATAGAAATGTTATTAAAGGGTCAGGAATTTGAACTAGTGATAGAGTGGTTGCCTAGCATGCCCGAAGACCTGGGTTCAATGCCTCCATATCACATCCAAAGACAAAGCTAGAAGTAGTGTTGTGGCTCAAGTGGTAGAACTCTAGTCTTGATAAAACCCAAGGACAGTTCTCAGGACCTGAGTTGAAGCTCCAGTATTGGCAAAAAAAAAAGTGTAATCAAAAAGTGGAGCCTGGGTCCAGGAGCATGGCCTACTGATAGAGTGCTCTCCTAGCATACAAGCATCCCTGGGTTCATTTTCCCCAAAACAAATACACAGAAAATGCAGACGTGACTCTGTGGATCAAGTGGTGGAGTGATAGCCTTGAACAAATATTGTACAAGGACAATGGCCAGGCCTGAGTTCAAGCCCCAGGACTGGCAAAAATTGGATCCTGGTTTTATAGTATTGCTATTTGATTATATAATATAACAGTGAAAATTACATATAATGATCCAAATATAATGGCTACATGAGTTACATGAGGTTAACTACAGGGTTATCACACAAGGAGAGTAGCTTCTGTGTCTCTAGATCAGAACAATGTTTGTAGGACACCTTTGATAACTGGCTGGTGGTTATAGGAATAAAGTTCCCTCTGCAGAATTAAACCCATAGTGTTGCTTAGTTAACCAGAAGCTGCCATGATGTCCTCCAAAACCTACCAGAACCCTAACATCTTATTCTGTAAACTATGCATTCATTCCCAGTTCGATGATACAAATTTGTGCTTATTAATTGAATTAACTTTATGCTAGATAGTTAACTTTAATTTTCAGTAAACTCTTGGCAATTTGCTTTGTTTTCTTTGCCTGACTCTCTTTTTTTTTATTGGTGCAGATTTTATCTAGAACAAACAATGACTTCTGTAAGAGGAAAGAGATGTCTGTGTCACACACCTAGTAAACACAGGTTGATGGGATGCTTGCTGTAGATGCTGCTGTACTGATGGAGAGAGTCTATACATCATGCTGTCAGTGAAGGTCTCAGAGCTGAAAACTACTAAACAAGCTCTTTGCAAAAGCAGACCCTGGAGATTAAAGGAAGGAGATAATGCTATTAAAGAATTTTCACCTGTGCCAAATTCTAAGAATTTGGACTACAATCAAACCTGAATAGATAGTTCTGCCTTAGTTATGGTTCAAGACCATCCTTCCATGAAAAAGTCTTTGGGAGAAACAAACAAAAAATAGAGCTGATAATTTGGGAGATCTTGCGATTTTTTTCAGTATGGTTTGGTAACTGATAAATGTTAGTGTCTACTTTAGACTCTTACTGGGTCAAACACCTGATAGATGAACAAATTCACCCAAGATTTATCTTTAAAGCATACATTATACCCTCTAAGTAGAGGAACAAACAGAAATGTTCCAGAACTATTTGACACAGCTTAAGAAAATCTTATTTTGTGTGCCTTAGATTTAGATAGCCTCAAGCTGTGTACCTGTTGGAATTCAAGCCTAAGTCCTCATCTAAATGAAACATATCACAGATTTTCCTTTGTGTGTGATTTTGTTGTCTCCAGTTCATCACTTTTTTGCCAGACAGCTCTCATACTCTCATATGCTTGATATTTTTAGATAACCTGATATTTGTAAAGAAGAAAAAGCCATGGTTAAAATTAAGTTTTCAAGCTTCTGGTCCTCATGATGGGACTTTGTTTGTATTAATTCTACTGTTATGAAGGAACCTTATATAGATAAGACTCTCATCCCCAATTAATCACCAAAATTCTGGAAGTGGAACTGTGGCTCAAGAGGAAGAGCATTAGCCTTGAGCTAACGAGGCGAAAGATAATGCCCAAGACCTAAGTTCAAAGTTTCTTGAGCTAGCAAAATATAGGAGAAAATATAGGACTGAAACAGAGAGCCTCAAAGTGAGGGAGAATTTTACAGGAAAATTTCATTGTAGTATAACAAAAAAAATGCTTCATACTTGATGTTAGCCATGAACATGTATGTGTACTACACACTAAAAAGGTGTAGACATGAGTATTGCAAATTTGCATATGCATAGCTCTTTCTGAGCTATTTGGTGAAAGAAAATTACTTCTACCTGATTTTACTTTCCTAAAATGGTGGTTAATATTTTACCAAAAATCTTCTAGCACCCAGAGTTTTAAAAAGCAACAGAACATAAAAATAGGTCATCACTTGAAGTATGTAGGTTTTACTGAAGCATTGTTTTATGTGCTTAATTTTCTCTTAGGGTTCTGTGGTGAGCTTGGTACCTCCCTTTACCTTTGGAGGAACTAGAAGACTGATTGCCAAAGAGACCAAACTACTTCTTCTCCCACCAGTGAAGTAGGTTTGCTTTCGGCCATTTTGCTAAATATTTGTCACTGCATGAGTGATCAGAGCTATTCTAGATCCAAAGAGTTGCTCTTAAATTTGATTTGCATTTCCCTAGTGCTTAACAATAACAGTCATTGTTTCATGTACTTATTGTGCATTGAACAGTGTCTTCACAGAAGTTTCCATTCAGATTCTTTGCACTTACAAATTGTGGTTCATTATGTATTTCTTATTGCATTGGAGATTCTTGTAGTATATCAGATATATGGTTTACAGATGTGTTTTGTTCTGTACCTTGTCTTTTTGTATTTGGGGGGAAATTATTTGCAAGGAAAATAGTCTTGCACGTAGGCCTGGGACCTTCTAATGAGTTTTCTTGTAAGATAAGAATCAATGGTCCAATTTTTTAAATGACGAAATATTTCAATTCTATTTGTTGATATTACTATTCTTTCAGACTTGTGAAGTTGTTGATCACTTGATTATAGGTGTGTGATTTTCATTTCTGAACTTCAATTATATTAAATTGAAATATAATTATATATCATATGTCTCTAGATATAATACACTGTGCAGTGTACTATATACATATATAGTACACGTACACACACAAACATAAAATATGTTTGCAGTCTGCCCTTATTCCACAGTCTTTTAGCCAGGCTTTAGTTTGCTTTTAAATGGAAAAGAGTTAGGAATGATTGTTAATAGTAAAGATCTGGTGGATCAGGTAAACACTCCTAAACCCATGAATATTTTAAAATCACTAAATATTGCCTTTGAGACATGTGGATTTTATGGTTTGCAACTTATATGCCAATACAGATGTTTACAAAGAAAAAAAAACATTTCTTAGTAGTGTTAGGTCATATTTAGTTTGATATAAGCATTTGCAGGTAGAGAGATAGAGGCAAAGCACAGAGATTTCAGGCAGAGAAATAGGAATATAAATGTAGAATGTCTTGAGAACACATGAAGAGTTTAGAACTCCAAGAAGTTCATATTATTAAATACTACATAGAGCATTGTGACTGGTCCTTAGGCCAATGAAGAAAACTGTCCACCAAGAATAACGTTCTAAGCAAGGAGTTCAGATTTTGTTGGCTGAAAGAAAAGGATAACAGTGACACCTTTTTGTGTACTTACATAATTTCAAATTTAAAAATACATGGAGTATCAATGTGTGAGAAACAGTGTACCCTCTACCTGGCAAATGTAACTATAACCCTTCTATACATTATCCTGATAAAGAAAAATTTTAAAAAATACATGCATATGCTTATAAAATGTTTGCTAATCATTGACTTTTAAATCTTACAGTGTTCTATAGTAATATAAAATGACATTTATTAGTTACATATATTTACTTATATGCAATGTTATAGTAATTTTAAAAATAATGCTTTATTTTTAAGCATGTATAGGTTATAATATTTTAAGCTATTTGGAAGCAAAATATTATAAAAGCCAGTACAAAATATATGCAATAATTCTCATGTTATATCCAATCCCAAATCACTCAAATTATGTTTTTGCTTGGCAAGTTGCAAAATGAGAAAGAAGGAAAATAGCGAATTTCTATTTTAGTTTGTGTTTGTTTGATTCTTTGCTTCTTTTTCTTTTTTCTATTTTTTTGCGGGGCAGGGGGGAGTCATGGGGCTTGAACAGGGCCTGGGCACTGTCCCTGATCTCTTCAGCCCAATGCTACCACCTTAGCCTCCAGCCACAGCCCCACTTCCCGTTTTCTAGGGGTTAATTGGGGATAAGAGTCTCCAGTCACTTTGTGCCAGGGATGGCTTTGAACCTTGATCCTCAGACTTCAGCCTCCAGAGTAGCTAGCATTACAGGCAAGAGCAGCCACGCCCGGCTGATTCTTTGTTTCTTTGTTCATTCATTTTGTTTGAGAAAGTTTGTCTAATGAAAGATCCTGGGAAAAATTTGGAGAGTAACAAGAAAATCACTCTGGGGGAAGCATGATAAGTCTGAAATATCTCTTAACCATACCACTGTGGAGTAGGGTAAACAAGTAAAAAAAGCCGCATTTTATAAATTCCAGTTCCTATCCCAATCTATCATGTTATTGCAATAGAGACCTTCTAAATACAGAGGCTTTCTTCAGTTGTAGATGAGTAATTGGCCATGTAATAGGGCTTCCTCTATCTGATCATGGGAATACTTAGTTATATTGCTTTAGTTACTTCCTACTTAATTCCTGTGCATTTATTAATTATTTTCTTCTTTCAAAATATTTAGGAGTCTACCACATGTAAGGAGAATTTGAAGCCAGAAGTCTGGAGGAAATTCCCTAAGGTATCCACATAGATCCCAGCCTGTGGCATACCAACATTTAGAAGTTGTATGCGCTGGTGAACTCAGCAAAGAGAAAACCAGCAAATCTCAATTCATTTAGAAAAACAGAAGAAAATAGTGCTCTAGAAGTTAGAGAAAGTGTTTTATTTTAGAAGGAAGAAATGATAAACTTGGTTAGATTTTGCTGAGAATTAAAACAATAAGAAAATCTGTACTGATCATTGTAACTGTGTAAGTCATTAGTAACCTTGATCAAAGCAGGAATATCTCAGTGGCAGAGGCAAAGACAACATGAAGTGGGAAAATTCAGCCCAAGCAAGAGGTGAGGAAGTAAACTCACAATGTGACTCATAATTTTTAGAGAAAGACATGATAAAATTCATACTGATGAGTGATGGGTAGGGAGACAAAGATGTTGTTTTAATAGATGTCACATTCTTTTTTATAAATTTATCATAAACTCATAAAGAGAAAAATGTGAGAGATGAAAGAAAAAACATACTAAAGAAATGTGTGGTTGTAGCGACAAAATTGTTTGTTGGAGATAAATTTAAAAAAGAATGTTTGAACACAGGCTGTCTGTCTTGGGGCAAAAAGAATGATACTGTCTTTTTTGTTTGTTTTTTGCTTTACTCCTTGACAAAGCCTTCTTCACCTGCACATGGAAAGGTCAGTAACCTATGCTGAAATAGGGAGAGTAATCTAAAGGACAGCAACTTTATTTTACCCTTAGAATATCACACGCTTCCAACTCCCTCCAAGATCAAATGCACATCATACAGCTCAGATAGTACAGGGACTGATAGAATGCTAGATGCCAGGGTAGTGGGAGCAGTTCCTGCTCAACCAGAGTCAGACGTCATGCTTATTTTCCATTGGACTCTAAGAATCATTTTTTTCCTGTGCCTATGTTATGAAATGCCTTACTGGAGGAGAAACCATGTGCCTCATAGGACATGAGTTTTTCCATGCCAATAGTTCATATTTTGTGAGGCCATCTAGGAATATGGATTCATTTTTCTCTACCCATTTAAGAGTTACAGGGCAGGAATTGTTAAAGGTAAACAGAATACATGTGTAAGGAAAGCCATTAGACTAAAAAAGCCTTCCACCTAGACTTGAGAATCCTATTGAGAAATCCAATGGAGGTTTCTTAGAGGGTGGATTTCATAGTATAAGATGGTGCGTATTTCTTCTCTTGGGATTTACACTGATTCCTGGATAAGCCTGGCCTGCCCCAGCTCTTTCCATTGGTTGAGCAGGCACCTAATGTGTTATGGAAAGAAGAATTAATTGTGCAAAAGCCCTAGGCATTATATGGGAGCAAGAAGTGCCATGATGGTGCTTAGGTTATCACCTACATGATATGTTTGCCATTTTTTATCCTTATGTTACTAATAGTTCCTCCTCTTTCTCTCACAAGATACGTTGGAATGGAATGACATACTGGATGTTCTAGTGCAATTTCCCAAGGTGCTATGGCTGTCCTCCTCTCACCTGGTTCCTCAAAGGCCAGAAATTGTTGTACTGTGGGGATTCCTAGCTAGTGGCGTAGGAACCCAGGCTGCTTGCTACCTGTGCTTTCATTACTCCATGCTGGAAAGCACGTATGCTCCTGAACACACTCAGTGATGCAAGCAGTCAAGAGCCAGAGGGCACCTGGCCTGCTAACCAGTCAGCATGGGCATTGCTTTTGGTCAAAACACTTGGAAGGCTTTGATGTCCCCTCAGATGTTGAACAAACATAGGGGCAATCCTTTGTTTGAGCAAATTTCTAGCTTGAATCATCAAAGGTGTGATGGGGTTGTTGTCAAGGAGGTCATTATAAAGGCCTTATGGTCAGTGGTGATAAATGCCTCAGCCTCTCCTAGTATATCCTGGCCCAATAGGTTGGCGGTTAATCCCAGAGCCACCAGAGGTTGAACCTCTCCAGTGTTGTCATCTGGATCTTCCCAAGTAATCCAATCTGCTGTCTGTTGGGATCCTGTCTGTCCTCCCACCCCCAACAAGAGGAGGTCAGCAACCAGCTACCACTGGGGGGAGATCTCCTCCTTTCTAAGAACTGTCCAATCAGCCCCTGTATCAATGAGACACCTGAAGGACTTTCCCCCTATAATGAATACCATCTTTGGCCTACCCTAACCACAGGAGGAACTGTCCAATGAGTACGTACTGGGGATTTCCCCTTAATTAACAGGGCTGGGGAATGGCCCTCTTGGAATTTAAAAGTCTGCCCTGAACTGGATCTGCAGTCTTTAGCCTAGTGAAACCCTTTCTGGCACTTAGGACAGGGGATATGAGGCATGTTAGAGGCTTGTGGTTTTTTGGGCTGAAGGGAGTCCAGTGACTTATTGAGGCAGTCCTTTTTAAAATGCCCATCCTGGCCACACCCAAAGCAGGTGTGTTCTTTTCCAGGAAATGCTTGTTGGAGAGCACTCACAAGGGTAGCTATATCATCCTTACGGGAGGCCTGTAACATGGCCGCCATAGCTTATATCTGGTGGGATTGAGTACCTATATCTTTGGAGGCTATGACTCATCTCTCTATAGATCTATCTTTTAATCCTGAGCAAGCCATCTTATGTTCTTTGTTCATACCCTCCCAGACCATCATTTTAACAAAATGGTCTCTAAGCTCCCCTGGTGGGAACTTGCTCTTAATATTCCCTTCTACTCTATTAATAAAACTAGACAGATCTTCCCCAGGTCTTTGGCTAATCCCCACTATTAGAGACTCAGCGGGACCCTCCTCAAGCCTCCTCCAGGCCGCTAGACCTAGAGCTCGAATCTGGTCCTGATAGGGGTTGGGGAATGGCTGCCTGCTGGATCCCCTATGAATATTGCTCAGAAGTTCCTATGAACATCCCCATAGTAATGGAAATCTCAGGTTGTGCATGCTGGTTTCTTTCAGCTTATTGTTGGCATTCCTCCTTATACAGGGTGCAAAATAAAGAAGGCCCAGAAGAATTGCTCAGGCCAAAGCCCTCTAATTGGCCGTAGTATATGGTTGATGAGCAAGGCCCTGGAGGGTTGTTTCCATCTAAGGAGCATTAGGGCCATCTTCTAAGACAGCCTTTTTGAGTTTCTTAAGGTCACTAGGCTGCCACGGATACCAGTTCTGGATATGGTGGGGGAGGAGCAGAGGGTGATACAAAGAAGGGTAAAGGTTATATTTGGATCCCCGGGGCCAAGGAGCAGCATCGAAAGGATCGAGAAGCTCCTTATCTGAATTCTTATGGGGCCCTTTCATATCTCCCTGGGCAGGGTCTGGTGTTTCTGTTGATAGTGAGAGGTTAGAATCCTCATGGGGAATAAGGGAGGCTTCAGGCATCTCCTTGTTGCCTGAGTTTCTGGAAGACTCAGCCTTTGGCTTGGAGGGCTGGAGAGGAAAACAGCTCTTAAGAGCTCCTAAGACAGGGTAAACTCCTAGCAGAAGAATCTCACCCCGATTGATCTGGGCTCTTCTGATGAGTTGTTCTACTCTATCCCAGGTGTCCCAATCAAACCGGTTGCTAGCTGGCAGCCCTGGGGTAACCCTGACTAAGGTTTCCCAAGTTTTAACTGCCTGTGCTTCAGAAATCTCTAATCCCTGATTCTTAAGGATGACCTGAAGAGGCTCGAGGGAAGGGCTGTTTTTATAGGAGGTCTGTCCCATATTTTCGTGAGTACACTTACCCATGGTCCAATTAGCTCCTTGGCAGCAGATAGGATCCTTTCACTGGGCACCAATTGTTGCTCTCCAGCAACACTGGTATGAGAGGGAAACACAGCGCCAGCCTGCAGTCCCAAGGAGCCAAGTGAGAGGGTAAGAGTTGACAGCTCAGACCACCACCCAACGACCGGAAAAAAAAACCACACACTGACCTGGGAGTGTGTCAGCCATGAAAGCACAGCAGATCTCCAGTATATTGCGTCAGACACATAGTATAATACTTTGGGGAAAAGTGGAAGTAGGAAAGAGGAAGAAGAGAGGGCCAATAGAAAATAACCATGACATTGCTACCAAGGACCAAGGCAGGTCAGGTTAAGTCACTGGGTGGGGCCAAGCTGGAAAGCCCACAGGCAGGCTAAAAGTGCGTGCTCAGAAGAACCGAGCTATGCCACGTGAAACAGGACATGAGGCGATCCCAACTAACACCCAATAATGGCCACAAGCCCAAAACAGGTGAAAGGTCCCAACATTAACTAGCTCACTCTTGCCCCTAAGCCCCCTGAAAAAACAAATATAAATGAGGTTCCTAAGGCATGAGGTCTCAAGATTAGCTCATTGATGCTTTATTTACATTGAACTTTTAAAATTTTGATTCTAAAGGATTTTCCCCTGCTTATAAGCATTGGGGCACCATGCTACCTCACCCAACCCCCCCCCCCCCCCCCCCGTCCCCTTGTCTGAACACCTGGTAGGAGCTGGCTCCTATGTTAACTATGGGGCAAGGGTTTGACTCATGTGAGCCATTATAACGATACGTGGACTGGGAACCCTATGAGGCTGGCCCTGACTCTTACCAGGATGTACAGGTGTAGACCAGAGGGTAGAAGGGTTTCCTTTGAGAAGTCTGCTGTCTCCCCTACTTAAAATCTCCATTTAGGTCTGCCAACCCTACAGGTGAATTGCCTGAAGAGCTAGAGTGTTAATCAATGATGGGTAAGATCCCCAGAGGGGGACAACCTAAGACAGGCACACTCTTGAGTAAGGCAAGCACCTGCTAATGAAACAAAAAAGGGGGAGATGTGGAAGACGTCACATCAGGGAAATGGAAACCTATGCTGTAGAAAAGGAGGCCTAAATTGTGGCCCAGTGCTCACCTCCTGGTGTTGGGACCGCACCTGGCTGAGATGGCGCCTGCTGCCTGATCGGAAGGTGTGGCTATGATTTGTGATGTAAAGTAAGGCCACCTCTGGGATAGGCCCCGAACCCTTCCTCCCTCTCGGACAGCACATGATTTCCCTTCTTTCCATAACTGCTAACTTTCAAGTTTCAGGACCAGGCAATCTACAAGTTCCTGCCACCAAAATATGGCCTCTTAGTGATACCGCTGCCAGCCACAGCCAGCTGAGTTCTGCCTTCACCTTTGCGACCTCACCAGTACGTCCTAGGCCCTGAATATCTTCTCTGCTGAATATAGATGCTACAGACACTGCGTCCACCCTCTCCTCAAAGCTACCTCATCCTATGTCTACCCTGGCATGGGAACCAGAAGAAACAGGAACTGTGGGGGCCCACAGTAATAAATTTGACCCCCAAGCATGGGACCGTGATATGATTATGAACAATGCAATCAGGGGAATTGCAACCCTATTATCTTCCCTCGAAGCACCTGGGGAGGACACGGGGGCTGTGCCTTTAACAGGGTGTCATGATTCCCATTTACCTCAATCCTATCTGAAACCTACCAAACCCTAGTCCTCTTTGGCCCACCACACTCATTTCCACATCAGGACCCATGTTTGCTTTAGCTAAGTTGGTTGAGTTTATCCAGGCTTGCTTGGATGCCATCCAGCTAATGTCTTTGCACACCATTTGGGCCCCATCCTACATTCCGTTATGAGTATGTGTATCCAGAAATAAAGAAAAAGGGGGAACTGTGGGGACTCCTAGCTAGTGGTGAAGGAGCCCAGGCTTCTTGCCACCTGTGCTTTCGTTACTCCATGCTGGAAAGCACATATGATCCTGAGCACACTCAGTGATGCAAGCAGTCAAGAGCTAGAGGGCACCTTGCTCCTCCTGAGCAGGAGTTCCTGGACACTCCTAGCAAGTAGGGCGTGTCTCAGGACACGATTGGCTGATGGTCGCATTCAGGGAGGTCCCTATTTCCTGACATGGTGGCCACCCCTGGATCTGTATTTAGTGAGCATGTTTTCTAAAATAAAGTTAGATCTGCACCAAGAATCTGGTCTCTGGAGTCTGTGTTCTCGGGATTATTCGTGGGCTCTGTTGCCATTTTACCCCCCTTGTAGATGTCTGAGAAGGACCCCAACACTATACCATGAAGGAAGACATGAAGGACAGGGAGTCATGCAGAGATAACAATAATGCATGTCTTCAGAAATTATGCAGGGATATTAGGGAGTTGATTTTGAAAGCATTTTCAGATATTTGGGGTGTTTTTCCTGCTTTTGTACAACTCAATTATGTGATGCACAATTATATGATGAACATTTCTCCCTACCATTTTGTTTTCTTTTTGGTAAGTTGTGGGGTTTGAACTCTGGGCCTAGGTATTGGTCCTGAGCTTTTCATTCAAGGCTAACACTCTATCACTTTGAGTCACAGTGCCACTTCCAGTTTTCTTGTGGTTATTGGAGATAAGTATCTCATGGACTTTGCTTCCTGAACTGGCTTTGAACTGTGATCCTCAGATCTCAGTCTTCTGAGTAGTGAGGATTGCAGGTATGCACCTCTAGCACCTGGCCTGTGATGCGTATTTCTATTCAGAGATTCACATCCAGCTCTCTAGATAACTGCAGATGTCATAACTTTATACCTATCATTGCCCTTCAGAGACTTAAAGTCTACTGACAACAATAATACACAGATAATTGTCAGTGAAGAAATAAATTTGGAAAAAAGCTAGTGGGGGATAAAGATTTGCCCCATCAGCCAGGAAGTCTGGTACCCTGCCTTCTCTACTTATTTTTAAGGAGGTAGAAAGTATATGTTCCAGAAATTCTACAAAGATAACAATTCAAAGACTTATAAGATAAAGACTACAAATTTGATTCAATATACACAAGACCATTAATGTAATTTAGCAATATCAGCAGAAGCAAGAACAAAAATCACATGATCAAAAATCATATGATAGAAAAGATTCAATGCCCCTTTATGAAAAAAGCTCTGGAGAAGTAGGAAACCTTGGGGATCTAACTAGGGACAGAAGAAATGAAACTATTCCTCTTTGCAGATGACACCATCCTGTATACAAAGAACTCCATAGATTCATTTCCCAAGTTACCTAAGCTGATCTAAAATTTTGGCAAAGTGGTAGAGTATAAATAAATTAACTAACAAAAAGTTGTAGCTTTTTTGCATGCCAACAATAAGAAAAGGGAGACTGAAATTAGGCAAGCAACTTCATTTTTAATAGACTCAAATGAAATAAAATACCTAGAAATTAACTAAACATATGAAGGACCTCTATGATGAAAACTTTAAAATTCTGATAAAAGAAGTTAAAGCTGATTTAAGGAAACAGGAAAACCTCTTATGTTCCTGGATTTAAAGGATGAATATTATGAAAATGGCAATACTGCCCCAAATTACCAGTTCTATAGTCATCAAAAACACAACAACATTCTTCAATGATAGAGATACCAATCCAAAACTGCAGATGGAATAATAGAAGTCCCTGAATAGCAAAAACAATGCTTAGTTGGAAAAAAAGTGCTAGAGGAATATCAACACCAAACTTCCAAGTCTACTACAATGCTATAACAATAAAAACACCTTGGTACCAACACAGCTTAAAAATGTTACAGGAAGAGTTAGGGGAAGCAATAGGGCTCCTAGCATAGGGTAAAAACTTCCTAAGTAAAAATCTAGAATCACAATATATCAAAGAAAAACTGGATTAATGGGGTTTTAGCCAACTGAATAGTTTCTGCATGGCAAAGTGCATAGGTAGCAAGATAAATAGAAAACTCACAGAATGGGAGATCTTCACTAGCTATGCATTAGACAACAGTCTCAGATCTAAAATATGCTTAGAATGCAAAAATTTAACCTCCCCCCAAAAATCCATCAAAGAAACAACAATCCAATTAATAAGTGGGCTGAAGAGTTAACGAGAGACTTAGAAGAAGAGGTAAATGAAGAAATAATAATCTTCAGTAGACACATGAGCTGTTCAACATCTCTGGTCAATAAAGAAATGCAAATAAAAACAATATTGAGATTCTACCTCATCCCAATTAGAATGGCCATTATCAAGAAAACTAACAATAGCAAATGCTGGTGGGGATGTACCCAAAAGAAAACATTATCACATTGTTGGTGGGAATGAAATCTTGTTCAACCACTCTGGAAAGCAGTATAAAGGTTCCTCAAAAGACAAAACATAGACCTGCCCTATGATCCAGCAATTCCACTCCTAGGCATGTATCCAAATTATCACAAACCATGCCACATTACAGCTTCAGCACAACTATGTTTATTGCAATATTGTTTACCATAGCCAAGGATATGGAATCAACCCAAAAGCCTCTCAGTGAACAAATAGATGAAGAAAACATTCTATACTAAAAATGCAATTGTATACTTCCATTAGAAATAATGATATTTCCCTATTCATAAGGAAATAGAAACTTGTAAAATGATAATAAGAAATTTAAGCCAGACCCAATGAATCCCAGGTTACATGATTTCCTTCATTTTTAGTAAGTAGAATGTGTTTATGCATCTACAAGAAGACACAATGAATGCTAACACCCCCTCCCCCTCACACACACACAAAACTCACTAGGGCATGATAAATTAAACAGGACTGTTAAGGAGGATATTCTTAGAAGATAATAAAAACAAAGTAGCTATGTGCCTATGACCACATAAAATGATCTTTATCAAAATGCAATTCAAGAAATCAAAACGAGAGTTTACTTTTTGTTATTTTTTTGTTTTTCCCCCTTTGTCACAGTTTTTTATTTCTGTACTTTTTTACCTAGTATGTAAGTTTATCTCTTTGCCGGAGGGTAAGGAGAAGCACAAAAATAGTGGGACAAAGGCTGTACTAATTCAGCAGTGATACTAGAAACTATGATGATGAAATACATGATTTGTTGGGGAGGGGATCAGAGGGCAAAAATCTGAAAGAAAAGGAGGAAAGAAGTGACACTGCTCAAAAAGAAATGTACTTGTTACCTAATTTTGTAACTGTAACACCTCTGTATATTAGTTTTGTATTGTAATAAAACTAAATTAAAAGAAACACAACAATACAAAGTAAGGACATATATGTGAAATGGCTACATTTAGGAGAAGAATAAACATTTAAATGTGTATTTCTTTGAAAATGCATTGCACCATAAATTACTCCAGGAGAATTTTTCATTTTTCTATTGTTTAAAGAAGGAAATTTTTGGTGTGAGGTATCTATATCTATCTCTATATCTATCTCAATATCTATATATATCAAGATAGATATATATCGAGATATCTATGTAGATATCGAGATAGATATTGATATGGCAGGAACTGTCTGTGTGAAGGAATCAGGCATCCAGGTAGCTGTGAGGTAGAATGGCCTCCATCAGAGGTTTACCGAACTCCTAAGTCAGCCACTCTGATACATCAGCCCCTCTTCCATCTAAGTGAAGCACTGATATTTTCTTGAAGCATAGGGACAATTTCTTCCAGGGTGGGGTTAGTAGAAACTCCCTCTGGCCCCACCATGACACTCATTTAAAATCAAAAAACGTTCCAAACCAATATGGACATTTGCCATTATGGATATATGAGTGCTTACCACTTCTCTCCTAGCCAATCATAAAGACAAGTTGTTCAAGTCCATTTATGGCAGGGAGGAGTGGGTCCATCTCTTCAATTCTCTGGTGAATATGTCCTTGAGCTCTCGGATGCTTTGTATGTCTCCATCCACAGTGATAACTGAGTACTTCAAGGAAGAAAACTGTGCAGGTCTTTAGGAGCAGCCAGAGGTGAAAGGAATGATTTTTTTTTTTGAATGGCACCTCCTTTGTACAACTATTTAAAGAAAATAAAAAAATATATTTTTTCATAAGGAAGAATTATCCATCTCTGAATTCAACCACATGATAAAAGACATTGACTAGGGTTGTAACTCATTCTGATACATGTAACTTCTGCCAGGGCCAGCCATCAGAGGTTCCATTAGTTTTCTACCTTCTGAGGGAAACTTTAAATGTTTTGGGGTAATTGTTGAGGAAGAGTCTAGTTTCTAAATCTGTATTTTATTTCATTTTCTGTGACTGTAGGGAGATCAGAAAAGAGATAATGTGTCCCTGCCCCTCCCTGCCATCTGTCTGATGTGGGTCTCATATTCATCACCTTTCTATTTTACCCTGTCTACCAATATGGCTATTCTTTTGATTCTAGTACAGTGTCTGAACTATGAACTTCTATTATTGAGCCTCTCTTATCTTATGCCTTTATATTCTTCTTTCTATAGAGTTTGTAGCTAATAGTACTATTAGTTCGAGATATTATATATGTGCCATATGTGTGTTTGCATATGTATTATGTATGCATTTGTGCATGCATTGAGTTTCAATTGGGGATGTTTTTTTATTTATAATATATTAGGTGTGCTTGTGTGTGCACTTCCAGGCATATTCCTCTGTATTTATTTATGTTCATATACGTGTTCATGCATCGGTGTGTATGTGTGTTTATGAGGTCAACATGGAGATCACAACTCTAATGCTTAGTCCACGTTCAAGGATGGTGTCTGGCCATCAACTGTACATCCACATGTGGCAGCCTCACCTCCAGCCCTTAGGCTCTTTAGATTTTGCTTCCACTGTACCTCCTTCCTTGAGATCTTCTTTACTCATGGCTCTCCTACTATTTGGTAGCTGATAGTGAGAAAAATGAGAACACTGAAGTAGAGTCTCCTGCTGTCCAAGATGACACAAATCTATGAACACATTTTGCATTTCCGAGATCACACTAGTCTGGGAATGGTGTGGTGGGAGTGGGGAGGGCATGCATTATGATTCCCTTTGTCCTTCCTAGATCTGGTACCAAGGAATAAATGCAATCCCATGCACATACATAATTTTTATTCCCTGGGAATGCTCAATGTGTGATGAGGAAAAATTGCATGATATCCATATGTTAATTATGTATCTCCAGAGGAAGTTAAGTATTACTATGCAATCTTATTTTCTCTCTCTTATATTTGATTTTGTATATATGAGTAAAACTTATTTTACAATGATGTAAACTCTTGCACCTTTTCTTCCAGGGTATATTGGAATTTCTGTGTGAGTTTTAGGTGACATTATGGACTTAAGGAAATTAGGAACTGAAAAGTGTAGTAGAAAAATGGAGGATAAGATGAAAAATCTGATCCTTCCTTAGGAGCGTGAGCACAAGTCAGGAAAGATCACATGAAGAACAGAGGCTGCCTGTTGCAGGGGAGAAAGAGACTAAAGTCATATTAATCCAGTAGCTTATCCTTGGTAAAAATTCAGCAATTGGTAGCTACTTATTGTTTTCTAATTCTTTCATGATGAGAATTAGATGTGTGAAAGTACTCAGAGAAGACCAGCTTCACCTGCTCTTTATCTGTACCCCGGCCAGATCTCTTTGGCATTCCAACTGCTTAGTCTCAGTAGTTAAACAAGAATAAGTGGATCAATTGCTTATAATTTTCTGCAAGGTTTTTACACAAATGCAAGTCTGAGGAAATTAGGAATGATAATAACAATAATGAGATAATGAGCATAGGAGAATTAGTGATGGTTCATCCCTATAATTGCTGCACAGATCAGAATTGATTCAGGCCATTTCTGAGGAGGCATATGAAGAAACAGAGAAGATGGGTGTGAATATCAAACTGATTTCAGTGGCATTAAGATAAACTCAGAGAAGAGGCTGGGGAAAATATTGAATTTTAAAATAAATAGGCAAGGAATGAAATTCATGAAAAAACCTTGCTGTTTTTATAGATAACTGGGTCTGCCCAAAAATAATGTTCTTGTATTAGTTTACGCGATCTCTCTTCCTTGAAAACACAAAGCAACTTTTTTATTATAGAGTGACTTCTGTAGGTATTGTCAGGAAAGTATCTTCCAGTATCTATTTCTTAGTCATAAGCAGTAGGAGTAGACATTTCTTGGACAACATTTGTCCAAAGCTTTTATTTTAGAAGTGATGACAGAGTTCAAGGGAGATAAATTGACTTCAGGTGACGCAGATAGCAGAACTAGAATAAGCTCAGGTCTGAATTCCAGGCCTCATGCTTTATTATAACCCAAACTGCAGAATATCATTTGATTGCAACCAAGACATGCTTCCACTCATCTGTTACAGATAACATCATTGTCTTAGTTGCAAATAGAGGCATAAAATAATTTAGTTGTATAATGATAAACTGGCCCAGACAGAGTAAGAACAAATCCCAGATTTGTAGCTATGTTGTTACCTATGATACAATTTTCAAAAAAGTGTTCATTATATACATTTGTTATGTTGCAAAATGACATCACTGGACATTCTCAGCATGGATTTCCAGAGTATTAATCTCAGCTTATGATAGTCTTTCACACCTTTTGTCTTCTTGTATTCTTAGCAAGAACCAAGAAAACATTTTTGAAGGCTGTAGCTACTTGAAATTTAAAAAAAAAAAACTGCTGAAAAGAATCTGTGGTAATAACCCTGCAACATGAATCATTTTTTTCTGACATTCTCAATAAACAAATAAAAGGATTGAAAACATTCTACATCTGTAGCTACTAGGGTATAAGTTGGCATGTTAGAAACCCAGTCTCTATTTGAATCTTATGACCTGAGATATGAGAATGTTGTATATTAGTAAAAGCTGAAGACAAATTTCATCATGCAATGAATGAAGAGTTCCTAGTTTTCCCTTTAGTGGATGAGAGAGCCAGAAGTCTGTGTACACAGCTTAGTAGTAACATATGAATAAGAATTCTGTCTACTGGAGGGATCACTACTACACTGTTGGTGGGAGTGCAAACTCATTCAACCACTATGGAAAGCAGTGTGGCAGTGCCTCAAAATGCTAAACATAGAACTCCCCTATGACCCAGCAATTCCACTACTTGGCATTTACCCAACCACCCAGAAACAAGGACATACTAAACCCACTAGCACAACAATGTTCATTGCAGCACTATTCACCATAGCAAAGATATGGAACCAACCTAGATGTCCCTCAGTTGATGAGTGGATCAACAAGTTGTGGTATTTGTACACAATGGAATTCTATGCTGCTGTCAGAAAGAATGACATCGCCCCATTTGTTAGGAAATGGAAAGACTTAGAAAAAATCATATTAAGTGAAGTAAGCCAGACTCAAAGGAACTTAGGCTCAATGGTTTACCTCATTCGTCATAATCAGTAGAAACCTTGGGCTCTACTAGCAGAGATTTGCAATAGAGCAAAATCTTGATACATAAGGACATATAATGTGAAGCTAATTGAAAGGACCTCCAGGATAGTGAAACAAAAGCCATATAATGAATGATTGTTGTCCTTAATGTACTATGTTGTCTCTCATCTCCTTTGCTGTTCCTTGGTTATCTCACATTGTTATAGTATCTCACTTTGTTATCTGATATATTGAATTTATTTGTATTTGGATATTTGAAATTTGATAGGGAAGGAGGGAAAACCAAGACGGGTGGGGGGTGTGGGGGGGGAGGGAAACTTGTACCAAGACATATGAAAGGGTATCAATGTATGTGAACCAATGCACCTTCTATCTGGCAAATATCATGTAACCCTTTTACTAATTACAATAAAAAATAAAATAAAAAAAGAATTCTGTCTACTGATTTCAAGTACTGTGACATATGCTGATCTAAATAGATTTTATTTCCCTAATTAGCACTAGATTTATCTTCAACCCTTTTTCTCTGCCAGAAATCCAAAAACCTAGATTATACTTATTTCTCTATAAGGATCTTATTATGAACTCTGCCTACTGTTACAGATCAAATCTGCCTCCAGCATTCTCTGTTGAGTTCTACTATCAAAATGTTGCATTCCTTCCTTCAAATCTGCATCCTCAGATTTACTCATAAAATATTTATTAAATAGTAACAGAACCTAGAACTCCCAGTGTTCATGGTCCAATGTGAAAGTCAAGATAAAAACAAGGAAAACAAAGAATATAATTATGTATGCAAGCATACAGAGAGGGGGATATGCAGAAGTAACCCTTTGTGATTGACAATAAAATATTTATGCAATAGAGACTGATCGGGATCATGTAGGATATTAAGGAGTTTGCCAGTAAGTTGAAGGAGAGGCATGCAGAAGAATTGATAGTGTCTGCATATAAGCCATATTCTTTCTACTCAGTAATCGGTAAGCTGTCTCCTGTTGATTATGCTCTTTTCCTCCTAAACCAGGGTAGTAGAATCAAGGAATACCTTCATAATACATAAGGAATATTAACTTCTGAATCCTGATTTTTTATTTATAAAATTAAAGTTCCAAGTTCAACCTTTGAATGATTATGAAAAAAAGGTGCAGATTGAATGTCTATACACTAGAAAAAACATGAAATTTCTAAGTCAATAGATTAAAGGAAGAGCTAAAGAGAAGGTCAAACAGGGACCTATGTGATTTATGAGAACCAGCCTGCATCTTCTCTTTCCTATCATACAAAAGCTCTAGGGAGTAAGTTGTCAAAAAGAAATCCTTTAGTGAGTTTGCAGATCTTAGAGGAATGGTAGAGTAATGGTCACATAATAAATTAAGCTGTTAGACAATTAGAGTAAAAGTAAACAACTCTTATTTTTCCTTATTGAAAACAAAGGGGAGCTTTTATGCAGTTCTGTCAAACATGAAAATTTGCATCAGGTAAGTTAGGTAAGACATAAAGAAAGCCATTTGGCCATGTGGAGGTTTGTGTGTGATATATTTGCCCAGATTATAAAATATAAAAATGCAGTTTGTGTTGTATATTTGCTAATAATAACAAAAGGGATTTTGTTTTGAGCAGAAGAATATGCTAAAAAATGATCATGGATGGTAAAGTAATAATTATAAGGAAAGTCATGAGACAGATTTTTCTGATCAGCAGAGTGCTACCAAAGAAAAACAAAACAAAACACCCTGAAAACAACAACAACAACAAAAACCCCAACACATAACAAAGTTAAGACTGGCGATTAACAAACATAAGACTGACAAGCACAGTCTACACAAATGCTGCAAGCAGATATGTCAAAGGGAAAAGAAAGCTTACCAGGTAAATTATATTGAAATTTGTGGTAGGGTTATTGGAGCTGTTTTGAGTATAACTAGGAAATTACAAGGTCCTTTGGCTTGAGATATATTGGGAAAGAGAAAGGCTGAAATGAATTTCCCACTTGATTTTCTTCCAATGGATTAAGGTAGAAGTCACAAATTAGGTCCAGTCAGTGTATTTTTAAAAATGTATGTAGAATATGATTTCATATACATTTGGGTGTAATGCCCCAAGTGCAAAAAAGAAAGTACTGCATCATGAATCAGTGAAAAATTTGTCCAGAAGCATTATGTAAAAGAATGTTAAGATGAGTGACACACTAAATTGCACCAAGAATGAAAGGAGCAAATGAGTTTCTTGCTAAGCTCATTTGTGATTGAATGGATCAGTATCCTTAAGAGAGGTCTTGAATGAATCACTGTATCAGCAGTCTTCAGAAGGAACTGAGAGGTGATTTGAGTCAAGCAAGTTATTCGTGGCTTTAAGGCTGATTTTGTTGTTTATCAAATGATACAATGGGGGTAAGTTAGGTAAGACATAAAGAAAGCCATTTGGTCATGATCTTTGACTGTGGAGGTTTGTGTGTGATACATTTGCCCAGATTATAAAATATAAAAATGCAGTTTGTGTCATGTATTTGCTAAACACGAAGTACTGCAGATGGTTATATTGACTGAGAAAAGTGGTAATTGTAATAATTACTGAAATAAACTTTTTCAATTATGTTTTTATTTGCCAGTCCTGGGGCTTGAATTTATGGCCTAGGAACTGGCCTTGGGACTTCTCAATGCTAGCACTCCATCACTTGACCCACAGCACCAATTCTGTTTTACTGTGTTTATGTGGTACCTAGGAATTGAACACAGGGAATGCTAGGCAAGCACTCTACCACTAGGCTATACTCCTGGCCCTGAAACAAGTTTTTAAGGACAAACACTGCAGGAAATGGAAAGGCTTGTAAAAATTATATTAAACGAAGTAAGTCAGACCCAAAGAAATAGGCTGCATGATCTCCTCATATGTAATGATTAGAATACATCCAGGATATTCTTAGCAGAGGATCACAATAGTTCAATAGCTACGTGCCTCATATGATAATGGTTGGGTTTCCCATCTGGGCCCAGTCCTGATTTTCCTGGTTGATCTGTGCTTATGAAGGGAAACTCCTATCTCCTAAAACTTTGCTGCTTTCATCTCAGACAGCAGCCAGAAGGCTAAAAGTTAATGAGGAGAAAGAGGAGGATCTGAAAGGTTAAGTGATCCAAGAAATTTAAGTCGTTAGTTCAACGATCCCAGGATCTGACAGCTCAAGTGATGCAAAGAATTTCAGTGATCAGTTAAGCAACTACAAGGACTTTGTCAGAAATCCACAGTAAGGGTGTCAGGTCTCCTGGTTCCAAGATACTAGTCAATTCCTGTCATTGCATCTTTAAATAAAAGCTCTGATTTCTTTCTTTGCCTTTCTGTTTTCTTTCTCTTCTTTCTTTTTTTCTTTCTTTCTTTGTTCTCTCTCTCTCTCTCTCTCTCTCTCTCTCTCTCTCTCTCTCTCTCTCTCTCTCTCTCTCTCTCTCTCTCTCTCTCTCTTGTGATTTTATGCCTACAAGGCAACACTGAAGTATCTCTGAATCATATTGTATAAATTTATGAACAAGCAAATGAATGGCTTTTCAAAGTAGCTGTAGGGAGAGTGTTCCACAGTGGGTTGGTTAGCAATAGCAGGAACCCCGAGTGCTTAGCTGTTCCTAATTGCTTCCAACCTTGAAATGCAAGTTCTCATTAGCTCGCAATTTTCAAACTTTCTGAAAGTTCACTCCCATGCTAATGGTGTAGCTAAGTTAAATGGCATTTGCCTGACTTGAAGCATAAGACTCTGAGCTCAGCCCTCCAGCACCAAAAAGATAGTCCATTTCCGTGTTATTACAAACAACAGGTATGAAGGATGGAGGAGTGAGTAAGAAAAGAGGAAAAAAACAAATAATAATTTATTTCTGGGTTATTCATTACTTGTGACAAGTGACAAGTAACAACATGCCTAAGAGACTAAAAGAAATACATTTATTCCCTGGCACCTCCCTCAATAGCCTATGTGAATACAGCATTGATGTACAGGGCAAGTGACAAACTGGTTCCTGTGGACATACACACCTGAGAATCCCCAAATGGGGAGTGAGATGTCATAGAACAGGTCTACTCTAAAGTGTGAGCAGCTAACACCTGAGAGAATCAGTGTAAGACCTGTGTAGAACTAAAGAGGTTGAGCTCAGAGGATATGAAATGATCCCTAAAGGGAAGAAGGCAGCTACTCTTAGCACTACCCAGCCTCATCTTACATTAAGTCTACTTTGTTTCAGAATCTCTATGTTGCTAGCCAACCACACCTCAAGGAAGCCTTCACAGAAATGACAAACAGAAAAAATTTAGAATCCCTACTGTTGCATATCGACCAGAAGATAAATTTTTTGTCATCTTTCTTTTCCATTCCAAATTCTAAAATCCCTGATTTCAGCTTACACTACTTTGCTTTACTGAGAAAATGAACAAGATGTTTGTTTTCTAGAATTTCTAACCCTCTTAGTTGAGACTGAGAAGAGGACTTCTACTCACTAACTTCCTGACCACAGAAAATACCTTGGTGAGCAAGACTGAGAAACATACCATTATATCCACAATATGAAGCCACAATGTTGCACAATTGTCATTGGGTTCAATTGCATTTACAAATCAAGTAATTTACCATTTGCCTTTTGTTCCACTGGCATGAGGAGCCCAAAGATATTCCCAGATTACACACAGCTTCAAATTTTATAGAACAAAAGTATAATGTCTTTTCTACCATGTCACAGGAACCAAATCTGTAGCTACAGAGCTTAGGTTGATTGAGCAAAGGACATTTTTTGCCAGTCCTGGGTCTTAGACTCAGGATCTGGGCACTGTCCTTGGGCTTTCTCAAGGCTAGTACTCTAGCATTTGAGCCACAGTACCACTTCTGGCTTTTTTCTGTGCATGTGGCACCAAGAAATTGAACCTGTGTCTTCATGCATGCTAGGAATGCATTCTACTACTAGGCCACTTACCTGGCCCTGCAAAAGACAACTTTGATAAACACTTTATCATGAATAGTGATGAGAAGGGCATGCTACCCTTTCATCTTGTTTAAATCAAGGCTAACCTTTGGAAACACAATAGCCTACAGTTGCTATTTCTTCAGCTCATCCATTTTGAAGCTACATCCTCTGTACTACTGAAGTGAGAATGCTGAATCTAAGTAACTTTTTATAGCCATATCAATGTCTTTTACTGGGTAGAGTCCACAGATCCAGTCATGGGGCTCAAACTCAGGGCCTGAGCACTGTCCCTGATCTTCTTTTGCTCAAGACTAGCATTCTGCTACTTTAGCCACAGTGCCACTTCTGGTTTAATTTTTTCTGTTTATGTGTTACTGATGAATCAGATCCAGGACTTGATGATTGCTAGGCAAGCACTGTACCACTAAGCCACATTTCCAGCCTCTGTTCCCCCAATCTTGAAAAGCCCAGAGGTGAGAGATGCCAGCGCAAGGAAAGCCCTGCTTCAGAGAAATGCAGATGTCATAAGGTTAGAAAATCTTTACATAGAGAATGCCCTGATTTCCACATGATTGCCTCCATAAATAGCTTGAATCATCTACTCCTATTAAGCCTTTAAGTACACCCTATGGAAAAGCTAAGTCATATCCTCTATGTGGAATTTTGTGGGATACCTTCTCCAGATGGAAAAGTTCTGCTGGTACCTGAGCATGTACTTGAGTATGTCCATGTAAGGTCTACTTTTGTTATGAGCTTGTCTGCCTCCACCGTAAGCACATGGGTTTTGTCTTTAAAAGCTTTGTGTAAGGTCTGTTCTAGGCTGCAGATCTTTGAGACAGGAGTGCATCTGCAGACTACCAGTTCTTTAATAAAGACTCTTAATCCAACCTCCCAAAACATAGCTCCTCTGTTGTCTCACCATATGACACTACAGCCCTCTAGACTGGATCCTTATATTTTATTTGTTTGTTTGCCAGTCCTGGGTTTGAGCTCAGTGCCTGAGTGTTGTCCTTGGACTTTCTCAAGGCTATAACTCTACCACTTGAGCCTCAGCACCACTTCCAGTTTTTTAAAAAATTTTTCTATGCAAGTGGTACCGAGGAATCGAACCTGGGTCTCTGTGCATGCTAGGCAAGCACTCTACAACTAGGCCACACTCCCGGCCCTGGATCCTTATATTTTAATATGCCTTTATTTGTCAGAGAAATAGATCCAACTGTACAGCCACTGACCATCCTCAGGACCTGTATCTAGTATGACCTACATCATGAGAACTTCCTTCCTTCTCTCCTTCCTCCCTCCCTTCCTCATTCTACCTTTCTTCCTCATTCTCTCTTTTTTGTATCTTTGATAAGAAATATCTTCTGTCTTAGATACTATGGTCAAACATGGAACAGCTCAGTCAGCTCCTAAGAAAACCTTTGACAAGACCTCAAGTTGTTGTGGAGTCACCACTCTCTTTCTGGCACATATGCGTCTTTATAAAGTTTTGTTGTTGTTGTTCTTTGGTTGTTTTGTTTGTTTGTTTGCTTTGGATTTTTGCCAGTTATTGTGATTAAACACAGCCTGGGCACTGTCCTTGGGCTTTCTCAAGGCAAGCACGCTACGACTTGAGCCACAGATCCACTTCTGGCTTTTTCTGTGTATGTGGTATGGAGGAATTGAACCCGAGGCTTTAGGCAGGCTAGATGAGCACTCTACTACTAGGCCTCATTCCAGGCCCCTTGCTAAGGTTTTTTTTTTTTCTTGAAATACTTGTTACATTCCTTGAATAACCTCATTAACTTTATATTATCTGTATACCTGATGTGTAGAATAGCCTAGAGATTTTGTAAAGGTGAGTCCCTTAGTATTTTCAAGCTGCTAGAGCAAAATTTTTGCTGATTTATGTCTCATTTGAAACAGCATTTTTGGCCAGTGGTTTAGTCTAGTGGTACAATGCTTGCCTAGCATGCATGAAGACCCAGGTTCAATTCCTCAGTACCACATATATAGAAAAAGGCCAGAAAGATTTGGTAAGGGTCTGTCAATTTTCTTAATTTTTTCAAAGAACCAACCCCTTGTTCTGTTGATTTTTTTCTATAGTTCACAATATAATGTACTCAAAAACTTGACATGCTGAATTTAAAACTCTTTATACTCTTTATAAGTAGTTAAAGGTAATAAAATAAAAAAATAATATCAGTTTTAAAAAAAGGCCAGAAATGGTGCTGTGCCTCAAGTAGTAGAGCTCTAGCCTTGAGCAAGCCCAAGGACAGTGCCCAAGCCCTGAGTTCAAGGCCCAGGACTAGCAAAAAAATGCATTTATTTGAGTTTTAGAAGTTTGAAGTCCAAGATTAAGATACTGGCACACAAAGAGTCTGCTACAGAAATATTTCCGGGCAACATTTGTGAGAGCAGAATCCAAAGACCCCCAATCTCACAATGTGCACATATTGAAAACTAGGTTTCAACATTTAAAGTAAGTGTGGACACACTCACTAAGCATGATCAAGGTCAAGACTGCATAATGACAGAAATGGGATAAGTTACCAGTGCACAGAAACAGTTAATGTGGCTGTCTCCTCCACCTAAATTAAATTATCTTTGTTCATCTTTACTGATAGTTTAATAGTGTACTCATCAGATAAATAACCACAAACCTAAGACCAGAGACTGAGCCAATTTGTTCCAGTGGTAAGTACATACATCAACTATATAACTGTAACTCTCTTGACAGTAGGTCACTGTTATTTTAAAGAGCTATCTTTGTTAGTAGAGGCAATGGTTACTAGTTCTATGCAATTATAATGGTGGGAACAATGTGGCATATTTACTGCTTTTACTGGTTAATGGTGGATTCATCTCTATAGTCTCCACATGTTTCACCATTACTATAATCGCATTACCTCTGTTTCAATTCATAGCAACAGAAACTTAGGGCAATTTTAAGTCATTTGAATGAGGACAGCACATACCACACAGTATTCTAACCAAAGAAGCCAAGTTGACACATTTTGCAATTCATCTTCCATACTCTCGATTACAGTTTTTACCCCAGCTCATTGCTGCATAGAAAGGTGTCAAATGGATTTACAGAGGTGAGATCTGACAGTAATTTATCCCTTCATTTCCTTCCACAGTGCTGCCCTCCTCATCTTTAACATTCCATCTTTCCATCTCTCTTCCTTCCCCTCCTCTCTGCCTTCTTTGGATGTGTTTCACAGCATAGCAATTATATAGTTTATTATTATACACTAACTTGCATGCGTAATGTTTCTTCAGCCAGCCATTAGCTCCAGGAAAACATCCTACTTGGCATACAGCTCTATTGCTAGGGCCAAGAAGGATGCCAGGTGCACAGTAGGCATGTCATACCAATCTAACAACCTATTAAGTCAATTTATGATAAATATATCTTGAAGACATTTAAAAATAGTACTTGACATATGTTAAGAGATCAGGAAATGATAGTGTTACTGTTACTTGCAGTGTGGCCTTGTTAATTTCTTGATCTCTCTATCTGTCTTGATTTGGAAATAGTGAAAAATGTATCCAGAACATGGGGCTGTGGATAAAATGATAGAGTGCTGGCCTTAAGCTGAAGAGCTCGGGGCAGTGCCCAGGCCCAGAGTTCAAGCCCCATGACTGACAGAAAGAAAGAAAAAAAGAAAGAAATGATAGATATATCCAGCTCATATATATAAGATAATATATGGAAGTTAGCCTGCTCATATTGAGAGACCAAGCCATTGCTGGTTTTTGTTTATTATTACTTTGTCAATTTAATAAGAATTAAATTGTGTGTGATAAGTTTATTTAAATTGAGGGAAACATGCTCCATTTAGTTTAATCAGGGATGTGTGAATCTGTCGTTGTATTTTCCTCTCATCATTTTTCTCCTGCATTTGTTAGTTATTATTCATTAAATGAAACCATCATGGGTTAGCAACAAGGTTTTGTTTACAAATGGCATCACACAAAAGCAACCGAATTTCCTAACACATGCACACAGGCATTCCAGAGCCAATAGGGATCATAATGCATGAACAAGGAATCTCAACATTCTTTTTAAAGGTGAAAGCTTCTTGAAACACACTCTTCCTTCTTGTGATTAAAGAATGAGAGAGCTCAGTGCTCCTTTCAGCTCCAAGGCCCCACTTATACACGCCGAACATCTTGGGGCATGGTTTGTGCTATTACTTGTCACAGTGTTCTTTAGCTGAATTGTGTTCAAGTGAAAGAAGTACTTAAACTTGTTTACCTTAAGGAAAACTATTCCAAGAAATAAGCATGACTTCCATTCTTCTCATTACTCAAATTAGAATGTTCTGAAATAACTCCAATTGTGTTCAAATCAAAGCAACAGCTAAATTTTACATAAATTTAGTCAATCCTAATTAAATTCTGCCTCTCATTGTATGTACAGGTGAATTCTCCTCAGCTAGATCCTCAGTTTTCACAACTGTAAGAATGATTACATTTTATAACATCAACATGAAACTAAAAAGAAAAGCATATGGTCTATACTGTAATTCAAGAGATATAATGTCATGCTCCAACATATGCACTGTATTCAAAATAATATTCAATGGCCTCTATGATATGATGTAGTAGGAACCATGCTGAGTCTGTTCCCATTAACTCTTGCCAGTGTCAACACAATTTCAAATATGAGGTGTTCATATAGTTATATTCTATCTGTGGGCCTGCAGAGACAGCACGAAGAAATTATTCAGCCCACGGAGAAACATAATTGGGGTCCTTTTTGAATTCCACATAAGAGAAACTGTAATATCTATCATTTATAGAGAAGCCAAGGAGCACATTTGGAGAGATTCTAGGTTGAAAGGTGCTTGACTTGAAAGTTAGGGAACTTGAGGCCAGTTCAGACTCTGCTAATCTACTGTGCTGTTTGGTTAAGGAGGTTAGAAAACTAAAGGAAGTAAAGTCATACAACTCCTTCTTACAGAGAATTTTTTGGTAACACAATAGTATTTCATGCATAATATGACAAACTATGGCCCACTGACTAGTACTACCTATAACACCGTGAATACAGTGGCCGGATGTTCTCTGCCTCTTGTAGCTATCATACCCTGCTTTTGACAGCATAAGGTCCACATGCAAAACAGAAATAAATAGGGTACTAACTGGTTTATACGTGCTGCTATCACATTAAAAGTAAAGCATGCTGGATTACATCAGTGGCTCATTGATGTAATCATAGCTACTCTGAAGGCAGAGATCAGGATGACTGACGTTTGAGGACAGCATGGGCACAATGTTGAGAGACCACCTCAGTTTGTGGGGCACATCACATCAGGGAAATGGGCTCATTTCCTGGTTTTGGGACCCAACCTGCCCATCACCTGGTTGGAAGGCTTGTCTGTGGTTTGTGATGTAAAGTAAGGCTGCCTCTGGGATTGGCCCCGAACTCTTCTGCCCTCTTGGAAAGCACCTACCTTCCCCTGCCCTGCCCACCTTTATGCTGATAGGCTCCTGCATCCTATACTAGCCCATTGTACTTTCCCAATAAAGGAGTTCTTGCCTTGACAGTCTCCCTGGTGCTTCTGATTGTCCTCCCTATGGCGAGGGAGGGCTAGGTGCAGGCAGCCAGCCGACCCTTTCCTTCCTCTACCTCATCTTAGTCAGGGCGTGTTCTCTCTATTCCTCCTGGTAGTCAGGAGGAATGAAGGACTAAAAACCCCGACATCAGTTAATAAAACCTGCCAAAAACGGTTTGCATCTGTCATCCCAGATGTGTGCAAATCTTAAGTAGGAGGATTTTGGAACAGACCAGACAATACACAAATAGGAGGCGTTATTAAAAAAATAGCTTCAATAGAAAGGATAGGGGTGTGGCTTAGTGGGAGAGTACCTGCCTCACAAAAACAAAGCCTTAAATTCAACCCAAGTACAGCACCCTCAAGGGAGTAATTTGATTTGAAATATACTTCCTTGAAAATGTTTTGAATAATGTATTCTTATTCTTTATGGCAAAAACAGGAGAAAAAATATCGCTGACTAAACACTTTGGAAAAGTCATATTCACAGATTATTTTCTCAAATGTACAGCAATAGGCTTCTGAGAAGTTGATAGGAATGAGAGCATGGTGTTTATACACAGACAAAGGGAGGCGACCTTTGAACATAAGTAATCTTTACTGAACTGTGTTTGTTGTTTTAACTACCTGATAACTCCTTAAAAAATTTATTCATTTTCAGTGTTCATGTTTAAAGTACATAGATCAGGTATTTCTGTGTGTTCTCATATTAGTCTATGTCATTTCAATTTGTTCTCTTGACTATCTTCTCCACCTACCTTGACATTTAAGGCTTGGAATTAATTATTTTTGACTGCCCAAAATTTTACTTACCCCTGAGAATGAGGCAAAGGGTGGCTTAAATTTAATAACTTACAACCATTGAAGGTCAATCAATTCATGTGATAAGAGTGTTAGGAGCCACCCAGTAAAGGGAAAAGGAGACAGATAATGGGAACTATGTTTTTTGGTCTTCAAAACATAATGATTGATTTTAATATTTATTCCTAGTTCTTTCTCCAGCTTCTATAACCAAAAATATTTTGATCCCAGCGTCAGTGGCCTACATCTATAATGTAAATTACATAGGAGGCTGAGATCTAAGAATCTCACTGTAAAGTTTGCACAAGGAAGAAAAGTCCATGTATTCTTTTATCCTCCAAGCAAGCAAAAAGCAGAAGTGGAGGTGTGGTTCCAGTAGTAGAACGCCAAACTTGAATACTTGAATATAAACATAAAGGAGAGTACCTGGCTCCCTGAGTTCAAGTCCAATATGAACACAAGCGCACATACACAAATACACACACACACACACACACGCTCACAAACACAGATTTTTAGAATGGTACTAGGAAAGCTAAGTAAGAATCTTTGCCTAGCATGCATGAGGCTGTAAGTTCATTCATTAGCACCACATAAAAAAGAAATAAAAAGAGATTTTGGGGCATTTTAACATATAATTTGTATTATGAAAGCAATACATGTTTCTTTTCTACATATAAAATCATGGTGAAATGCTAAATATTATATTAAATTTAAGTTCACTCTATGAACTTGTTACTACCATACCACCACATAAACTTTGTCTCTTTTAAAGAATGTTGTTTGAATTCAACTAACTGAGAACAGTTTGGATGTGGTGAATAAAGTCACAAATCCTTATAACCACCCAGACTTAGTAAACACTTATGTAAAAGTCATTTACTGGGTTGGCGTGGGTTAGCTCAGTAGTAGAACACTTTCCTATCATGTAAAAGAACCTATGTTTTATCTTTTATAGGGTTTACACTAAAAAGGATATTAGTTCAATAATATTTTATTGTTCAGTGTGTACTGTAGATTGAAATGCCTGTTTTGGCTGCTGAGATTTTAGATGCATTTCAAGGGAGATACACATGAAGGTGAGAACGCTGAATGTGCTGATTTACTATACTTCATTGTTAGATGTTGCCACTGCTAATACTTTGTCTACAAGAACATTCAGCCAGTGACAATATCTTTAGCTTACTCCACCTTCACTTTGGTTTCAGAGAATAGAAACAGAAGTATCACACTTTTCAGCCCTGAACACACTCATAACATTTCTTCCTCAGGACTAAGAACCTTTCCTGTTCTGAAATTACTTGTTTTATTTTTTTTTGTCCTATAAGCCTATTGATTCATCACCACATAAAACAGTTCTTGACTACTGAAAATGAAAGAATAAAGTGAAGTTTTCTTTTCTATTACAGACACAATTTATTCTTGCTTCACCAATATAAAATATTCCTATCTAATGGTTGATTCACAAAATTTTGATTAGATTTTACTGACTGGATGGTTCTCAGTTATGTTATTTCAAAGGAAGTTGTAGAAGTTAGACAGTGACATTCACATTATTGGAGAGAAAAAAATAAATTCATCTGGTTAAAAAAAGTAACTGGTAGACAAGAACATTTATCCATTCTTCAGTCATGTAACCAACCACTGAGACCTACTCTGTGCCTGAGGAGGCCAAATCCAATGTTGCATTTTGCTTTGTAGATGATTATGACAAATTGAACACAAGTTTCTGCTATTCACTGTTTGGTGAGTGATTCACAATTTAGGCATTAAATGTTTCAGACACTTTTAACTGGGAAAGAATGAAATGTGTAATGTAAAACTAGATATTTTGTAGCTTTTATTATCAAAAAACTTACATTCTTAGGAAAAATGTTAAGAGAAACTACGTACCTTTTGTCTGGCTTTCATTTATGTCTGTCATCCATACAGCAATCGCTGATCACCTGTGGGAGTAGAGATCCATTCCTTTTTGTCATAATGTATCAGAATTATCCCAGCTTTATGTTAATTCTGCCCTTGAAAATTTCCTCCACACAAAAAAGGATCTTATATAACATCTACAGAGTTGAAGATAAATTTCCAGGAATTAGTAACTCTGCCATAAGGGCTAGAAATTGTTCCATAATAACCAAACTTTGTAAGCAAGGAATCCTCTCTGAACTTCCCCAAAAGACCACAGGTGAATAGAAGTCCATTGTGTATATATACCATATTTTCTTGACATTGCCTCATTTTCAAGAAATACAAAGGACTGAAAAAAATGTTATGCTATATTGAGGAAGTCAGGTCCAGATACAAGTGCTGCATGTTTTCTCTCATATATGGAAGCTACAATTAGCTTATGAACACATAAATAAATAAGCTGGGTTGTATGCAAGTACACTAACTAAAAACAGTAAATTCAGGGGAGAGCACAAACAGTAAAATTCTTCAGAAAGGCAGAATCAAAGTTCAACAAAATAAACACCAAGAAATGAGGACTTGAAAAAGAGGAGAAGAGTTGTCAAATGAAGAAAAGAAGTGGGGAAAATGCAGTAAAAAATTCAATGTATAGCCTACAAAATTAAGAAAACTGGGAAAGAACTGGCTTGTCAGGGATGGATGGGAATGTTAAAAGAGATGACATTGATCAAGATGCACTGTATTCATGAACTACTTTGTTGAATAGCAACTCCTTTACACAGCTATTTAAGATACTATTATGTATAGGGTTGGCTTTATATGTCTTAATCTCTGTTATCGCTCCTTAAAGTCTAGATTAGTGTACTTGCAACATTTCCCCCTTTCACTACAGGTAGCTACCTAATCAGAAAGGGTTTTGGGAGAGCTAGAAATTCAAAGTCGACAAAACACATGATGGTTGTTTCTGTCTTTCCCTCTTACCTTTTTTGTTATTCCTGGTTGTAGGCCTTTGGTGAGTGTTAACTCTTTGATATATTTTTATCATCATGGCTTTTCATGGAATGTAATAGACAGTGGTGCTGGTCTTTACATCTACAACTTGGCAGATACTTTATAAGTATTTCTTAAAATGAGTTGTTTCATGAGATTAAAAAATACTTGCCCAATATGATCCTCTTAAGAAGACAGTATTGGGCTCTAGTAGGATTAATTCCATGTTTAGAATTTCTTCAGAGTTTATGGTAGAATATATTTGAACTGTTGATTCAGGTTGAGCACCAGTGGCTCACATCTATAAACCTAACTTCTCAGGAGGTTGAAATCTGGAGCATCTTGTTTGGAGGCCAGTCTGTGGGGACATTTCACTATACTATGTCTGCAAAAGAACCAGCAAAATAAGAGTTAGAGACCTGACTTACATATTACTGTTCCAGCTAATAAGCTTGACACCCTGAGTTCACATCTCAATATCAATAACAACAATAATTCCTATTTGTTTGGAAGACAGAACACTGGAATTTTCTATCTCTTACTTGAGAATATGAAACCTGTTCATATAAGCCCTATCTAAGGACCAAGTCATGATTTCAATCTTTGCTAAATGCGAAGAAGAAAATATTTGTAAAGTAAGCCAGCACAATAATCTAGTGAATGGAGAGGGATGGAGGAGATCAAATTCAAAAGATCCAATAACCAGAAGGACTTAAGTACCATTAGTGGGAACAAAGGAGTAGAATAACAATAACAACAAAATACTTGCAGCTGATGTTTTCTGACTGTGCAGATGACCTGACAGCTGGATCTGTTCCACTGTTCTCATTTATGGTTGGGCAGTTCAAGATCAAATAACCTAAACCACCTTACACAAGGGATCATCAGTCACTAGAAATATCTGAATTCCCAGGAAGTCATACTGGCCTACATGCATGTTGTGATTTGTCTGTGAGTCATCAATATTGTCTACAGCCTCTATTCTCACTACTGTGAGGATTTTCTCCAGGCCTCTAACCTTCTGAATCTTTTATAATCATGGTACAATTCTCTGCACTGCTAACAAAGTGGTTGTTCATTAGTAAAATTAAAATTTTCACTCACAGAGAATAGCTCTTCATAAATCTGCACTAGATCACTTCTTCCAACTCTCCTCCTCCCATCACTTTATCATGCCATTTTTTTTCCACAGCAAGCCCCAACCTTGCTCAACAGAAAGACCCCAGTACCTTATTTCCTTCACTTTTGGAGTTTATGTAGCACCCCAATTTGTGGCACCATTATCTTAGGTACCAGTCATCTATGCCCAGCTTTGTTCATCACTTTTCTCTACCATGCTCAGCACTCTGATTCTCAGGAGGTGCATGGAATTTCCCATTCCTAATCACCCCCACTGGAGCAGCCCACTCTATCCTGATCACAGCAATAGAACCTGCTCCTCCCAGCTCTTCACCTGTATCATCTCTCCATGCCAGTCATCGTCTTTACAATCACGCTAACATCCTTTAAAACCAGTCAGCTAGTCACATTCTGTAAGGAATAAAATTTATATTACAATGAAAATAAAAATTTTAAAGTCGATTACCTTAATGAGTTGCAAGTAGAAAATTGAAAAGCACTTGAAAGGGCATGCCAAGGTGCTGTGTGATGGAAAGTAGACATGAGGTATTTAAATCTGAGAGCAGGGAGGGCAAACGTGACTGAACAACAAGAGCAGAAGAGAGACACCGCTATGTACTGAGTGCATTGTTAGTGAAGTAAGGGGCATATTTATGGGGGAAAAGTAAATGCAGGATGGATACTCAATCATAGCTGGGAGTTTGGAAGCACTGAACCAAAAGATGTAGAAATATGTAGGTGGTTGATATGATTCTCTGATCAGGGCATACTTCTGAACTGCTGATGGGAGGCTCTTGTTGTGGATCCTGAGAAAAGGGGGTCAGAGGGCACAGGGATCAAAGGGCACAGTCTGCTTACAGAGAATGGGAAGAGAATTTCCACTCTTGGCTCCATTTGCTAAGTTTCTTTCTGGAAACAGGCCTAAGTCATAAACAGAACTTCACATGAGGTATTTTCCTTGTTTTTTTTTTGTTTGTTTGCTTGTTTAAAATTGTTATTAGCATATATGAGTTGCACAAAAGAAATTTCATCATGACATTTCCACAGAAGCATACAACTGCACCTTGATCAATCTCCCAGCCTTCATCACTCTCCCTCATTTCCTCCCCCCTTTGATAACAGCTTCAGAAGTTTTCAATATTCTGTTAGGCATTCAAAGTACATCAATATTATTCACCCTTATTTCCCCCTCTCCATTCACCCTCCTCACACCCATGGGTAACCTCCCCACAGAGTCTGTTTTACTTTCCTTTCATGCAATATGTTCTGATGTGTATTAATTTTGCCAATGATTTCCACCTTTATCTCATTTATAAGTGTATTCATTTTGTTGAGGATAGCCTCTCCTATTTCTCTTTCTTTTTTTTTCCCAGTCCTGGGCTTGAGCTCAGAGCCTGAGCACTGTTCTTGGACTTTCTCAAGGCTAGAGCTCTACCACTTGAGCCTCAGCACCACTTCTGGCTTTTTTCTATGTATATGGTACTGAGGAATCGAACCTGGGTCTTCGTGCGTACTAGGCAAGCACTCAACCAAGGCCAAACTCCCAGCACCTCCTATTTCTCTTTCTTTACTCATCTTCTTCCCCTTAATTCCCAAAGATTTTTCTTCGAGATTCTTATGCAGTCAGTGTACTTAGATATTATTTACTTTTTTTCTCTCACAGTTCCTCTTCATTCTCTAAATATTCCCATAGTTATAATGATGTTCTATGCACGTTTGCATATATGCATGTATGAATAAGTATCTGTGTGTGTTTTTAAATTATTTTAGTAAGGTATCTTAGTTTAATTGTGACATTTTTCAAAGACATACAATACACCCAACCAATCTAAGCCCCCTCATCCTTCTAAATTATACAATGTATCATATATATGTATATGTGTTTATATAGTCATACATATATACATATAAGAATATATGTCATGGTTAATATTTTTTGTCACTTGTGGGGCTTAAACTCCCTAAGCTCCTCAGCTCAAGGCATGCACTCTACCACTTTGACCCACAGCACCACTTCTGATTTTCTGATGCTGAATTGGAGATCAGTCTTGAACCAAGATCCACAGGTTTCAGCCTCCTGAATATCTAGGTTTACAGGTATGAGCTATTGGTGCTAGGCCCTGTTAATATTATTTTTGGTGTGCTTTGTTTATTTGGTTTATTTTTGCAGCTTTTGTTGGCTTAGTTTTAAATCAGCAAGATGCCAAATCATTCTATGAACATAGTCAGGGTGATAATAAACGACCCAAAACAATCTTTATTTAATTTACCTTCTATTCTTTCCTAATCAGTGTTACTATTTTAGAGCTTAATCTTTATTTAACCTGAAGCCTAAACTTTAACTTCAGTTTCTTCTAGTACAAGAATTTGGTTAAGATCTATGAGTAGCAAGTCCTACCCATGTATCTAAAGGAAGCACAAAAACATAAAACATATACATATTAATGGGGAATAATTTTGCTTCATAAACACATGACATAATGTGTAAATAAGGCTAAATCTATCTGTATCTGTTCTAAATGTATCTGTTCTTTATGGAGAAAACATTCAAGTTTTTCCTTCTAGTACATTCTGTCTCTTTCCAGGTTTCTTATTCTTGCTTTTTTCATCTCCGTCAATCATTTATTAATTACCATATGTCTAGAGCAACATTCGAAGTTAGGTAATCAAAGGTGAAGAAGAGATCATCTTTGCCGTCATAAAATGAAATTTCAACTATGCCTACAAAGACAAAAGTAACTGGCAACTAAGCTGTTAGAGGGATGAGAGAAACTGAATAGAAAATGAAATAAAGAAGGTGTAATGAATTGTCAGAACTAGAAAAGGGTAAGATAAGAGAGGAAAATTCTAAGAAAACAGATTTAATGCCTATACACACATACACATATAATCATAAAAGAATTTAGGCTTAAAATAATCACAGATAAAATTACTAACATTTGCTGAGTATATTATTACCTGTCAGGTCCTGTCACACGTATATCAGAATTGATAGCATAATTTTTGCAAGCCATCAATCACAAATAAACATTTCTCCTTTTCTATATTTAACCTGTTTTTATTTTATTCAATATCTCATATAATAAGACCAATTTCTATCACTTGCAACTTTATACACAAATTGATAACATCCAAGTCAGTCGCTGAGCTCTACAACAGGAAACATCTATTGATGACATACATGATGATGTCAAATTACAGTAAGATATGTAAATACTCCTTTCAATGTCTGTAATGTTTTGAACCTGCAAACTAGACATGCTCCACAAACAAAACTGCCTAATAGAAATGTGACCTCTGAGTTTTTGCAAGATTCCCTTTCCTGAGGGCCTGGCGCTTTGTGTTGTCAGCTGTATCATATGTGTGACACTCTAATAGCTGATACACAGGGATCTTTTTTTTTCACTTTTCACTTTTCCCTGGACCGTGGCAACAATGCTGCATCTGGCCAAAGATCTTATTCTGAAAAGCCAGAATTAGAATATTTATGTCTCACAAACACTATGAGACACAAGCCCCCTATGCCTCAACTGGAGAGGACCAAGAAGCAAGTGGTTAAGGTTAATATCACTGAAGCGGAAACAGATCTGAAGCTCAAACTCTCAACCACATGCAAAGAAAGGTAAACTTTGAGAACTCGCTAAGTATTCAATACTGCTAAAAAATAAAAAGGATGAGTGAAAGAAAACTGCTTCATTAAAAAAAAAAGGTCCTTTAGTTCTGCTTTAATTTCCTTTTTCAGGGTTTTAAAGTTTTCATCAAAAAGGTCCTTTACATTCTTAGTTAAGGTAATTCCTAGGAACTTTATTTTCTTTGAGGCTATTGCAAAAGGAGTTGCTTTCCTGATTATTGCCTCATTCCTCTCACTGTAGGCATAGAGGAAGGCAGTTGATTTTTGAGGGTTAATTTTATACCCTGCTACACTTCCAAAGTTTTGAATCAGCTCAAGGAGCTTGGGAGTAGAGTCTATAGGATTCTTTAAATACAGAATCATGTCATCTGCAAAAAGGGAAAGTTTTACTTCCTCTCTCCCTATTTGGATTCCCTTTATGCTTGCTTCTTGCCTTATTGTACTGGCTAGGAATTCTAATACTATGTTAAAGAGTAGTGGAGAGAGTGGGCATCCTTGTCTCGTTCCTGATTTTAGAGGGATGGCTTTAGCCATTCTCCATTAAGTATAATACTATCTGTGGGTTTGTCATACACACCCTTTATTATATTGAGGAATGTTCCATGGATTCCTAGTATCTCCAGAGCTTTTAACATAAAGGGGTGTTGGATCTTGTCAAATGCCTTTTCTGCATCCATTGTGACAATCATGTGATTTCTGTCCCTGCTCCTGTTGATGTGTTGAACTACATTAATTGATTTGCATATGTTGAACCAGCTTTGCCTCCCTGTGATGAATCTTCTTTGATCATAGTGTATGATTTTTTGATGAGTTGTTGTAGACTGTTGGCCAATATTTTGCTGAGAAGTTTTGCATTGATGTTCATCAAAGAAATAGGTCTATAGTTCTCTTTCTTTGATGAATCTTTGTCTGGTTTGGGGATGAGGGTTATACTGGCTTCATAGAAGGTTTAAAGAAATAGAAGAGGCAATCCAAAATTTCATATGGAATAATAAAAGACCCTGTATAGCAAAAACACTTCTTAGCAGAAAGAACAGCACAGGAGGAATTTCAATACCAAACTTTAGACTCTATTGCAGAGCTATAATTATCAAAACAGCTTTGTAGTGGCACAAGAACAGGCCTGAAGACCAATGGAATAGAACTGAAGACACAGATATTAAACCAGAGACCTATGGCCACGTAATCTTTGACAAGGGAGCCCAAAAAATAGACTGGAAGAAAGATAGCCTCTTCAACAAGTGGTGCTGGCAGAACTGCTTAAGCACATGCAGAAAACTAAAGTTGGATCCTTCTTTGTCACCCTGCACTAGAATTAACTCCAAATGCATCAAAGACCTGGAGGTAAAAGCTGACACTCTGCAAACTTTACGAGAAGGAATAGGAGATACACTAGGCCTCCTTGGCACAGGTCGAAACTTTCTTAATAAGGACCAAGAATCACAACAAATCAGAGAAAGTCTGGATAAGTGGGACTGCATTAAACTGCAGAGCTTTTGTATGGCAAAGGACAAAGCTAGTAAATTAATTAGGAATCCTAATTAGTAAACTAATTAGGAAGATTGGGAGAATATCTTCATCAACCATACAATGGACAAAGGCCTCCTATCTAACATATATCAACAGCTCAAAAAATTGAATCACTCCAAAACTAATCTCCAAAGTAACAACCATCCCATTAAAAGATGGGCCAAAGACTTAAAGAGAGTCTTCTCTGAAGAAGAAACAAATATGGCCTATAGACACATGAAGAAATGCTCAACATCTCTGGTCATAAAAGAAATGCAAATCAAAATAACTCTAAGATTCCACTTCACTCCAGTTAGAATGGCCAGGATCAAGAAAACTAAAAACAACAGCTGCTGGAGGGGAGGTGGCCAGGAGGGAGCACTACTACACTGTTGGTGGGAGTGCAAACTCCTTCAACCACTATGGAAAGCACTATGGCAGTTCCTCAAAAGACTAAACATAGAGCTCCCCTATGACCCAGCAATTCCACTCATTGGCATCTACCCAATCATCCAGAAACAAGGATATACTAAATCCACCAGCACAACAATGTTCATTGCAGCACTATTTACCATAGCAAAGATATGGAACCAACGTAGATGTCCCTCAGATGATGAATGGATCAATAAGATGTGGTATTTGTACACAATGGAATTCCATGCTGCTGTCAGAAAGAATAACATCGCCCCATTTGTTAGGAAATGGAAAGACTTAGAAAAGATCACATTAAGTGAAGTAAACCAGACTCAAAGGAACTTAGGCTCAATGGTTTCCCTCATTTGTCATAATCATTAGAAACCTTGGGCTCTCATAGCAGAGATTTGCAATAGAGCAAAACCTTGATACATAAAGCCATATAGTATGACGCTAAATGAAAGGACCTCTAGGATATAGAAATATAAGCCATATAATGAATGATTGTTGTCCTTAAGATACTATGTTATCTCTCATCTCTTTTGCTGTCCCTTGGTTATCTCATATTGTTACAGTATCTCACTTTGTTACCTGATATATAGGATATATTTGTATTTGGTTATTTGAAATTGGATAGGAAAGGGGGGAAAACAAGATTAGGGGTGGGGGTGTGGGGGAGACAAATGGGGACCAAGACATGTGAAAGGGCATCAATTTATGTGAATTAATGCACCTTCTATCTGGCAAATATCATGTAACCCTTCTATTAATTACAATAAAAAAATTAATTGCAATGAAATAAAACCAAACGGTCCTTTATCCTTCTGAAGCCATTGTGTGTACATTGCACAATTAAGTGAATTACTGTGAATCCCAGACCCTGCTGAAGATGACATCAAAAGGAATTGTCTTGATAAATTTGATTTCTCATTTGTGACGGCCCAATGGATGGACTTCCCGAGTATTTGTAATCGATCTTGCTAGAGATGTGGGCAGCTTTGACTTTTTTGTTTGTTTTTTTTTGTTTGCTTTTTTTTTTGCCAGTCCTGGGCTTGAGCTCAGGGCCTGAGCACTGTCCTTGGACTTTCTCAAGGCTCGAGCTCTACCACTTGAGCCTCAGCACCACTTACGGCTTTTTTTCCATGTATGTGGTACTGAGGAATCGAACCCGTGTCTTCGTGCACGCTAGGCAAGCACTCTACCATTAGGCCAAACTCCCAGCCCTCGATCTTACTAGAGATGTAAGTGATGATGAAATACTTTTCACAACCCCATTGGCCACAGTCCTGGCCAAAATGATGCAAGCTCATTGAAATGGCTGTGCAGGCTGCTGCCTCAGAACAGGGGCTGGTAAAGTGGGAGCAGTGATATTGGAGGATAGGATCTGGGGTGGCTGATGGTGTAACAGTACTCCTCAGCTGCAAGGTAAGCAAGATCCTTGCATAGCTACAGTGGTAGCATCTGTGGTGGCCTAAATTTGATGGTGTAAGCAACAGTCTCCTGTTCCCACACTACTGGAACATGGGTAGGAGGATGAACTCTAAATATGCTTTTCATTCCTAGATGTTTACAATCCAGGCTGTCCATGCTTCACAGCTGTTCCTTCCCTGGCTGATGGCCTCCCAGTAAATTCCATGCCTGCTCATAGTGGCCCTGGTCAGAATCTGTGACTTGCTTTCATCATCCCATACTGAGACAGAGAGTGAATGCAAAAAAATGACAAAATAAAAACTTGATATTTTTAAGCATCATACAGCTCCCAAAGAGTGAGGTGCTGTGGGTTGGACATGAGAGAAACTATGACTTCCAGAAATATCATAAAAAGTAGAATAAGAATAGGGTTAATTATTCATTTTAAATTAAATGTTAATTACAGAGATTAATAACAATCTTACATTTATGAAAGGCATTTCCTACCTAAAGAACCATCAAGAGCCTATTTGAATTTATAAGCTGAGGTAATATATAAAACATAAAATCATTTATTAAGCCATAAAATTTGTGAAATATATACATCCTTAGCCAGCAAAAAAAAAAAAGGTTTGCAGAATCTTCGTTAGCATCCATCATGAAGAGAATTTCAGAAAGACACTAATGATTTGGGCTGTTCTCTGCTCTGCGTATATGCTTTGGAGATGCACAGTCCTCTCTATCTTTGACTCACTCGCCCCTAAACCTCTGCCTCATTGCTTGTCCACTTTTTATCATTTGTTTATGGTTTATTATGAATCCAAGGTGGCAGGGCTAAAAATGGAAACAAAGAGACACGTTTTCTTTATGACCTTGCCCACCTGTGACTGATTCCCTTCAGACCTTTTTTTTTATTTTCTTTCTTAAAATCAGAAGCACTCTGAGGCAAGCCAAGAGTGACGATAAGACAAGGGTGAGGTCTTCAATGACCTCTTTAAAAATGAAGTTTATTCCAAAGTATCATTTAATTATGTCCAATGGTAATAAAATTCTGGGTATCTATTTGTATATATATATATATATATATATATATATATATATATGAGTAGGGGATTGTGCCTGTGAGGCTTTAATTGTAATAGAAATACCATGGTTAATATCACATTAAATTTAGTCCATATGAAAGCATGGCATGTTTACTGGTAGCTTTGCCCCTTTAAAACTAGTGGGCACAAAGCCCAGAAATTGTAGTTTGGGGAAGTGTATCTTCCCATATCTGCAATAAATACATATTTAAGGGACAGAGATGACAGCCACAGAGACACTGCATTGAAGTGCCACTCAGGAGCTTGCACACACACCTGGTATATTTATTCAAGAATGATTTCTACTTCAAAAATGTTTCTGTGTAGTTGGTGATTTGTTCTTCAGAGTAAGTTAGAAGCAGTGGAAGTGGCTCACTTAAAAAACAACAGAGACCTAAGCCAAAAGCTCCCCACGTGAGCAATGGTAAGCTTGGTGGCCCCTCACCACGTAAAACAAGGGATGTGGAGATGGCCCACTTCCTGTACCAGGGCTTTGCATGTGCCTCTATTTGTTCTAGTCCCCTTGGAGGTAATGTCCTCCAAGACAGCTTGGACAAAGACATCAGTCTTTGTCTGGAGTATCCTGAGTTGTCTTGAGGGACCTCCAAATTGGACACGGTCTACTTTTCTCAACTATTAACATGTAACTATTGCATTTAATTAGTATTGTATAAACTTTCTTCTTCGGGTTTCATTAGCAATGCTTTCTTAACCTTTTTTTCTCATTGTATAAAGAACACACTAGATTGAAAAGTAGTTTAGACAGTCATAAAGTTTGAAATTGGAGGAATTTGGCTTATAAACACAATCTTATACTATTCCTACTTGTCAATTATAGATTTCATTTTCATTTATTCTTTATCTTTACCTCCTTGCCTCCCTCTATCCTTCCCTTCTTCTCTCCCTTCCTTGCCTTCCTCCTTCCATGCTTTCCTCTTTCCTTCTTTTCCTTCCTTCTTTCCCTCCCTTCCTTTCCTTCCTTTCTTCCTTTTCTCTCTTGCTTCTTCTTCCTTCCTTCCTTCTTTCCTTTTCCTTTTAATCATAGGTGGAGGCTAATCCAAGCAGACATGTCTATAAAAATATCCTTTCAAAATTTAACAAAAGCCAGGAATGGGGGTGTTCAAGTATTAGAGAGCCAGCCAAGTTAGCTCAAACCCTGAGTTCAAACCTTAGTATTGCAAAAACTAACCAAACAAAAAACAATATATCATATTTATTTATTTGCCATTATCAAATGTTGATTGTGTTCTAAGTTTTTATAAACAAGGTAATCAAGGAAGTACTCGTCGTCAGATAAAAAGAAGAAACAAGGGATTTCTAAGTTAGAATAGGTAGAAACATTTTGTGAAAGAAAACAAATCTGGTAATGTAACTGAGGCTAGAGAGCTGAAAGGAAGAAAGAATGCAAAGTGAAAGCCAGTGACTATGAATCACCTCATCTACAGGACCTCTGCTCTGGCTCTTCACTGGAATCACAGGAGAAGGTTAAAGATACATCCCTACCATAGCCTCCCTGACCCCAGAGAGTCTGAGTGAACTGATCTGGGTGATGGCTGAGCCCTGGGGTGTTATTTCAGTTCCTATTGGTCCTACTGTGAAGTAACGTCTTCTTAGTGATCACTAAGCATGTCCCATGGTTCTGAAATCTCACTGAGTATACCCTCTTCATTCCCTCACTCCCATTCCCATTCCCTGACTCTCCACACACTTCTTTCCTTTTTTCTTTCTCTTTCATCTTCTTTTGTGTGCTGAGAATCATCCTAAAGATTTCATGTGTTCTCAGACAAGTGTTCTGCCACAAAGCCACTCCTCAGCTTTCTTCACTCTGCTCACTCTTGTGGTCCTCTGATGATTTTCAGAAAGTGTGACTCAGACACCCATGGGGATCAGCATTTCCTTCACTCTTGCTTTATCTTCTTCAGGGGCCACACAGAATCAGATCATGAGTTTGTCTTTCTATGTGAGCCTGTTCTGTTGTTTAGTTAAGACTGCATGACCCTAATGACAGAACCAGCACATGGGCCTTGCAGCAGTTTGAGTGATGAAAGAGCAGAAGTCAAATGTGAATGCAAGAGAATTTAGGGAATGAAACAAGAAATTTTATGTTTATGTAAAATGGCAAAGGCATGCATTCCATGCAAACCAAAGCACTGAGTTGTGTTTGTCATTCTTTCTGCCCTAATCTCTGGCCTTCATTAGATTCAACTCTGTCTTGAAGGAGGTGTTTTCTTTATAAATCAAGTAATATGTTAACTGTCTTTTCTTGTATCCAAACCTTCTCTTAGTACCTAAGAAATAAAATATTGGGTTACTCCTTCAAGGAAAATAGGATTTTTCAATACAGTGAATGCTCAATTAAACTGAGAGACTGTATCGCCTTCTGAGGGTGAAATGTAGTCTGAAGGGACTGGATGGGGGAGCATTCTAATATCCTGTAAGCTAAGTATCATATGCAAACCTACTGAGTAAGGAAAGCATACGCAAACTAAAAGCAAAACTTTAGTGTCAATGGCAGCAGCCTCAGCCGTACCTTAGGACGAACTCAGTTCTTTTTAATACTTAATGAAACATAGTTTCCCATCCCCCTGATGGGAAGCTCTTATTCTATGGCTTGCTAACCTAGAGATCACTGGCTATAGCTACAATATCATCTCCTGTAAAAGTAGAATCACAGAGAGCCAGGAAGAGAGACTGGGGAAGATGGTTCCACTGGAATTACAGCCCCATCCTCTATGCTACTCATTGAATGTCACTTAGTAGATTCTGACTTTACTTGGGGGCAAGGACAAGGGTTCTCTGGTTCTATCACCTACTTCTGCGATGCAATTGGAATGATGGCAGAAAAGATGAACACTTTCTTGTAATAAACACACAGACCATATAAACTTAACAAATGCAAAGGCAGTTTTGAATGTCTCCTTTATGGAAATTAAAAAATCTAACAATCAATTCAAATCCTGGTGATTTTCTTTCAGCCTTTCTATTGACCTCTTCTGTTTGGAATTTTTTACAGGTTGCAGAGCGCGCGCGCGCGCGCGCGCACACACGCGCACACACACACACACACACACACACACACACACACACACACACACACACACATAGAGTTACCTATTTATTAAAAACATTCTTGTATAACTTAAAATCTAAACCAAAGTCTTTAGTGGTTGTTTTGTCCCTCTGGAAAAATAAAATGGTCTATGAGAGAAAGCTGATCTTGACCAGTAGAGAGCATTGATGGAGAATATTGTGGCTTTTAGACAGAATGTGTATCCTTCTGCTGGCCCAGGGCACTAGGTTTCCTTTGGACTAAGCTACTGCAGAGAGATCATAGATAGACACTGATAAACAGTTAAGTGGTAGCTATTAATTTTGTGCTTGTGAGAATGAGTTAGAAGATAGAGGGAATTTAAGAGGAAAGGTTATAAAGGCATGCTATACCTGGGAGCCTATTTTGTTACAGAAGATAATAATAATTAAAGTAGACTCTGTCCACTGCATGTTTTCACCAGGCATGTAGGAAAAAAAAACACCTTCCTTTGCTCTATCTTTCCATCCAGTATATATTATTGGTGTCATGAATGAAAGAGTTTTATGGGATGGATCATTGAGCCCCATTTCTGTAAGAAATTTTCAAACCAATGGAGAATAAAAGAGCCATGAACTATATTGTAACACCCCTTAATTTTCCCTGCCTTCCTTTTGACAAGTGCCTCAACTTAAATCCAAGCCTTATTATTAAATCCAAGATAAGATTGAATTTAATAATATAAATATTACTAATATTCATATATTAATAATCTGTACCTGAAGTGTTACTATAAACATTCAATGAACCATTTTAGACAAATATGCTAGTATTAGGTCTTCCTAAAATAAGTGTACAATATGACTTTCTTAGTAAATACATTGCTATATTTTATCATGTTTATGTTCTACTGCAGTGTATATTACAAAAAAAAAGCAGTCGAATCAAGACTATAATTGACTTGCGAATTGTCACATGTATTTCAGCAAAAAGAAGCCTGAGATCCACATCTGCTCTTCATTTCCTATTGTTTTCACCATCTCACAGAGCCAGGATTTGTGGCTACTTTATGACTTGATTAAAGTCTCATACTTAGTGACCTAGGTCTTTCTCTTTCTATCTGTCAATAAATAGATTACTGAAAGCTTAATGATTCCTAAGGGTTTGACAAAGGGCTGAAAGTCTTCGAAAAGACAATAATTTAATTGGACATAAACAAACATACTATTGTTAAGCAATATATCATCATGGAGCAGTACAATATAATGCTGCATGTATCATACTGAAGAATGTCCTACTTGCAACAAGAAAACCTTAGTTTTTTTTTTTGTCAGTTGTGGGGCTTGAACTCAGGGCGAGGCATTGTGCTTGAGCACTTCAGCTCAAGTCTAGTGCTCTGCCTATGAAATACAGTATCACATCCAGTTTTCTGGAGGTTAATTGAAAATAAGAGTCTCATAGACATTTTGTGTGAGGGCTGTCTTTGAACCATCATCCTCAGATATCAGCTTCTGAGTAGCTATGATTACAGTCTTGATCCACCAGCAGTGACTTCTGCTTAGATATTTTAACACATGCTGATTTTCCAAATTTGGACGGATTTAAACAAGGTAAGAGATCTATCAAGAAATACCTGGGAACCACCTGAAATGAGACATAGAATCATCTTTCTGACAACAAATATTCCCTGCCTAAAATCTGAAAGTAGAAAATTACCCTCCAATTCTCCATTGACAAGACAGTCTATAAGAGAAGCTCATGCTACATATTGAATGTTGAAGAAAAGTAGACAGCAAGGTGAAGCAGTTCTACTTAGAACATCAGCATTCTGTTTTGCTCGAGTAAATATGATGGAGTTTTCTTTATCTTTTTTGTTGTTATTGATTCTTTGTGGTTTACTTTCAGTCCTGGAGGTTGAAGTCTGGGCTGGACAATGTCCTTGGGCTTTTCTCAAGGCTAGCATTCTACCACTTGTGCCACAGCACCAATACTGGCTTTTTCTATGTGTGTAGAACCGAGGAATCCAAGCCAAGGCTTTGCACATGATAGGCAAGCACTAGGACATGCTCTTCACCCTTTATTTTTTCGGTTGTGGGGCTTGAACTCTGGATCTGGGCATGTTCTGAGCACTTCAGCTCAAGGCTACAACCCTACCACTGGGACTGGCACTGTCCCTGAGCTCTTCAGCTCAAGGCTAGTACCCTATCCCTAGATCCACAGCATCACTTCTGGTTTTCAAGTGGTTAATTGGAGATAAGTGTCTCACAGTCCTTAGTGCCTGGGCTGGCTTTGAACCACAATCCTCAGATTTCAGCCTCCCGAGTAGCCAAGATTACAGGTGTGAGCCACGGCGCTCAGCTCCGTTATTTATTTTTTAAACCACAGTTTTTTGCCTTTTCATAACATCAAGAAGATTCTGGTGAGGTCATCTTATATTTTTATAATAAAAACCCAGGATTAATAGTTCTTTATTATATTCTTCTCCAAAAAGGATAACTATGCAGTATTTTTACGTCATTCTGAATGCTTCTCTCCCTCTCTTAGTAGACTAAGGTGAATTAATTTATTTTGAATTCACTGAATTATTCAATGTGAGCATATGGAATGAAAGTATTGGAAATAGAATATTGCCTAGAATAGTCAATATATCAAGAGAAAACTACTTCATAGATATCATTACAAGTGCTCTTAAACTTTATGTCCCCCCACAAATATTGATTTTACTGTAAATAAAAGACCTTTACTGAAATATTGTGCGTTCAACTCCTTAGAAAATTTTTTCTTGCTATAGACACATCAATCTCATATTCCTGGATTCAAAATTCCTTGAGTTTCTTTTGGACTGAACTCAAGTAAATTAGAAATCCTGATAACTGGATTTCACCCTTAGCCCTCTTACATAATTGAGAATAGTTTTTAAACCAGTGATTTAAGTAGTGAATGGAGAAAGGATAAACCTGTAGCAGTTTTAGCACTTGTAACTAATGCATTACATATGAGGAACTTTATCAAAAATAGCACATCCATGAATGAAGAAATGCTACCTAAATTTAAATGCACTTATTGCACAGAAAAATATTTGTGTGAGAACTTGCTTACTCTATGACTCAAGTTTATAACCAGTGAAAATCTATACTGTTTCAAACTGAAGCTCTGATTGCATATGTGCAATCTTTCCCCTCCACACTGTTTCCAAGTCTCCCAGCCAGTATGGATGTAGATTCTTTCTGTTACTGTCCGAAAGAATCTGAAATGGATTAAGGAGCTGCAAACACATGACTCCTGTAAAAGGAGTCTCTACTGGGAGGAAGAAAGAGCGACAGTACCTTAATCCATGCAGTGGCTGTGTGTAACTGGTAGGCTGAGAATAGATTAGTGGAGATAGTCCCACATGGCGGTTTATGGATGGGAAGGGAAAGCCAGCTGTTGGGTTTGCCTTCTGGGTCTCTGGAATTCGACAGACAATATAAAGCTTACCTTATCTTATCACACACCTCAGGACAGTTGTTAATGCTGTATTCATCATCCTTAAAACAATAAGACATAATTTCCCAAAGACTACACACTAAAAAGAAATGAAGCATTTTAGCTTCAGCCAGGGCTGAATGTAGATAAGAGTGCAGGAGTGAGCATGGGGCAGGCATACAGGATGGAATACTCCTCTCGGGAAGCTTATTATTTGAGATTTCCCTCTGTAGAATGCTAACATTTTGGTAATTCAGTTCTGGGGAGTACTGACATTTCCAAAGATTACTAAGGAGTAAAATGGGAATTTCTTAAGATAAAAAAGGGAAAAACAGGGCAGGGAGTTTTGCCTAGTGGTAGAGCCCTTGCCTAGTATGCACAAAGACTCAGGTTTGTTTCCTTGGTATCACATATATCAAAAAAAGAAACAAACTGAAATGGTGCTATGGCTTCAGTGGTATATCTCTAGCCTTGAGAAAGCCCATGGACAGTGCTCTTGCCTTTAGTTCATGGCCTAAGACTGGCAAAAAAAAAAGATAAAAAGGGAAAAACAAAGCACTGCAATATTTTCTGTTTGTCTTTTCCTCATGTGAAGTCTTTATCTGTATAACCTCTTTGTTTCTTCCATTATGAATGGAAGTGTGTTGTTCCCCAAGATTGAAGACTGAAGATACCTTTAGATATCTAACTGACATGGTGAACATAGGTCTGTGGGAAGGTGAGGAGAAAGAGGAAATATCTGAGGGGGTTAGACAGTTGTATTGGTTACATAAGAAATATTCAAGATATGGTATTTTTATTTTTACAAGGAAGGCAAGAAAAAAAAATGCAAAGAGAGGAGCGAGCTGATGAAAGCAAGGAGGACAAAAATGTTTGCAGAGGGATTGACCTGTTCCCCTGGGAAGTAGAACATCTGACTAAGAATTCACCACCAAGTCATCGAGTTAGAACTCATCCTCAGTTTAGGGCTGCCTGTAAGTCACTGGATAAACAATGTCTGCTCTCCATCAAGCTCTCTGCACACTTACTTCTAATCCACCAACATGTTTAGTCTTGGAACAAGTTGCAGCTGACCAGTAAGGAGCCTGACAGGAGAGAGAAGATGGTGCTCAGATGTCACAGGACGTTTTTGATCAGGTCAGGGATGCATGGACTTCCAAAGAGAAAAATGAACATTATATGCCAATATTCTTCCCCTTTCCTGACATTCTTTCTTCTGACTGCATGGACAGCTAATTGTTTTAAAGTTAAATAAAAGAGAAACAAATGATGAGGATTTAGGTATTGATGTACAGAAATACATGTAGGTATAGACATAGAGTATTCCAAATTAGAGCAATGTATTTAATTCAAAATGTATTATGTCCACAAATAATTTAAAGAACTGAAATACTACCTTATAACAGCTCATAAAAAGCCCACATTTTGGGTTATAAAGTCATGGGTCCCTGTAAACAATAAAATACTGTGTTTTTCTACATGCCGGTAATGTATCTAATTGCATGTGCTTAAGGTATTATATGTGTATTTGGTTAGCATAGGCATATGGTTTTAAATTCTGAAATATGTGAGATGTGAGATGTTTTGCTCTGTTTTGTCAGAAGATAAAGTGTGAGCTTAGAAAACCTTATTGGAAACAAAAGATTAAAGTTGAGAGGCCAGATGTTTTAAATGGTGAGTACCTATTACTTGCTTCCTTTCACGTAATTATAAATGAAAATAAGCAATGTAGGCAAATAATTACCTCTAATGGAATTTGGGAAAGAAAAAGGGGGAAGTATTTTCAGCTCCCTAGAGAAATTCTGTATCTATAAATGGGCTCATGGGAAATAAACATATTCTAAGAAACACTTCTCTTTTATGCAAAAATCAGCTTCATATATTTTCCATAAATAAAATGTAAACTACAATATTTAAATTGCAATATATTACAGTCTGCATGTAAAAAGGCAATAGCTTAAATCACTCCATGGTAATAAATGATGACTGTTTTTAGTTAATTTCTCCTCAATTCCAAAACAAGAGTTTGATTCAATCAGTTTCAAATAAAAAGAGGGAAAGTTAAATTAGACCCATATATGTTATTGTCAGTAAAATCTTGGCATCAGACGGAAAGTATAATTCCATCACAGGACTTTACTCAATGACTAAGTCATTATTATTTGCAGGAGAGTGATTAAATAAGGAAAGATCACATTGGGCAACACCGCAAAATTCCCTACAAGGTCACACAAAACATCATCCTGGCATGATGGCATATACCTCCAATCCCCAGCTAGGCAGTGCCAAGGATCACAGATCTGGGGACCCCTGCATGAACTTGGCAAGAACCTACCCCAAAGTAGACCAGGAGGCATGGCTCCAGTAATATGAGTTACATAGTAATATATGAGCTTGATTCATAATCTGGTGATGTGAAACTCATCGATGGGCATTTTAGACATGGAGTCTGCTGTGTGATGATGGCTTGCACCTATAATCCTAGTTACTCAGGAAGCTGAGATATGAGGATCACAGTACAAAGCCAGCCCAGGCAGAAAAGTCCATGACAATCATTTCTCCAATGAACTACTTAGAAATACACCACATGTACTGTTTGTTACTCAAGTGGTAGAGCATTATATAGCACTGAGCACAAAGAAGTTCAGGGATAGTTCATAGGCCCTGAGATCTAGTCCCAGAACTGGCAAAAAAAAAAAAAAAAGACTTGAGGTCCACCGGAAGGTAGCTAATGTGTTTTGGAACTCTGTCCTCAAAATGGTTTTTACATAGGTTCTATGACACTCTGTTTAGTTTACGAAAGAATGCTAATATACAAAATCCAAGCTTTCCCTCCCTGGCTTTTCTGGCTTCCAGGCTTCCTGTGCGACCTCCTCTTCCTGCATATTATAGGCATCCTCGTCCTGCATCTGACACTCGTGGGGTTTATACTCTGATAGCCTGGTTGTCATTCGAGCTGGCACCAAATTCTGGAGGTTTTAGAATTGCAAGCTAAATTGATATCCTTTCTTCATGAGGTTCCCAGCTCCTAGTAATTTGTTATAGCAAAAGAAACAGGCTAATTACCTAACCCTTGTAAAATGAAACTGAAGAAGTTATTAACATGTGAAATAACCTGTAAAAGATCACAACACAAATGTTTACGTGAAATTGCTGGTTACTATCGGTTCTTTCAGGAAGGGGCACTAGAAATTTGTAACTTTATAAGGTGCAGGTAATATTGGTGGATTATTTAATCTGAAATACATGTTCAAGAATTTCCAATAAAAGAACATATTGTGGCCTGGTGTGGTGGTCATGCCTGTAATCCTGGCTACTTAGGAGGCAGTGGTCTGAGGATTGTAGTTCAAAGCCAGCCAGGGAACTAAAGCCCATGAAATTCTTATTTCCAGTTAACCACCAGAAAATCAGAAGTGATGCTGTGGCTCAAGGGGTAGGGTGGTAGTCTTGACCTGAAGAGCTCAGGGATAGCACTCAGGCCCAGAGTTCAAACCACAAGACTTACCAAACAACAACAACAGTAAAAACAACAAAAATGATTCCTTCCTAGGCTACACACACCACTCTGAATTTATGAGGATTTTCCAAGAAACCCTTGGATATTTAAATCCCCGAATGTTTTGTTATGAAATATCATTAGATTTACCTATATTCCAAACCATCTCTACATGATTTGTTACACTTGTTATAGTCAAAATACTGTGGAATCACCAGCTATGTTGCACATAGCTCTGCAACATGTCTGCACCTATTCAGTGCAGGTAAAATTGTTTTTGCAAATATTTTTATCTGAAGTTGACTGAATCTATGAATGTAGCAATTGCTGTTACAGTAGGCTGGCTTCACTAAGGCTTTTGATAGTATTTGATAGCATTAGACATGGATGGCTGAATTTAGTAGATCACCTTTAACTACTGCTGTTAATCATCTTCTCCCCAGGGTGCTGAAATCCAGGCATCAGCCTTGTTCACACAATTGAGTTTAAACGATTGCACTTATCAGGATACATGCTATGTCTCCAGGCTTTTCTGGAATAGGTTTTCTAAGCCCTATTGTAATGATGGTCTGTATAAAGTAAACATTAAATGCCCTTTGATAGAGATTGATAATTGACCAAATGCTTTTGAATTTAGTGCTAGACTTATATCCATGTCTTCCTTTGCAGGCTTGAGTATATTGTTTAGCTTGAAAGCCTCTATTTCTCCTGAGCTATTAATCTTAAAATGCTAAAATGTATAATATTTATTTCTAAATGAATGGTAATGGATTCCTGGTCAAAACATAGGACAGAATATCATTTTTAATGCATGAGAAAAACAAATGGTAATCAAGTGAAGAGATCGTCAGTTTTTTTAATTATTTGAAATGAAGCCGAATGAAATTGAGTCCTAATTGAAACACAATAGAAAATTACAAGGAATGGTTGGTGCAACTATGAGGCTTTTGGCTACATATATGCATATGTATTTTTCTTAAATGTTAAGCAACGAATTTGAGTTTTCAAAATGCCTAGGCATAGGCTTGTGGATCATAATAAAACATCTTACAAGTTGTAGACATTAATGATGAGGAACACACAGGCTGACAAGTGAGTGCATACTGCCTAGTATTCTCATGTTTGTTCAAGTAGTGTGCTTGACAGGAGTCAGAGCTGTACTTAGATGTGGTACAGCTTTCTCATACATTTTTTTTTGCTACTGTGGCACCCAGTTCTGGTTCCAAAGAAATGGTCAGGTTCTAGGACTTTACTGTCACCAAGGGGCAAGATGCAAGAATTTGGGACTTCATATAGTTGGAAGGAAGTACTTTGAATAGAAAACCTTGAGATAGCTGTCTTCTTTGCTGACAGAGTGACTAAAAACACTTCCTGTAAAGCCCCGTGAAAATAAACTTCAAGTAAAAAAATAATACTTTTAATGTGACAGTGAAACCCAAACCCATGGCAACTGAAATTCTACACACCTTTCAGACACCATGTCGTAGTTAAGAATGTCCAAACCAAAACTTTAACATGAGAACCTGCTCTGTGAGCAATGAAAACTTGGGACACAACTGACACACTAAAGAACCCTCTTTAGTTTCAAGAACATTAATGTGTACAGATAATTAAATCTTAAATTTAATGAGCCCACAAGGAAAACTTCAAAACACTCAGGTGATAAAAGAAAATCAAATGAAGAATGTTAACACCCATCAATTAGTACTCCAAAAACATAAGCCTCAAAGTCAAATTGAAAGATATAGATTATAGATAGATAGATCTATGCATATACATGTTTTAAATTTATATAATGAGTAAAAGTGTAAAAATTAAAAGAAAAGAAAAGAATACAGTTAGATGTATAGGTTAGAGCTCTTGTGAATGGAAAAGTGACATTATCCCCAGTAAGGATTTCACAGAAGAATTCAGCCCCAGAGTAAATATGGAAGAATTTAAGGGACACGTGAGAAACCTCTTCAAATATAATACCGAGAGACATGAAAGCAGAAGGATAATATTATAAAGATACATGGAATTCCAAGAAGGACATGGAATAGATCAGGATAAAAAGAGAATGAAGGAATAACACAAAGAAAATGATGGATGAGAATTGCCTACATTCAATGAAAGGCTTAAATTTATGTGTAATAGGAGAATGCCAAGACTTGAATAAACTGAATAAGATTAAATCCATGGCAAGGCATTTATTCTGAAACAATAGTACATTAAACATTGAGCTGAGATGGACAAAGAAAAGAGAGAAAAATACCTTCTTTGTACTAAGCTAAGGGGAACTAACCATAGACATATATATATATATAAATTAATATGTTCTTTAAAAATTAAGGGTCTAGGAGCACAGCCTAGTGGTAGAGTATTTGCCTAGCATGCACAGTAGAGTGTTAGCTTTGAGAAAGCCTAAGGACAGTGTCCAGGCTCTGAGTCCAAGCCCCAGGACTGGCAAAATAAAAATTAAGATAAAATATCACTGCAGTATGTTCCAGTAGTCTTCTAGGAACAAACCCAAAGAACATGATCTTACCACCTCAGAAGTGCTGCTTATTGCAGCACTATTAACAGTAGCCAAAATATGAAAACCATCTAAGCCTCCTGTGGTAAGTCAATGAAGAAATTCTAGTACAAGAGAACAACAGAATATTCTATTATTCAATCCTGAAGAAAGCCAACTCTTGACATTTTCTTCATCATGAAGGAGCCTGAGGGTTACGTTATATGAAATAAAACAAGCATGAGCAGAAAGAGATTGCATAATTTCACTTACTTGTAGACAATGTTTAGTCAAAAGCAATCCTATGATACAGTAAAAAAAATGTGGCCACAAGGGTGCCATTGTCTGAATATGAAATGATTCTCATAGGTTTATTGTTGAAGGCTTGTTCCCCAGTAGAATGTGCTATCCTGGGAACTCAGTTGGAAGAAGTTGAGTGGTCGCTATCTTGTCTTTCCTCTCCTCTGCTTCCTATCCACCATGTCATGATCATCTCCTTCCATCATGGTATTTTACTAATTCACAGGCCCATAGTCAACAGAACCCAAGACTGTGAACAGAAACTTCAGAAATTATGAATGTTGCAGAAAAGGACAAATTCAAAAGTTCAGAAGAATGAAAAGAGAAAAAGATACCAACTCAACAGCTCAGATCAACTTCAATGAGAGTTGAAGAGGGACATTATGCTGAACTGAGGAGGCTCAGGAGATAAGAGGTGTAATGAGGGAGGGGTGGGCGGAATTTAAATAAGGTCATGAGTGGAGAGGCGGCTAGAGGGGCCAAAGAGTTTCATGAGTTTATTTCAGTGAAGACCATTTTCTGCGATCATATGCACATAACTATTAAGACTTTGTGATCCTCTCATAAAAATAACTTCCTTTCGTCTTACTGTGTAAATGTCATAATATCATCTTTTCTGATAAAGTGTAAATTCCTTCATATATATATATATATATCACATTTTCTTGATTCATTCTTCCATAGAGGGGCATCTGCATTAATTCTATATTATGGCAATAGTAAATAATGCTGTAATTGAGCACTGTAAATGAGAAAATTATAGTATATATTAGAGATTTTATTGGTGCTAATTGATTAGAATTTCAATGATTTCTCCAAAAACAAAAGGTGTGTGGGAGATGACAGAAAGTATGGAGAGTATTTATCCCTTTGTGATAAATGTTTTTTTTAAATGTGTCTACTAGAAGTGTAAGGGTGAATTCAGGGTTGCTTTCTTTGTTCCTTGTCGTTTTCTCAATGAAAAGGTGCTTCAAGTTCAAAACTTCTGGAAATGAGTTGAGGAGAATGGATGTGGAAGAAAGAAGAGATGAACACAAGCTATAGTTTTAAGCTGAGACAATGTAAGCATAAATGAGTGATTAGCATTCACCAAAAAACAGAAAGGTAACAAGTTTCAGATGGAAAAATAATGCAGAGCAGAAATAGGAGAAAACAATATACAAATGAAGCTTCATTGAATTTCTAGGTTGTTCTAGAGGGAAGCAGGAAATTTACCTCTAAGGTTACTGTTGATGATTATTATATTTCAGGGTAACGTTAAAATTATTTCAAAAAGAAAACTTCCAATATGAAGAAAGAGGATTAGCTACAATTATAAAAAGTAAGTTGTTTTAAAAATAATATCTCAAGAATAAATCTGCAATAGTAATGTAAACAATACACTATAAAAATATTAATTGGCTCTTTTCAAAGAAATCTTGGATTTGAACTCCAAGACTGGTTCTTCCTACATAAATGCTCTATCACTTATGACAATCTTGGCCCTGTATTTGCCGTTCTAATGATAGAAAATGACAATCTGAATAACATATTAACATCCTTAAATTTTGCTATTAGCTACCTGACAGGTAGGCATCTAAAACATAATGACAGTCACATAAAATAAGAAGAGAATAATTTAACTATTATCACTTCATCTTCCATTACAATTACAAATATTTCTTTTTTCTGGTCTTGGGTCTTGAACTCAGCGCCTACACACTGTCCTTGAGCCTCCTAATGCTCAAAGATAGATAGCCCTTTTCTACTTGAGCCCAAGTACCACTCCCAGCATTTTCTGAGTAGTTTATTGGAGATAAGAGTCTCAGGGAATTTACTGCCAGGCTGGGTTTGAATCATTCAGACCTCAGACTTCTGACTAGCTTGGATTACAGGTGTGAGCCATTGGCGAGCTGCTACAACTATAATTTTGAAGGTCTTAATATCTTGTTAAAGTGGTTTCTTTTGTTATTTTTAAAACTGTATTAGTGGTCTTATTCTCTGCCTTCAGGTAATTGTACCTTCCTCTATTTTTCTTACTCACTTCAGCTAAAAATGTTTGAGTTCTGTACTTTACAAAGCACATGTTTTTAGTAATTATGATTATTATTTTAGTATTCTCTAATTTATTTCAGTTTTAACTTATTATTTCAATTTCTAATAGATTAGGAAAGTTTGCTTTTCCTTTCCTAGTTACTGAATTTGAAAAGTTAGATTAATAACATGTTTTAGTGCAAACACTTACAGCTGTAAATTTCCCATTGCGCCTGTTTTTATTGAATCTTACATACTTTGGAATATTGACTTCTGTCTGTTATTTATAAATTCATTATATCATAGAGCATATAGCATAGAGCATACTTGAAAAGAATATAAGAGTTGCCATCATAGTATGAAGCATTATTTATATATCTGTTAAGACAAAAGAGAATATTTGTGTGTGTGTACATATACGTTTGTGTATATATGTGTGTGTGTTTACAAGAAGTCATACCAGTGTGCTGCACACACATATGTGTATACACATATGTACACTTATGCACACATGAGTATATATGCATCTATATGTGTATATGTTTATACCTATGTACCTACTTCTACACATATATGTTCATATTCATATACTCTATATATACATATGCACATATATTTACAAATATATGTATGACACAAATGCATACATGTATGCAAGTTTTATACATATATGTATATATGTATATTTATATATAAATAATTTTTGGACACACATAGTGTACTTTATGGTGTTGAAATATTTTAACTATCCTATTCAAATTCTAGATGCTGAAGGTATATAAGTATTGTCCTTTGGATTTTTTAAGATCATAATTGAAGTGTTTATTATCATATAGTCTAATTCTTTTTTTTAATCATAGTTCAGTTCTCTTTTTTTATATAGATGTCCTTGTGATTTTCACATTTTTTCCTCCTGTTTACTGCAGTCAGCGTTGTTGTGACTATTTATAATGAAGATGCAAGGGCAGTTCTTCTAAACTCATTTTCCTTTCATGTTAGATTCATCTGTTTTCTATTCAAATGACACTATTTGTCACTTTATGTTTGAGAGACTATATTGTAATTAAAAAGGAAAGGAAAAGTTCAGATAGAATTGTGTTTAGAGATGTTATTCAACTGCGCTCCAGTCTCCACTAGGGTCATTACTGGAGAGTGGTATAACTATTGAAAAGATACCCAGGGAATTCCCATTTTTCCCTGGCCAGTTTAGAGCTCCAGCTCTAAACCAGTTCTCTTTGCAATTCCTTTGTTTTTCCTAATATATGAAGCTTTTGGTTTATCTTTTTATTTCTCTTTTAATCTTTAACTCATGCATGCACCCAAAAAAAAAGCCTGTAAATCTTTCCTGTCTTGCAAAGACATGTAAAGACCCTTAAACTTGAGAAGAAGAAGAAGAAGAAGAAGAAGAAGAAGAAGAAGAAGAAGAAGAAGAAGAAGAAGAAGAAGCAGCAGCAGCAGCAGCAGCAGCAGCAGCAGCAGCTTATTTTTATTTTCTTATTTTTTTTCTTTTTTTTCAATCATGGGGCTTGAACTCTGGGCCTGGTTGTTGTTACTGAGCTCTTCACCTCAAGGCTACCACTCTACCACTTGAGCCACAGCATCATTTCCAGATTTCTGGTGGTTAATTGGAGATAAATGTCTCATGGACTTTCATGTCCAGGCTGGCATTGAATCATGACCTTTGGCATCCTGAGTAGCTAGGATTACAGGCTTGAGCCACCAGAGCCTGACCAGAACTACATTTCAGGAAATTGGATAAATAAATTGGGGAGGGGATTATTACTGCGCAAAAAAAAAAAATGATGGCGATGGCTCCCTTTATTCCAGCCGCAGGAGAAGACACTGAATTTCACAAAAATGTGACAAAGGCTGACTATCCAGATTAAGCCATCTGCATGGACCTTCCACGGAAAGCTCATCACAGAAGCCAGTTGCAGTGGCTCATGCCTGAAATCAATCCTAGCTACTCAGGAGGCTGAGATCTGAGGATCAATGTTCAAAACCAGCCAGACCATAAAAGGACCTGAGATTCTTTTCTCCAATTAACCTCTAGAAAATGGGAAGTGGGGCTTGGCTGAAGGATAGGGTGGTATCCTTGAGCTGAAGAGTTCAAAGACAGCTTCCAGGATGAGTCCAAGTTCCATGACCCCCACACAAAAATAATCATCATCATCACACTAAGGTTTCTATCAGAACCTGTGGCCAGAATAATAAACAACACCCCTGTCACTTCCTAAGTGAATGATAAAGTTGATGATCCCCACCTTCTTATAACAGTTAGTGGGGCACTGCTAGATCATGCCTATATCCCTAACTACTTAGGAATGCCAGCATCTGAAGACTGAAGTTTGATGCCAGGCTCTCTAAACAAATCCATAGGACCCTTTTTACCAAATTGCCCAGAAAAATCAATAGTAGAAAAGGGAAGGAGAAAGTAAGGAATCATAACATTTAATACATACCCAATCAAACTTAGAAAACTGAGGGAAAGTTTAGGTTTGGAGGGATGGGGAAGAATGTTTTAAAAGAGGTGACATAGATCAACTTGGATTGTACTTATTATAAGCAAATTTGCTGAATGATAGCCCATTTGCATAACTACTTCAAGGCAAGAAAACAATGCATATTTTTAAAGCCAGAAGTTGATCTGTGGCTTATGTGGTTTAGCATCAATCTTCATTGAAACAAACAAAAAGAAGAAGGAGAAGAAGAAGAAGAAGAAGAAGAAGAAGAAGAAGAAGAAGGAGGAGGAGGAGGAGGAGGAGGAGGAGGAGGAGGAGGAGGAGGAGGAGGAGGAGAAGGAGAAGAAGAAGAAGAAGAAGAAGAAGAAGAAGAAGAAGAAGAAGAAGAAGAAGAAGAAGAAGAAGAAGAAGAGGAGAAAAGAAAGAAAAAGAAAAGACAAAAGGCCAAGCCAGAGGTTGAGACCTTAAAGTTCAAGTCCTATGATCTGCACAGAGAGAGAGAGACAAGGAGAGACAGACAGAGACAGAGACAGAGAGAGACAGAGAGACAGAGAGACCGAGAGAGTCAGATAGACAGTGAAGACAAAGAGACAGAAACAAGAGAGGCAGAGAGAGAGAGAGACAAAGAAAAGAGAGACAGAGAGAAACAATGTCTTGTTCCACTCTGACTCCTGATCTTTTTTCACTGTATGATGATTCTGGGGTTTAAAATCAGGGCTTAGATAGTATCCTTGAGCTTTTGTGCTCAAAGCAAATGCTCTACCACTTGAGCCACAGCTCCATTTCTGGATTTTTTTTGTTCTTAATTGCTGTGAAATTCTTAAGGACTTTCTTGTCCAGGCTGGCTTCCATCTGAAAACCTCAGATCTCAGCCTTCTGAGTAACTAGGATTATAGGTGTGAGCCTCTTGTACTCAGCTAATTTCTGATTTTTTAACTGCAATTTATAGAAAGATTACAGTTATATTCACCAGATAGTAGGTTCATTACTTCCCACATATTGATACCCTTTCTCATGTTTTTGTCCCCATTTCCCAACCCCCTCCCAATCATCGTGTTTTCCCTCCTCTTTTCTATTTCAAATAAACAAATAAACATATTCCTGATTTTTTAAATATATTTGTATTTGTTATCTTGTTTTGTTTGTTGCTATTCCAGGCTTCTGTTCTTTGGTTTTTACCAATCAGATAATTTTAAATGATAAGCCTTGTCAAAGACTCATTTCACCCCCCCCAAAAAAAACCCCTTGTTTTTAGCCAAAAATTTGGTCTGCTGACAGCCCTTAGCAGAGATGCTCAGCATACAAGGTTCTTCTTTTGAATCATTCTGTGACTAATTCTTTTTTCAGTCATTGTGCAATATATCCTATAACTTCTAAATTTCTCAGCTAATTTTACAATCTGTTTCAATTACCCATCTCATTTTTTGTTTTATTCTCTGAAAGATTTCTGCATTCTCTCATAAGCATTCAATTAGTTCTTTCAATCTTGTATTGAATCCTTTATTTATCCTTATCTCTTCAAAGTTCTTTTGTCCTATGAATATTCATTTTCTTTCCCAGTTCCTTTTCTTGCGTCATAATTGTAAAACCTTTTTATATTTTTCTAAAAGTACTTATTGATAACTATTTATTTGAAGGTTTTATTCTTGACAAACTTGTTCTAATTTGCCAGTTTCTCATCTCAATCTGGTTGGAGGATTTTTAAATAATGGTCTTAGGCTATCTACTTGTAAGTAGCTATAGAAAAATGATCCTTCCTTTTTCTTTTTTTCTTGACTGTCCTGGGGCTTGAACTCAAGGCCTGGACACTGTCCTGGGACACTTTTTGCTCAAGGGTAATGGTCTGCTACTTGAGCCAAAGCCCTAGAATAAAACAGGATATTTTATTCTGAGTATGTAGTATTGAGGAATTGAACCCATTTTCTCGTGCATGCTAGGCTAGCACTCTACTACTAGGCCCCACTCTCAGCCCTACTAATCCTTCTTTGTAGTTACTGAGAATGTGTTGCATGTACTCATCTGATTGGGATCAGAGTGATTTCTCTGTATGGTTGGGCTGCTCAAACTTTCCCCACAATCCAGATGGAAGGCCATGAATGACCAGGAGTGGTCAGTTAATTTGCACTGCATTTTTGCCTCCCAGACTTGACATGCGGGACGTGGCTTTGCACATGCTCTTGGACTGTCATTTCAAAGCCATGTCTCTCTTTCATCTGGTATCCCTTCCTCTGTTTAAATGCATTTTATTTTTTTATTCTTTAAAATACCTAAAATCTGGGAAGTCACTGGATTTATTAGATGGAAACTATAGGAAAGACCTGGATTGTTTACTTGCTTAATTGCTACTTGTTTACTCACACACACATCTACTCCATCATTCTTATTTCAAAGACAGTTTACACCAAGTTCCAAAATTATAAAAGACACAGCAATATACATCATGTTGCTTTAGTTCATGTTATTGTCCCATACACTACAGTGCTTCTCTGAAGTATCTCCTGATAGCTTCCAAAATACTGCCCACATCTTCTCATTATATTTCCCTTCTTTGTATGTATATTATCCAACAGTGAGAAGAAATAAATAATTCTGTAGTACTGCTTAAAGGGATAAAGTCACAAATGTATAGTTTATCATTGATATTTTCCCCAAAACTACCAGGTATGAGCTTCCATTTAATCATTTAATTTAAATTCTTCTCAGTTCACATGATAGTTAACAACGCTAACCGCATGCACAGATAACATAGGCAGATGCAATGTATACATTTTTAGAGAAGGTTTTAAGAACATCAGCTCCTATATGGATGCTGATGGGTTGGAGAATAAGGGAAGGGCCAAAGTTCAGATTAATGCCCAAAGTCAACCTCTGAATGAATTTTTCTTGCTACAAGGATGTCAGTCTCTGCATTATTATATATTTCCACTGATAGAAATGATGAAGATCACTTAAATTATAGTGGCCTGTGACCACCAGTTTAAATGCTGATCTCAACCAACAGAAACATTCATAATAAAGTTTCACCAAACCCCTGGACACCATGATTCAGACATGTTGACCACCATATGTTCACATAGAGGGATGTACCCATGCATGCAAATGTGTATATCTTCACATGTGTGCACATAGTTTTACTGAGAATACTTTTTTATGCAATAGTAGATGAGAACTCAGGTCTTAGGCTCTGAAAGATTAAGATTCAATTTGATATTTGAAGCTTATTTTCTTACTATTCTCTTTATCATCATATTCATACTTCTTCACTTCCTCATCCAGATTTTCCTCACTTCTATTTTCTTCATTGTCTTGCAATGAAAATGATTACAATATTTCATGTTTCTAAGCAGATTTTAACAAATTACCCTTCCTTGGAACTCATTAACTCCTTTCCCTGCTATATCCTTCCTATTACCCTGAGAGAGGTTACCTGTGTATTTGTGGAAATGTATGGCACAATATTAAAAACAATGAGTGAAGAATAAGCAAATTATTGCAATATTATACAGAGCAATTATTACTTCAACGGCTGTGCAGCATTTGAAGCATGCAAAATAGAAGAAAAAGGAAATGGATTTTGAAAAATCTAAATATTTTTCACTTTATTCTATTGTTAAGGAAATGCATTACAAGCCATAGGCAACATAAATATAAATAAAAGAACACATATATATTTGTCAAAGGTGTAATGTTTAGGGTTGACAAAGATTTTTTCATTTCAATAATAAAGATACATAAACAGCCAATAAGCACATGAGAAAAAAGTTACTGTTAAACAACAGAGAAATACCCATGAACTACAGGAAAATACAAATACTTCATCCATAGTTAAAATTAAACAATAATTCCAAATTTAAGAAATAGCAAAAGCCAGGCTTGGTGGCTCATGACTATAATCCTAGCTACTCAGGAGGCTGAGATCTGAGGACTGCTGTTCAAAGCCAGCCTGGGAAGTAAATAACATGAGACTTACCACTAAGTAATCACTAGAAAATGGGAAGTGGCGCTATGACTCAGGGTAGGGTAATAGCCTTGAGCTGAAGAACTCAGGGACAGAGCTCAGGCATAGAGGTCAAGTCCCATGATCCACCATATATACATACATCTATATACAATATTGTATATTATTATATATACATAATATATAAGTATATTATATATGTATTTAGAGAAGGTTTACAACATAAACCCAAAGATGGTGTTAAGGAACAGGGAGTGCAAGGATAGACTGCACATCGAAGAATATGAAGTATTATTCAGCAATAGGTAGAAAAGAACTATAGACAACAGCACAGGTGATCTCTAAAACTATTTTGATAAGTATAGGAATAACACCATGTTGTTATGACTCTATTCATATGAATTCCCATAGTGCACAAACTAATCGCCAAGAGAAAGTTGAGATTACCGATTTTGTAGGTAGTAAATATGGGAAATAACTAGGAAAAGTCAGTCATGTCCAAGCTACCTAAAGTAAACTCAGCTCTTCCTAAGGCTTTGGTTATTCCCATATATGCATTTGTGAACACCACAAGCAAATATGATTCATTTAGTCATCTATTGTAAATATAGTCCTAATGAAGGGAAAACACTTATAAATACTGAAATCTGATCAATTGTACTCAGAGTGGATTTTCTTTTATCATACACATTTAATTTATCATGAACAAATAACAAAGATAAAGTGAATCACTAGAAGATATAGAAGATATAGGATTGACTGATGAAGCAAGTAGAATATAATGTCAATAGTGGAATCTTAAAAGAATTCCCTGTAAAAAAATTCTCCTGATTTTACTGTATGTTTGAGAATTTTTTTTCTAGAGAAAATAAGATTTTTCTGAAGTCAAAGAATATTTAAGTATAAATCATAAGATCTTATAGATTGACAGGAACCTAAATTGTGGTGGTTGTTCTAATTGAAATATTTTGTTTATCTTTGGTTTTCCAAGAAGCTGAGGCAAAAACACTAATGGAATAGATTGTTGTGCCCTTATTGCCTGCCACTGGCTGATTCCTGGCACAGAATACTCAGGGTACAACTCTAAATTCACCTTGCTCTCAGAACTTCACTTTAGCTCAGAATTAATCCATTGAAAACAAGACCATTACCCTTTCCCTGCTTTTAAGAGGTGCAAAAATGTGAATGTTTTTAAAGAATATTTCCTTTAAATGTCAGAAGTGAGAGCTGCATTTTGAGACCACAGATGACATGCTGGGAATCTCCAGTTTCCCACGTAGACTGCCAGAGTCCTTCCTCATGAAATTGTTCTGGAACTATCATGCCCCATGTGGTAAAATCAACACCTAGCATTTGGGTGTTCTATTAGCACCAAATATTTCCATATCTGCTGTTTTCTTGAAGTTGCTTCAAATGCTATTGTACTATAGAGTATGACAAAAGAAAATATTCATTTAAATAAATCTCCTCAAAAATATTGGTGAATCAAATAAGGCAGAGTAGAAAGAATTTAATCATGGCTATGCTTTAAATCTCATCTGTAACACTATTTCTAACCTGAAGTCTTTCTCTGTCAGTGAAGTAATAAATCCAGATGCTCCAGGCTCAGGTAACATTTGCTCTTAATATTTGTTTGCATTATAGTGTATCATTTATCACACTTGGTTGCAATTATTTACAAGAAACTCCCCATTAGTCCCAAAGACCTAGAAGCAAGCCAAAATACTTTAATTTGCTAACAGTTTCAGTCACAAATTAACTGCTTGATAAATGAATGATAAATGAAGAGTGAATATTGTTGGTTAATTTAATTGGAGGGCTTAGAATATTATCATTTGACTATTACCTGTTGCTATGTCACTTAGGACATTCCCATAGCAAATTATCACCAAAACATCCACCCAAACTGGTTAAATAAAGAAAATAAATGGTGAAACAAAGGACAAAGGACAAGTAAATACAACAGCAATACCCAAAAGACAATATGTTAGATATGAACTTTACAACTTGGAGGGTGGGAGGAGGTTGGGAGGGAGGCAAAGTGAGAGAAAAAGAGGGAGAGGGTAAAAACATTCAACAAGAATATTTGGTTATTTGAAATTGGATAGGGAAGAGGGGAAAACAAGATGAGGGGTGGGGGTGGGGGGAGGGAAATGGAGACCAAGACAGGTGAAAGGGTATCAATGTATGGGAATTAATGCACCTTCTGTCTGGAAAATATCATGTAACCCTTCTATTAATTACAATAAAAATATGAAAAAAGAAATGTATTCATTACCTTACATATGTAACTGTAACCCCTGTGTACATCACCTTGAAAATAAAAGTAATTTTTAAAAAACTTAGCTGTATATTTCCTTCCTTAGGTTTTATTGGGGTAAAATTTTATAACTCAGGCCCAGAGAGAAAAAGGATGCATATTCTCCCTTATATGTAAAAGTTGGACTTAGCTTACAAACTCATAAGTAAATTCATTGATTGTAGGCAAATATATAGAAATTTATTAACTGAAATGTGATTGATTCAAAGGAGATCTCAAATAGTATACTTCCACAGAAAGCAAAATTAAAGTTGAGCAAAACAAAGAACCAGGACACAAGAGTGGTGGGTTCAGGTCAAGGGAAAAGAAGTTAATGAATAAAGAAGAGAAGAAAAAGAAAATATAGATCAGTATCAAATGTATATCCTACAAAATTAAGAAGAGTCAGAGAAGGGATGGGGAGAAGAGGGATGGATGAGAATGCCAATAAGAGTGACATTTGATCAAGATGCCTTGTAATTATAAACTGCTTTATTAAAGGGCAACTCCTTTGTGCAACTCCTTTAAATAATAATAAAAAATCAATTAAAATGGCAAAAAGAAATCCAATAGGAAAATTATCTAGTATCAGAAAACATAGTCCAGTTATTATTTGAAGGTGAATTGATTCTCGTTGTTAATAATTCTTTGTCAGGTCCTGGTAATAAAATTATTTGTCATTTTTAATAATTGTTGGGTGAAAGTTGTGAGCCTAAAAGTAAATACTAAAAAGAGGTTATGTTCAAAATGAATGGCTTGAGTCATAGTTTGGTGTGATCTGACATGTGATTATGGTTTACTATTATCCTGATTCTGCAACACGGTTTCAAATATCTTGCCATTCTTGCTCTTCCAAGATAGATACTACATCTGCTCCCTCATAGGTGGTCATTTTCTTTTTGCCAAATGGTGAAAAAACTATGTAGAATAGACATAATGTTCTTTGTATCTTATTTGAAGTTTTAGAGCACAACCAAATATATGAAGTAATATCTTTACCAATTTATCTGAGTGTCTCTTGTAGAGGCTATTAGGAAGATAAAATCATTTCTCAATTTTTCTTGGAAGAAAAAAATAAATAGTAAATTTGATAAAGTATTTTCTCCCTAATTTTATTAACATGTGTCATACTGAGAGTGAAATGGATGTATCCTATATACCTGAGGACTTATTTACTTATCATTTTACTTATGCATTGGAACTATGCTTAACTGCCAAGTCCCAGCTGATTTCAGTAACATGGGATTAGGAATCTTCCTCTCTGAGATATTCTTTGATATACCCCAGAAGTCAAAGACAATGTAAACAGAACACATGTTCAGAGCAATAAAAATAATCATAAACAATCTCCCCACCCAGTGGACTAGATATAGCAATCAGGGACTGAAGCTTGATACATGAACTTTAGTCATGCATTGATCCCTTTTGTTTTGTTCCATTTTTCTCAGCGAGGGCCTCATGCTTTTCCCTGGGATATCATCAGATCATAATCATCCTACTTTTACCTTCTCAAAAACTGAGATTGACAGGTGGGCCACCAATGCCTGCTTACCTTTGAGACAGAGACTTGCTAATATTTACCCAGGTAATCCTTGAACTGTGAACCTTTTGTGTTTGTATGCTAAGTAGCTGAAATTATAGGCAACTACTTTTAACAATGCAAACTGAAACACAGTGATTAAATTTCAAATCTATATAAGTTTTGATTTCAAAGTCTGAAAACTGTTAAGAGTTGACAAAGATATAAGTAAGGAGGCCCTTGCAGACATTGCAGATGTGAAGATAATTTGCTATCATGGTTTTGCTGATTTCTATTAAACAGATTATGCATGTCAATTATAATGTAATGATTACACAGTAGATTATATTAGCATATCTTATCCAAATATGAAAAATCTGCCCTAACAACATCATGCAGAGATCAACACATAGTATGTTAGAAACATTATAATAATCATTGATTTTAATTCAACTTTTACCATATCAGATTGTAAATTAAATATTCAAATGTTAAAATAAGGAGCTTAAGATGTATATCATTACTATCTACTCATCTAATTTGCACATGGAGCATGTGTATGTGTAAGAATAGTTTTATGGCTATACATACTGCTAGAAAATATACAGACCAATGCTCAGAAGAATAGACATTGACCTCAGAACACCAGCTGCCTCTACTGATAGAAATGGGAAGGAAATAGTTGTTAACAACCTAGGTTATAATCTTTTGTGCTTACTCTATTATTATCACTAAAACATTACTACTAATCAAAAAAATCTAAACTAAAAATGAAAAAAAAATCATTACCAACCACTAAATCTAGTTCATGCGTGCTTAAGAACTTGCCATTGTGTTTTGTGCTGAAAACACATTTGAACTATTTTATAAAAAGATTACACTCTTTAGTCTTAGGATCTCTTTCTAATGACCAAGAAAAGGAGCCACTGGCCTAAGTTTCTTTCTGTGGAGCTGTGCTTGGGAAGTGTTGAAGGATGTTGATAGAGCTGACCACTGTTCTTAGAGTTGTAACAAGAAAGTTTTCATAAAGAACTCAAAATGACCATATTGGTTTTCAGGCATGCATCAAGGTAGCAGGAGGGAAGAAAAATCCAATAGAGAGAAATTTCAGGAAAAGTAGCAGGCAGATATAAAGTACCATGCCTAGGACATGGTGCAGGTTGGTAGGCAAGACTGCTCTTTAAAGGTGGCAGAGACTAGATATCTGTCTGAAGCCCTCAGAGCCTAATCCTAAGTTGGGAACCAAGCTGTGCTTTTTGATAACATTATTAAGCTTATTTTATAACCACAAAAGTAATAAGCTATTATTTTAAAAGCGCAACAAAGATTGTTTTAAAGCAACCTTCCCATTGTAAGAAAAAATATTTGCAATTATTAATGAAACTCATACTACTAGTGGCAAAGAAAAGAAACATACCCAGTGAAGTGCTCTTTTAGTGACGATTGTCTATGTAATCATGCCAAAAGCCATAAAAGTGTAAATGAAAGGTGAATACGTGAATATTAGAATATCGCAAAAGCAAAACAATAACCATAAGTTTCTGTTGTAAAAATGTCTATGAATGAGTGAAATTTTATGTATGAGATGAACTTTGTACTTATAAAACAAAAAATGCTAAGCCTCATATTTCTGAAATTTAGTGTTTAATCAAGTGAAAATTCCTGTGAATCACACAAAAAGGAGACTTTCCTCACAGAAATAATATTTGGAAATATAGTTAATGGCTACTATTTATAGTTGACAATAATTTTCTGTATACATGGATTATTGCACTGCCCTTGATGAATATGTACAAGTACAACAATGTTGTAAAGATTATCCAAACAGAAATAAAACCAAAATTAATAGCTGTCTGAACAATACATACATGTGCAGTTTTCAAAATTATTTATCTAAAGTAGAAAATTAAGAAGAAACAGTTATGTCTATTCTTCTACATATTTTAAAAAAATAATTTCAAGTAACTAGTAATAATTTAAAGAAACTAAAGTTCTCTTCAATTTTCCTCACTGAGTGACCACTTCTGTTTCTGCAGGAGTCTGCAGTACTGAAGAGATAACAATGAACAAAAGCTTGAATAATGTGTGCCATCTCAGTTCTTCCTTTCTAAATCAGTGTTTGGGTAAGGCTCAAACTTCATCTTAGAAAAAGTGGCTGTGGGGCGTGGAGTTTGGCCTAGTGGTAGAGTGCTTGCCTAGCATGCACGAAGACCTAGGTTCGATTCCTTGGTACCACATCCATAGAAAAAAGCCGGAAGTGGTGCTGAGGCTCAAGTGGTCAAGTGGTAGAGCTCTAGCCTTGAGAAAGTCCAAGGACAGGGCTCATGCCCTGAGCTCAAGCCCAGGACTGGCAAAAAAAAAAATAAGAAAAAGTGGCTGTGACTGGCAGAAGCAATTCCTTTGAATTGTTCCAGGATACATGGAGACCAACAGCTGGTTGAGGATGGGCTGGTGAAGGGGTCAAGGAAGACTGATTCAGCACTACACTAGATTGGCAAGAAACTACTAAAGAACCTACAGAAACCAAATAACATTGTGTAAGGACATAATGGGTGAAAAGGAGAAACACTACAGTAAATATGAAGGTCCTGATACCATGTATGCTAAATTAATATCTTCTGATGGTCACCATTTTCTTGTAAAAAGAGAGCATGCCCTGGCACCAGGAACAATGCTATGTTGAGTGGCCTAAGTCAGTTTGCTGATAATGAAACCAGCAGGGTCAATTTTAGAGATACTTTCATGTGTGCTATCAAATGTACACATGTATTTTACCTACAAGGTTTGTGACAATAACCACTCCAAGGGAATTCTCCAATTCCCAATTGCACCTCAAATTGCACTGTAACTACAGATGGCTGTGAGCTTCCTTGATTGCTAACTAAAAGAAACTATAACAACCTGCTATTTTTCTCGGTATTTAGTACCTGTAGTTCAGTGAATAATATTTTCACGTTTAAGCATGTTTCCTTGTATACCCTTGAACTATAAAAACATTATTGGAGAAGCAGTATATCTTCTGTTTTTTTGCATAGCAATCAGAGTTGAAATTTATTTGCTGAGGCACAAGTTAAGGATGTTTACACAAATTAAGATATAAACAAATAATGGCAATTCATAGGCAGTTTTGCTTTCCCTTTAGACGTAATTCTTAAAATAGAACAATCATGATATGCAAAATACTGAAAATGTAGGCAGAAATGAACATGTTCTACAGGTGAATAATGTGGCTATGTGTTTTATGCTTTCAGTGTTTTTTTAACCTCTTGATCTTCTAGCATCATTAGAATTATACAAATAATTGCATGAACAACTTGTTTATAAGTTATGCTAAACATGGATTTGTATAACTTATAGAATTAACAGTTGAAATTACGTATATATTTTTTGATAATTTTCAGCACTGTGTTTTGTTTATTGCTACAATTTGAGGGTTTTATTTCACAGCCAATTTGGAAGTCATTGGGAGCAAATTTAGTAATTGACTGAAGCCGCATAGTTACCAAGTGAACTACATTACAAGAGTGGCTGGGTACTGTGTGTATAGACAATCCATAGTACTGTACTGATATTGATCCTAAAGTTCCTTTATTGAGATTACACTTGTTTAAATGTATTCTACAATACTCTATGAGTTTATCTAGACCTTCAGAGTGAGAATTTTCTGAAGCATTCTAGTATTCCTACATTTAATTAGATTATCATAAGGAAAATGTTGAGGGATAGCACAAGTCTTATAGTGAACTCACAATATAGGAATTATCTATGAAAACATGTTTCAATGAATTTATTATAATAAAACAATCATTAATTTTAGTTTCTCCTGTGAAGGACGAGACACTTACCCTCTCTTAATGATATTGGAATCAACCCCTGTTTGAATTTGGGGAGGAGGAATATCAGTTCATGGGGAACAGCCATGCCAACCACTTACCATGGCCTTCACCATGGCCAGCCCTCCAGCAAACAGCAGTCCAGACACTGCTTGAGAAGGGAGATGAGGGGGAACGTGAGCTTAAATCGAGTAATGATATGATAGATAACTAGCCCTGAATTTATTAAATTTTCAAAATGAGATTCTGAATCACATCTAAAGTTGCTTTAGTATTTCTGTTAAGAACCACCAGACAAAAATATTGAGCCAGTCTTTCATTAAGAACAGAAAATGGGCTATCTTCCTTTTCTTCTAAACTGATTATTCTTAAGAAATTGGTGGTTAGAATCACCATACAGGAAGAAGTCTAGCATAGTCTTAAGAAGTTTGTAAATGGTTGATTTGATTATCAGACAACTGAATTAGTCTGCTAGCCCAGGAGAGTCATAACAAAGCCCCAAATTAGATGATCTAAAGACACAATTTCACATAATTTTGCACCATAGAAAGCATACTAGGGTTAGACTAGCCAGGAGAGTTTCTAATGAGGCTTCTCTTCCTGACCTGCGAAAAATTCCTTCCTTCCTTCCTTCCTTCCTTCCTTCCTTCCTTCCTTCCTTCCTTCCTCTTTCTTTCTTTCTTTCTCTTTCTTTCTTTCTTTCTTTCTTTCTTTCTTTCTTTCTTTCTTTCTTTCTTTCTTTCTCTCTTCCTTTCTTTTTTCCTTTGCCAATCCTAAGGCTCAAGTTCAGTGCCTGGGCACTGTCTCTAAATATTCTTGCTCAAGGCTAGCTCCACTTCTAATTTTTGGTGACTGTCTGGGGATAAGTGTTTCATGGACTTCCCTACCCAGATTGAGTTAGGGATCACTTCTTTTTTATATCTATATGAAGACCTTAACTCCAAATTATGTCTTATTGGGAGATATGGCTTCAATTTCTAATTTGGTAGTATTCAATTGATTTCATAAAATAAGCCAAATAGAGAAACGACCAACTGGCAAATATTTTTGAATGTTTGCATTGATTTTAGCAGTGCATGCCAGGAAAGGAAAAGCTGGAAAGATGGGTTGAAGTACAGCTCATCAGCTCCTTGAGAGAACAAAGTGCTTAAACAGGCTCCTGGCAGGGAAGGGAGATGATGATGCCACATTCCCCTCTTTCAGGTCTCATCTACTACAAGCAAGAGTACTGACCTTGCATCACCAATGTATGATCAAACCATATATTTAGGAAGAGTAGCTCTTATGAAATCAATTTTGCATGATTTTTTTAAATCAAAGCTATACATATTTGAGCACCATTATTAAGTTTGCTCAAAGTCTTAATGCTTGGGTCAAGTCATACTTGTCATGTACTTAATTGTATTCAACATGAAGTAAAAAGAAAGAAGGGGAAAAAGCGAGGTGTTATAAGAAAATGTGAAGCTTTTGTGAGAAAGCATTTTTAAATTTTTATGTTAAAAACTGGATACAAAACAAGGAAAATACTCGAAAGTAAAATGTAACAGAAACTATGAGTTCTATTTACAGGCTGAAAATCAGTTTGTTCTGCTAAGACAAAGAAATCTCGAAGAAGAATTTATGGAAGGAGTGGTGGAAGTTTTTCCTGAGTGCATTATTTATCCTGGTGCTTGCAGAGTGCAAAGGGTGGAAAAAACACTCACATCATTTTAGAATTCAGAAGAACAACAAAGATCCTGAAAGACTGATCAGCCATCAATCAGCAGTATTTTCATAAAGAATGCAAAACTGATTTAGTACAAATGTTCTGTCTCTGTAGAGGAGCAATGTCTTCAAAATCTAAGTAGAAATATTTTCAACCTAAAATATAAGGAGCTGCCTCACTCAGCTCCTAAGCACTTAGGAAAATGAAGTAACACTTGTCAGATAAGTGTGATCTAATTTTCCTTTTAGTTTACTGTTACTTGTGTTTTCAGGATGCTTTCCACAAGTAAGGAGAGGAACCAAAGGTCAGAAATTGTTGGGGACTGACTGTGGGGTCAGTGACCAGGACTGTGTGGTCAGTGACCTTGGACCCGCACAATTGAGTACACAAGGAAGTAAGCTCTTATCATGATTTTGGGCTGTGTCAATAGCTTCTCATTTAACCTGTTTGGGACTTGATAGCTTCTCATTCAACCTATTTCAGACTTGATACTGTTTGTCCGAATGTAGCCCCTGGCAGTTCCCTAGTTTAAAGAAGTGTATTTAAGATTGAGAACTGGAAATAAACTGGGCTACGGTCTTGGGCTACAGGCTTCTTAAGCTGTGGCTCCTGATTTGGGCTGTAGCCCTCCTGAACCCCATCTGTTTGTCTCTCTTCTATTTTTTCCTAGTCCTTGCCCCCTATTTCAGGAATCCCAATCTGCGAACCCTGGTTTGCTGCCGGTTGGCCCCGGCAAGAAATCCTTGCTGTCCAGACAAAAAGAAAATGATGCATAATAAAGGAATGTGTATATTCTGGCTGTAAGTGAAGGGAAAACCCAGGAGAATAAGCAACAAGCCTGGAGAGAGGAAGTCTTGACTGGAATTGCAAGATCAAAGGCTCTAGGAGGCAAAGGAGAAATGAAACCGCATACCTGATCTGTTTTAGCATACTGAGAAAAAAAATCACGCTCCAGGAATTTCAATGACATATTTGCAATAGAAATAGAGCCCATCAAACTCAGGAAAATACAAGACAGACTTATCAGAGATCACGTAAAATTATATTTCACTTACTAACTTGTTTATTGACAGTTATCAGAAATATTGATGAATTATGAATTTACAGACATAAACACTATTTGTGTAGGAAGATTTTTGTTTATTGACTTCCAGATGGACAGGAAGGCTATGTAAGAAAGTTCAATCATTATTTTTAACCATAAGAAATCCATATGGATGTTTCAAATTGAAAATCAAAAGTTAACAGCACACACATTATGTTTTTTAAATAGAGATGTCTCAGTTGTCAAAGTGAAAAAGAATAAATAGGATCCTGGAGTACTACTTACCTCTTCGTCTTCTTTTTGTTTGTTTGTTTTTTTGCCAGTCCTGGGACTTGAACTTAGTCTGGGCACTGTTCTTGAGGTTTTTCAAGGCTAGTGCTCTACCACTTGAGCCACAGCACCACTTCCAACTTTTACTGTGTAGGTGGTATGGAGGAATCCAACCCAGTGCTTCATGTATGCTAGGCAAGCACTTTACCACTAGGCCACGCTCCAGGCCCATGCCTCTTCCTTTTGACACAGGGAGCAAAGAGTTTGCCTAGATAGACCATCCTTGCACCACCACCACCACCACCACATAGCCTCCACCCTCACCACAGTCTCTTAGGAAGAGAACTGTATCTTGGGGGGACTAGACTTGATGGAACAACATTCTTTATCTGTTTTTGTCTGATATTTAAAAACCTATTCTTTGATAGGCCCTTCAGCATTAAAGATGATCCAAAGCCAACACTGCTAATTACTTCACACCTCTATTGGCTTCCTTGCTTCTTTTGACTCCCAAATGTTAGCATAGCATCTGACATATCTTTCCATCCCATCCCAATCTTTCCTGTTACCATCTCCAACCTAATAAAACAAGGATAGCGATGGTATTTTGTCCCCATTTCCAGATAGGAAAGTGTTTTTGTTTTTTTTTTTGTTTGTTTTGTTTTGCCAGTCCTGGGCTTGAGCTCAGGGCCTGAGCACTGTCCTTGGACTTTCTCAAGACTAGAGCTCTATCACTTGAGCCTCAGCACCACTTCCAGCTTTTTTCTACATATGTGGTACCGAGGAATCGAACCCGGGTCCTCATGCATGCTAGGCAAGCACTTTAACCACTAGGCCAAACTCCGGCCCCAGGAAAGTGTTTCTTTAAATCAACTTCTCTTCAGCTTGACACAGATTCAGATTTCTGAAACTGACCCTTTGCTATTTTTATCTGAGAAGCATCCATTCTCCCCATTCCTTCTCCTGGGTCCACTTTGCCAGACGATTATCCACCAGTCTTCTTGCTCTTCTCATTCTCTTGTGAGGGTCATTTTCATTTGAATGGCCTCATTCGCATTGAGGAAGTATTTCCTGACTACAGGACAGGAGGAGGCTAGACTAAGCCAGTTAGGTGTCTTTTGAGATATATTTGTGAAGACAGGAGAGACAAAAAAAAAAAATTCAGACAGGAGAAACTGCTTAATGTCACAACTTTGCTCTCAGACTTCCTGACATTTGCAGCTGAGATCTTTTCTTGGGTAAAGGTGGGAGCTAGGGGAGCTGGGTGATGGGGCTGACCCCCACATTGACCTCTAGATGGCGCGCTTCTGTTTCTCTGCTCACTCCAGTTTTACCTGGACTGTCTCAGAGCCCTCCCCACCCATTAGCAGTGTGACCTTGCTTACACCTAAGTTTTGCTTATCTTCAGTTTTGCGGTGTGCAAAGTGGGAGTTAAGCATCTTTAAAATTCATTCTGTGGCAATCTGGAGAAACAGTATTGAATTCCCTGGATAGAGATGCTCAGCACGTGTTCAGGGGAAAATCTGCAGCTGTTGACAGGAAATAAGGAAAACATTCTTCCCAAAAAGATTGGGGTAATAGCCTTCCGAAGGTTGAGTTTAGTAAAATAATTTTAAAAAATTCTTTTCAGGAGAACTCAAAGATAAGTAATAAACCAATTAAATGAATGTTAGCAACTTAACAAACCAATATACTTCAAGATGGTAGAATGGGAATGGGCACCTAAGATATTGTCAACCTTGATATTGGGTCTGTAAGAGATGGATTTTATTTTATACATGCAGATTTTTTTCTGATTAAAATTTTCTCAAAAGTATCTGTTGGAGTCTTCTGTCAAAGATGATCTTGAGCTTGAAAAAGTATACATTGATCAAATGCATGACATAATTGTAGATTTTTAAAGCACTTTTATTTTTTTGCCAGTCCTGGGCTTGAATTCAGGGCCTGAGCACTGTCCTTGGACTTTATCAAGACTGGAGCTCTACCACTTGAAACTCAGCACCACTTCCTGCTATTTTTTTTTTTCATGTATGTGGTATTGAGGAATGGAACCCAGGTCTTTGTGCATGCTAGGCAAGCACTCTACCACTAGGCCAAACTCCCAGCCCAATTTTTAAAGCATTTTTAATGACTTTTCCCCCTATATTTACTAAATATATTAGACTCAATATCATTCACCATTGGCTTGACCTAGATTTACTGTGAAAAATCAGTATGGAAGAAGCTGTGTTCTATTGTGTAGACCTTTATTAGGATTCCATCAACCCTGAGAGCTGGAGAGTCTCTGAGACTCATGAATACTCGTTCTGGTCTCTCCTGAATACTCTTTCTGGTCTTCCATCACAGAAAACTTTTTCTGAGAGTTGAATGTGTGAGGCCAATGCATCATTTGGATAGTACTAAGGCTTTTGAATGCCAGGCCAGTAGAAGGCCTACTTTAGCAGACTGAAAGTTATTAAATGGGTTTTAGAAGAACATAGCACAAACTGAAAAATACTGTATTTGGGATAAGACAAGGTCACCATTATTACAATACCTCTTCTTATTCATTGAACTGCCAGATTTGGAAAATACATTTTATACCTCAACTGTAATCTGTTTATGTGATCCTTCCTTGCTTGTATGGTTACTTACAGTCCATGGAACACCCACAGTTTGTAGAACTCTTGCAGAAAGCAAATGACAGGGCTTACATCTTCAGCACCAGCACCTGCCATTCCTGTATATAAGAACAGAGTAAACTGGCCCAGAAGAGGAGAGAGAGAGAGAGAGAGAGAGAGAGAGAGAGAGAGAGAGAGAGAGAGAGAGAGAGAGAGAGAGAGAGAGAGAGAGAGAGATCCATAAGGGTGAGAGCCCCGACCCTGAATTCCAGCCCAAGTATTAGTTAAGAAAAAATGAAAATAAAGACAAATAAATGAAAATATTGCAAGTTATGTATACAAATAGACCAGTAATAAGTCTTAGTAATCCTAATATGTGTTGCTATAAGAGGAGTTCAAAGGGCAATACCACCACCATAGTATGTAAAATACTAGGCTATAGAGAAAGAAGAGTTTGTTCTTTAATTTTATTCAAATTTAAGTATGGTTGACTCCTGTTCTTTCTGCCCTCGACTAACTCTTTTTTTCTGAATTCATGTGTATTTTTATTAATGGATCTATTATTACATATATTTATTTTTATATTAGTAGATCTGCCAGGTGATGTGTGTTTGGGTAGATGATAGGCATATAATTATTTTAAACTGCAGTTATATTCTGAAATAATTATTGTAAGAATATTTATGGCCCCAGATGAGACTGAAGTACAGATAATCTGTTATTCCCATTCTAAAATATTACACTCAAGTCTGCAGGGTCTTTTCTTATGGAGAAGAATGACTTTTGTGATGGAATTAACCAAAGCTTTCATGATAAGAGGATGGATGGATATTATTGTTTTTGTCATATTCCTGCATTCTGGAACCTTTTCACTGGGAGAAAATAAATCTTTGTATAAAGGCTTTATTTTACCACAGGCTTGTGACTTGCTGCCTTGATGCTTCTTACCCTTTAGGGATACCACAGAGGAGACTTGTAACTTAACCGAGGCTTCTGATTTTGTTGTTGTTTTGTTTTCCTTTCATATAACTTTTCCAAACCTGACTCCTTTTTTCTTTTATTTAAATGTAATTATCAGGGGACTATATAGAGTAGTCGGACTCCTCTTAAGAATAAGCATCTAGGCCTACAACTGGATAGAAAGTTGGACATTTATTTTTATTTTTTCCCACTGTTTTTCCATATATTTTCATTGTAATTAATAGAAGGGTTACATTATATTCACCAGATAGAAGATACATTACTTCACATACATTGATAGATTTTCTCGTGTTTTGGTCCCCATTTCTCTCCCCCTACCCCCACCCCTCATCTTGTTTTCCCCCTTCCCTATTTGATTTCAAATAACTAAATACGCATATATACAATTTATCAGATAACAAGGTGAGATACTGTAACAATATGAGATAACCAAGAGACAGCAAAAGAGATGAGAGATAACATAGTACATTAAGAACAACAATCACTCATTATATGGCTGTTATTTCTATATCCTGGAGGTCCTTTGATTTAGCGTCACACTATATGGCCTGGGACATTTCTTTCTTTTAAACTAAATAGGACCTAATTCTCTTCCTCCCTTCCTTCTTTCCTTCCTTCCTTCCTTCCTTCCTTCCTTCCTTCCTTCCTTCCTCCCTCCCTCCCTCCCTCCCCCTCTCTCTCTCTCCCTTTCTTTCTTTCTTTCTTTCTTTCTTTCTTTCTTTCTTTCTTTCTTTCTTTCTTTCTTTCTTTCTTTCTTTCTTTCTTTCTTTCTTTCCTTCTTTCTTCTTTTCCCAGTCCTGGGCCTTGCAGTCAGGGCCTGAGCACTGTCCTTAGGCTTTCTCAAGTCTAGAGCTCTACACTTGAGCCACAGAACCACTTCCAGTTTTTTTTTTCTATGTATGTGGTATGAGGAATTGAACCTAGATCTTTATTCATGCTAGGCAAGCATTACACTGCTAGGCCAAACTCCTGGCCCTGGTTCTTTCTTATATGTCAATATTTACAAGAAAACTTCAACAAAATTGGTATTTCTTCAACTCAAAATGCCAGGTCAAGGTTTAAAGTAAAAAATAAAAAGTCACATAAACACTGAATTTTTATGGTCCTGTGTTAAGACTTCTCCCCCGCCCCCTCCATCATTCCTATGGCTTGAACTCAGGACCTGGACATCGCCCCTGCACTTTTTATGTCTTGCTCATGGCTAACATTCTAACACTGGAGCCACAGCTCCACTTCCAACATTTGGGTGATTAACTGGAGATGAATTTCATGAACTTTCCTGCCTGGAATGGCTCCAAATCCTGATCTTCAGATCTAGGATTACAGACATTAACCACTCACACCTAGGTAGTAGAGCACAAAACTTTCAGACCAATGGCTTATATGTACTTCGTCTTATTTTCTACTTATTTTTAGCCAGTTGTCATTTTCCTCAGTTCAGCCTTAAAAAACAAACAAACAAACAAACAAACCTTTTTGGTTATTTAGGTTTCTTCTTAGTAGCTTGATTTGTAATTTTTATCACAACTCTGAAATAGTTTTATTAGATTAGAAAATTTGATCTGCCAACCCCAAAATAACACATCAAATCAGACCTGGAGACCTGGGTTCAAGACTACTAGATGAAGTGTTTCCAAACCCTAAGTCTTGCCATTTCTTACTAAGAGTTTTGGGGATCAATTGCTTTCTACATGGAGATTAGTCATGTAAAACAAACATTTATGAATGGTTGTTGTTTTTTTTCTAATTGATGTTTGTATACATTAACATCTAGGCTGAGTAAAACTTTCTCCACATATTATTTTCTAGAAAGTGCTTCCCTTTACATAGTTCTTTGATCATACAATTAAATGCATATTCCACTGAAATCCCTGCAGTTTTTGCATATGTTTGCAAATCCTGGTGTGGATCTCACAAACAACAAAAGCAAGATTTCAACAATGAAGGAGACTTTACTTCTCTCATAACTCAAACATATATGTTCTTTATTCTGTGCCAGTGTTTTCATTTCCATAGCAACCATTTGAGGTAAGCAAGACACTGAGGTGTTGCAGATCATACCTGTCTGTCAGAGTTGTGACTCAAGGGACCCTCCTGCTATAATTTCTTTCCTGCTCAAGAGAAGTCTTGATGTCTTTCATTTCTAAATCTCTCAGAGAGTTAGCTCTCAGGGTTTCTGGCCTCATACTCTAAGGTTGTGTATTTTAATGGTGCTTACTTTTTTATACTAAAACAAAAAAGACAGAGTGACTTTATATATTTACTTCCTGTGTCAAGAAAGACTAGACTTCAAATTCAGTGAATATATTTTTTGTAATCCAGGTGTCAGTAAATTTCAACTTGAAAGTCAAATCAGCAGTTAACTACTTGTTTGTGTAACACCCAGGCTAAGATGTCTGGGTCACATTGTGAAATCACTGAAAAAAAAATAGAAGAGGAATATTTCATAGTACATGAATGCAAAGTGAAACTTAAACTTTAATTTTCATACAGAAAATCCTACTGCTTTATTCCACGTTCAATCGTGTTGTGTCTCTGGCTATTTCCAAACATCAGTGGGATAATTGAGAAGTTTCAACAGGAACAGAATCCTGAAGCCTCATAGACTTACTGGATCCTCATTTACTGAATAGGATTTTCCAATGTCTACTGTAATCAATGACTATTTTCTTTTCCTCCTGGTTTGACGATGTCTATTTTAACTAATATTTGTATTGCCCTGCAGTGTTTTAAAATACCTTGTATTTTTATCTTATGAATTGTACATAACAGCTAGACAGATAAAAATGATTTTATTCTGCTCTTAGCAGTTAGATACCAAAAGTTTAGCACAGGATTTCGTTAATCTGTGATATACAGCATTAAGAAGGAGATGACTATGTCCCCTATATGTTTGCATATGCATTTGTAACTTAGATCTAACTTCCAAGTACATGGAAAATATATGTATTTTTCTAAATGCAAATGTATACAGTGTCATGCATATATGCACAAAGATATTAAATCAAATATGATATATGGAGAAAAGGATTCCAATGGTGTAATTCCTTTGAACAACTAACTTACTCTTTAAAAAAAAATCAGTATTTTGAGGCCGGAACATTTAGTATCGGGTGCAGTATAAGGTCAAGGGGAAGGATGACAGATGAATAGAGAGAGGAGGAGTAGACAAATGCAGTTATAATATTCCATGTAAATATACAAAACTGGGGTAAACTGAGAAGATGGATGATGTTGGGAGATATGGAGAATGATGATGAAAAGGGTGATATTGATCAAGATGCATTGTTTTCACAAACTGACTAGCTAAATTAAAACTGCATTGTAGAACTATTTTCTAATTATGTATGTATGTATGTATGTATGTATGTATGTATGTATGTATGTATGTATCTATCTATCTATCTATCTATCTATCTATCTATCTATCTATCTATCTAATTTGTTTGCCAGACCAAAAACTTGAACGTGGATCTTTGCACTACCCTCAAGCATTTTTGCTCAAGGCTAGCACTCTACCACTTGGGCCTAATGTCCATTTTTGACTTTTGGGTGGTGACTTGGAGATAAATTTTGGTGGACTTAACCCTCCAGGCTGGGTTCGAAGCACAATTGTCAGAACTCAGACTGAGGAGTATAAGGATTACAGTTGTGAGCCACTGGTGGGGAGAACAAAAATAAATAAATACAAAGGAAATGGCTGAGGTAGATAGATTTCCAGTACTAAATCCCAACTGTAGTGGCTAACTGTATGTTTCTGCTTTGCTAGATAGAGGATGAACTAAAAACTGGTGAATAGTAATTTGGGGTAAGCGTTTAAAGCTCTGGTTCCAGAGTAATTGGCTTGTGATTCTGAAAAAAATCTATGTGGAAATAGTTACATCACATGTTAAGTGTCATCATCCATTCATTCAGCTGGATCCCAGACCAAATACCAAAGGCAGAGTGGTTTCTTCTCACAATGCTGGGGTAGATTGTACCTCTCTGCAGTGTGAACTGCTGGAGCCCTTTTGGATTTGCAGTCTATAGACCCTAAGATATCTAGACCAGGAGTCCCTCATCTTCTCTGATCTTCCACTTCAAACTAAAAATGATGCTCTGAGCTTCCCAAAGTCTGAGAACTTTGAACTTGAATTATACCACAACTTGCAGATTGAAGCATTGCCAACCTACAATACCCTGCATTAAAAAAATCTTAGATCCCATAATTGTGTAAGTGGATTCCTCCAGCAAGTGTTTCCTCCTTGATTTGTGTACATTTCTTACTGCTTCTCTCTTTGGAAAACCCTAATATGTCATCTCTTGCTTGCATGGACATGATGTGACCTAAATTGAATGCCATTTCACTTTTACCTGTCGCCTTAGCTTTTCTTATCCCAATGAAGAAACTTTGACGTGAAAGGTCATTCTCACACCTAAGTTGCACGGCTTGTCAATTCTGAATTATAGTTTTCTTATCTTTCTCTAAATTCCACTGAGCTATTTAAAATATCCCCAAATTGTCTCACTGTCTGTCGCCTTCCTTCAAATGTAGTTTCCTCTTTTTTAAGTGTGATTTTGCTACCTAATTGAGAATCGTCCTTTAGGTTTGAGAGCAGATTTGGTTCACATGATAGCTCAAAAATGCTGATTAGAACTCCCCACTGTTTTTTATCACACCTGCTACCTAAGCTTCTTTCTACCTACTGGAATCTTCAGCCAAATAGGAATAGAGTCCTCTTTTTTTCATAGCTTACTATTTTTATGTTTTTTTATTTTTTTCATATATTTTTTTATTGTAATTGATACAAGGGTTACATGATATTGCCAGATAGATGGTGCATTAATTCCCATACATTGATACCCTTTCACATGTCTTGCTCCCCATTTCCCTCCACCCCACCCCCACCCCTCATCTTGTTTTCCCCTGTTCCCTATCCAATTTCAAATAATCAAATACAAATATATCCAATATATCAGGTAACGAAGTGAGATACTGTAACATTATGAGATAACCAAGGGACAGCAAAAGAGATGAGAAGATCTTCACCAACCATACAGCAGACAAAGGCCTCATATCTAAAATATATCAACAGGTCAAAAAATTGATCACTCCAAAACTAATTTCCAAAGTAACAACCATCCCATTAAAAGATGGGCCAAAGACTTAAAGAGAGTCTTCTCTGAAGAAAAACAAAAATGGCCTATAGACACATGAAGAAATGCTCAACATCTCTTGTCATAAAAGAAATGCAAATCCAAACAATGCTAAGATTCCACCTCATTCCAGTTAGAATGGCCAGGATCAAGAAAACTAATAACAACAGTTGGCCTCTTATAAATGAGTGGCATATTGTTTTATGTGATTGTTCCCATTAGTCCATTATCTAATGAAAAGGGATTAGCCAATATTTCTTGAATGGCAAATGAATTACATAGTAAATTAATGATTCTTTTAGGTTATACTAAAGACAGGTGATATTATGTACTACAATACAGCTTAAATGCCTTTATTTGGAGTGATTGGTACAAGTAGTATTACAATTAGTCTTCACATTTAATGTACATGTGCTTAAACAAAATGACATATATTGGAAGGTAGGACCCAAGTGTAAAGATAAAATTCACTCATATTATATATACACTGTATACATATAGTCAGGAGGAAATTTACTTACCACATGTTTTTAATGTTTTTAGCTCAGGTACAATTTGAACATGATCTGTCTCACTAGGTCACTATTTGTGATGTCACTATAGCTCCTCAATTGGTTTTGGTTTTGAAATATGGCAAGTTTTATTTTTTTTGCATTGGAAATGTTCAATGTATATATTTTTTCAAATACTTTTATTGTAATTAATAGAAGGTGCATTAATTCACATACATTGATGCCCTTTCACATGTCTTGGTCCTCATTTCCCTCCCCCCTATCCCCACCCCTAACCTTGTTTTCCCCCCTTTCCTATCCAATTTCAAATCACCAAATACAAATATATCCTATATATCAGGTAAGAAAGTGAGATACTGTAACAATATGAGATAACCAAGGGACAGCAAAAGAGATGAGAGATAACATAGTACCTTAACAACAACAATCATTCGTTATATGGCTTATATTTTTATATCCTAGAGGTCCATTCATTTAGCATCATACTATATGGCTTTATGTATCAAGGTTTTGCTCTACTGCATATCTCTGCTAGGAGAGCCCAAGGTTTCTACTGATTATGACAAAGGAGGGAAACCATTGAGCCTAAGTTCCTTTGAGTCTGGTTTACTTCACTTAATATGATCTTTTCTAAGTCTTTCCATTTCCTAACAAATGGGGAGATGTTGTTCTTTCTGACAGCAGCATAGAATTCCATTGTGTACAAACACCACATTTTATTGATCCATTCATCAACTGAGGGACATCTAGGTTGGTTCCATATCTTTGCTATGGTAAATAGTGCTGCAATGAACATTGTTGTGCTGGTGGATTTAGTATGTCCTTGTTTCTGGATGATTGGGTAAATGCCAAGGAGTGGAATTGCTGGGTCATAGGAGAGCTCTGTGTTTAATCTTTTGAGGAACTGCTATAGTTCTTTCCATAGAGGTTGAACGAGTTTGCACTCCCACCAACAGTGTAGTAGTGATCCCTCCTGGCCACATCCTCTCCAGCAGCTGTTGTTATTAGTTTTCTTGAACCTGGCCATTCTAACTGGAGTGAGGTGGAAGTCTTTGGCCCATCTTTTAATGGGATGGTTGTTACTTTGGAGATTAGTTTTGGAGGGATTCAATTTTTTGAGCTGTTAATATATTTTAGATATGAGGCCTTTATCCATTGTATGGATGGTGAAGATCTTCTCCCATTCTGTGGGCTTCCTAATTAATTTACTAGCTTTGTCCTTTGCCATACAAAAGCTCTGCAGTTTAATGCAGTCCCACTTTTCCAGCTTTTCTCTGATTTGTTGTGATTCTTGGTCCTTATTAAGGAAGTTTCTACCTGTGCCAAGAAGGCCTAGTGTATCTCCTATTCCTTCTTGTAAAGTTTTCAGGGTGTCAGCTTTTACCTCGAGGTCTTTGATCCATTTGGAGTTAATTCTAGTGCAGGGTGACAAGAAGGATCCAACGTCAGTTTTCTGCAGGTGCTTAACCAGTTCTGCCAACACGACTTGTTGAAGAGGCTCTCTTCCATTCTATTTTTATGGCTCCCTTGTAAAAGATTAGGTGGCCATAGGTCTGTGGATGAACATCTGGGTCTTCATTCTATTCCATTGGTCTTCAGGCCTGTTCTTGCGCCAGTACCAAGCTGTTTTGATAATTAGAGCTCTGTAATAGATTCTCAAGTTTGGTATTGAAATTCCTCCTGTACTGTTTCTTCTGCTAAGAAGTGTTTTTGCTATACAGGGTCTTTTATTATTCCATATGAAATTTTGGATTGCCTCTTCTATTTCTTTAAAGAGTGACATTGGGATATTGATGGGTATTGCGTTGAATTTGTAGATAGCCCTTGGCAAGATTGTCATTTTCACGATATTGATTCTTCCAATCCAGGAGCATGGGAGGTTTTTCCATTTCCTCAGTTCTGCTTTAATTTACTTTTTCAGCGTTTTAAAATTTCACGAAAAAGGTCCTTCACATTCTTAGTTAAGCTAATTCCTAGGTACTTTATTGTCTTTGAGGCTATTGTAAATGGAGTTGCTTTCCTGAATGTCGCCTCATTCCTCTAACTGTTGGCATTGAGGAAGGCAGTTGATTTTTGAGGGTTAATTTTTTACCCTGGTACCCTTCCAAAGTTTTGAATCAGGTCAAAGAGCTTGGGAGTAGAGTCTATAGGATTCTTTAAATACAGAATCATGTCATCTGCAAAGAGGGAAATTTTTACTTCCTCTTTCCATATTTGTACCCCCTTTATGCTTGCTTCTTGCCTTATTGCACTGGCTAGGAATTCTAATCCTATGTTAAAGAGGAGTGTTTCTGAATCTGTCCAGGTTTGTTTTATGGCCTAAAATGTGGTCTATTTTGGAAAATGTTCCATGTACTGCTGAATAAAAACACATATTGTGTTGTTGCTGGGTGGAATAATCTGTAGATATCTTTTACATCTAGTTGGTCTATGCAGTTGTTCAATTCTAAGGTTTCTCTGTTGAGTTTATGCCTTGTTGATCTGTCCATAGGTGAGAGCGGTGTCTTAAGTTCATCAACAATCACTGTGTTTTGATCTATGTATTTTTTCAGTGAAAGTACAGTTTGCTTGATGAAGTTCGGAGCTCCGGGGATCGGTGTGTAGTTATTTAGGATGGTCATGTCCTCCTCGAGGAAAGATCCCTTTAGTAGTATGTGGTAACCTTCTTTATCTTTTCTCACTAATTTTAGTTTGAAGTCTATTTTATCTGATATGAGGATGGCAACTCCAGCCTGTTCATGGGGGCAGTTAGCTTGACAGAGTTTATTCCAGCCTCTCACTTTCAAAAAATGTTTGTTTTTTGGGGTAAGATGTGTCTCTTGAAGACAGCAGAATGATGGATCTTGCTTTTTGATCCAACTAGATAATCTATGTCATTTAATAGGAGAGTTAAGTCCATTGATATTGAGAGTCAGGATAGAGAAATATTTATTAGTTCCTGCCCTTTTTACAAGCTTTCATTAGGGCCTGTGTCTTGATAATTTTTGTGGTACTTAGATGTTATGGGTTTTAGGTGCCATGTCTTTCTCTGTATTACATTTGTGTTGGTTTTCTATGTGTAGAACATCTTTGAGAATTTTCTGTAATGTTGGTTTTGTTGCTACATAATGTTGTGACTTTTCCCTGGAATGGAATTTTTTTTATTGTTCCCTCAGTTATGAATGAGAGCTTAGCTGGGTACAGTATTCTTGGTTGGTAGTTATTTGACTTCAAGGCATGCATGCTTGCATGGTCTCTGCTGAGAAATCTGGGGTTATTCTGATTTGTTTGCCATTATAGGTGATTGTTCTCTTCTCCCTGGCTGCTTATAGCATCCTATCTTCAGTCTCTATTGATCCAGTTCAGATTATGATGTGGTGGTGGGATGTCCTTTTCTGGTCAGGTCTGTTTGCGGTTCTAAAAGCTTCTTGTATCTGGATGGGTCTGCCCTTCTGGATATTTGGGAAGTTCTCTGAGATGACTCCCTGAAGTATATTTCCAATACCATTGACCTCTTTCTCCAGACCCTCCTCAATACCAATTAGCCTTAAATTAGACTTTGTAATTGAATCTTGGACCTCCTGTACTGTTTTCTCATATTTCCTAGATTTGAATTGACTCATTTTCTGTTTTTTCTCTATAACAATTCAACCCCAGAAATTCTCTCTTCTGCATTGTCTAACCTGCTATCAAAGCTATCTACTTAAATCTTCATCTCCCTTGCTTCTAATTGCTCACTTTTCATGCCTTGCATTTCTTGTTTTAGATCATGTATGGATTACTTTCACTCCTTGATTTCCATTTGAGTGGTTAGCTCAGCAACTTTATTCTCTTTGGACATTTGTTGGAGTTCAGTCACCTTTTTGTTTGTGGATTCTATGAATCCGTCCCTTTTTCTTTGAAAAACCTTTATTATGGCCTCCTTTATGGCTTCCCCTTTTTCACATATCACAATGTTTTAGGTTTCCTCTTGTTTAGCTTTGGCTTCCACCCTAATCTCTTTCTTTATGTTTTCACATTTTTCATTAATGATGTTTATCAATTGCATTTGTATAGCACTTGGAAGGCTCTCCTCTATATTTGCCACTGACTGCTCCATTGCCTGTTTATGTTGGGTGGGAGATGCTATTCCTTGATTTGACATTTTTCTTGAGTTTCTTGTTCTGCCCGTTTGAAAATGGGAGCAAGATTAATACTAAACAAGAGTGTAATTTTTCAGATATAACCAACCTAGACCTTTTTAGTTGGCTGACAATAGCTGTTTGCTCTTTTAGATTGATAATTTCACTGGCTCTTTCTTTTTGTGCACTTATAAACAAATCTAATACAATCACAGATGACCAATTTATGACCCAAACAATAAGCCCCTCAATCTAATCTCTATTGCATTTAAGTCTCTCTGGACCTAGAGTATAATTGAACATCTAGATACATAGCATTGCTCAACAATCATCAAATATAGATCCATGCATTATAAGAGTTGAAGGATGAACAGAGGACCAGAGATGGAAAAATTATATGAAAGACGACAAGGTAGGTAGGAAACAAATAATACAGGAGTGTAAGAATATTATACTAATGAAGAAAAGATATCGTGTAAGGCTAACTGACCTAAGGTGATAGACAGGTAGAGCATTTGAGTAGAAAGCTTAGATGAACTTAGATAAAACTTATGAAAATAAGAAGAGTAATAAGAAGAATATATAGAGAAAAGAGGGAGGTAGATATAGGAGATTTCAATTGTACAAATTTTAAAAAGAAAAACAAAACAACAACAAAATAAAAGAAAACAGAACACACACACACACACACACACAAACAAAAACAAAAACAACAACAAAAAAGAAAAGGTGGGGGGGAGATTCCTCACTGTTCTGAGTTCTTACCCAAGGGATACTAGGGCTGAGAACCAGGAAATTAAAAAGCAGGTGACTGTATCAATATGGATATTGTTTTAATTCAGACTGTAACCAGAGCTGTCACTGTGTTTCTAGGAACGACCACAGTGACAGAAGGATTGCGGGAAAAGAGAGGAGAAAAAAAAAAGAATGAATCATAACGTTAGAAAAAAAGGTGTAGGTTAAATGGCAAAGAGAAAAATAAGAATATCTAAAATGCAAATGAAATGGGGTAGAAGAAAAAGAAGAAGGTATTCTTCAGGTTTTTTTGTGGGCGGGCAGGATAGGAAACTTGTGTCTCCACTAAATTTGGGATCTAAACACTTCAGAAAGTCTTTTTCTCTTATGATTTGACTTTATGGTTTTTCGGATCAGATTGGTTGATTGGTTAAACAAAGCTGAAAGATCCATGGGTGTCTTTGTTTACCAGGTCTGCTGTGGGAGCAGGGATGAACTTCAGCAGTGCTGGGTCAGATTTCCCGCTACGGGATCTCTGGAAAATCCTTTGCCAGTTAGAAAGATGGCACTGTCAGCAACACCTCTCAGGCTCCAATTGCTTTGGCTGAGTCTTTGCTAGCAGTCAAGATGGCGCTGCTCTCGGCTGGAGGGGGAGGGGCTCACTCTCAATGCTGTTTAGCTAGCAGAAGTGGAAACTTCTTGGAGGTACTCACAAATTGCTGGTAGGTCAGTGCACAGCCAGGTGTCGGCTCTGAGCTAGTGCAGGCTCTATGTGGCTCTGTCTGCAGCTGGCGGGTCTGCACTGCCGAGATGCCCTGTCTCTGCTCTGATTCAGAAGAGCCTTTGTCTCCTAAACATATAGTAACACTACAAAGTCACATCACAAATGTTGAAGAATAAAAAGGTGTATTTTCATGTGACATAAAATTGTGAAAGAACCTGCATACACGTACGCCTTAAGTTTGGTGTGTCTCTTTCTCTTCAGGTTTTTGATGGGATGGAAATCTGCTTGTTAGAATTTTAAGAGAAGAGTCAATGGGAAGCTCGACCTCTAACAGCTAAAATTTCCAAGTTGCAGCCTAATGTCTGGCTGGTAGAATGACCAGATTCTTCCTAGAAGCCCACAGGGCAGGTCCAGATTATTGGGAAATTTTATAATAATGTGTCTTAGGTGAGGTAACCAGCTGTCTCATTATTGTGACTTGATAGCAGACAGACACAGTGATGAGGAAAGATACATTATGGTTCATGGATCATAATTCTGCACTCTGTTGGCTCTGAACTAATAATAAGACAGAACATAAAGGTGAAAAAAGTGTACAACAGAAGCAAGTCACTACATGCCAGACAGAAAGCAGAGAAGGGGCTAAAGCACAAGACAATGCTGAGGGACACTTCAAAATTATCTAATTCCATCAGGTAAGCTTCACCTCCTAGGGTTTCCAGTACCTCTCAAAATAGTGCCACTTATTAAGGACCAAAAATTGTACATGCGGGGAATATTTTGGATTAAAACCAAAAGAATTGAAATTCCTCCAGTGCTGTTCTTTCTGCTAAGAAGTGTTTTTTGCTATACGGGGTCTTTTATTATTCCATATGAAATTTTGAATTGCCTCTTCTATTTCTTTAAAGAATGCCATTGGGATATTGATGGGTATTGCATTGAATTTGTAGATAGCCCTTGGCAAGACTGTCATTTTCACAATGTTGATTCTTCCAATCCAGGAGCATGGGAGGTTTTTCCATTTCCTTAGTTCTGCTTTAATTTCCTTTTTTAGGGTTTTAAAGTTTTCATCAAAAAGGTCCTTTACATTCTTAGTTAAGCTAATTCCTAGGTACTTTATTTTCTTTGAGGCTATTGTGAAAGGAGTTGCGTTCCTGATTATTGCCTCGTTCCTCTCACTGTTGGCGTAAAGGAAGGCAGTTGATTTTTGAGGGTTAATTTTATAGCCTGCTACTCTTCCAAAGTTTTGAATCAGCTCAAGGAGCTTGGGAGTAGAGTCTATAGGATTCTTTAAATACAGAATCATGTCATTTGCAAAGAGGGATAGTTTTATTTCCTCTTTCCCTACTTGGATCCCCTTTATGCTTGTTTCTTGCCTTATTGCACTGGCTAGGAATTCTAGTACTATGTTAAAGAGTAGTGGAGAGAGTGGGCATCCTTGTCTCTTTCCTGATTTTAGAGGGAATGGCTTTAGATTTTCACCATTAAGTGTAATACTAGCAGTGGGTTTCTCATACACAGCCTTTGCACAAGAATAGGCCTGAAGACCAATGGAATAGAACTGAGGACCCAGATATTAAACCACAGACCTATGGCCACCTAATCTTTGGCAAGGGAGCCAAAAAAATAGAATGGAAGAAAGACAGCCTGTTCAACAAGTTGTGCTGGCAGAACTGGTTAAGCACCTGCAGAAAAGTAAAGTTGGATCCTTCTTTGTCACCCTGCACTAGAATTAACTCCAAATTGATCAAAGACCTGGAGGTAAAAGCTGACACACTGAAAACTTTTCAGGAAGGAATAGGAGATACAGTAGGCCTCCTTGGCACAGGTCAAAACTTTCTTAATAAGGACCAAGAATCACAACAAATCACAGAAAGGCTGGATAAGTGGGACTGCATTAAACTGCAGAGCTTTTATATGGCAAAGAACATAGCTAGTAAACTAATCAGGAAGCCTACAGAGTGGGAGAAGATCTTCACCAACCAAACAACGGACAAAGGCCTCATATCTAAAATATATCAACAACTCAAAAAATTGAATCACTCCAAAACTAATCTCCAAATAACAACCATCCCATTAAAAAATGGGCCAAAGACTTAAAGAGAGTCTTCTCTGAAGAAGAAACAAAAAATGTCCTATATACACATGAAGAAATGCTCAGCATCTCTGGTCATAAAAAAAATGCAAATCAAAACAACTCTAAGATTCCACCTCACTCCAGTTAGAATGGCCAGGTTCAGGAAAACGAATTAACAACAGATGCTGGAGGGGATGTGGCCAGGAGGGATCACTACTACACTGTTGGTGGGAGTGCAAACTCCTTCAACCACTATGGAAAGCAGTGTGGCAGTGCCTCAAAAGGCTAAACATAGAACTCCCCTATGACCCAGCAATTCCACTACTTGGCATTTACCCAACCATCCAGAAACAAGGGCATACTAAATTCACTAGCACAACAATGTTCATTGCATCACTATTCACCATAGCAAAGATATGGAACCAACCTAGATGTCCCTCAGTTGATGAATGGATCAACAAGTTGTGGTATTTGTACACAATGGAATTCTATGCTGCTGTTAGAAAGAACGACATCGCCCCATTTGTTAGGAAATGGAAAGACTTAGAAAAGATCATAATAATTGAAGTAATCCAGACTCAAAGGAACTTAGGCTCAATGGTTTCCCTTATTTGTCATAATCACTAGAAACCTTGGGCTCTACTATCAGAGATCTGCAATAGAGCAAAATCTTGATACATAAGGCCATATAGTATGAAGCTAATTGAAAGGACCTCCAGGATATTCAAACAAAAGCCATATAATGAATGATTGTTGTCCTTTATGTACTATGTTATCTCTCATCTCCTTTGCTGTCCCTTGGGTATCTCATATTGTTACAGTATCTCACTTTGTTATCTGATATATTGAATTTATTTGTATTTGGTTATTTGAAATTTGATAGGGAATGGGGGAAAACCAAGACTGGTGGGGGGGGTGGAGGGGAGGGTAATGGGTACCAAGACATGTGAAAGGTTATCAATGTATGTGAATTAATGCACTTTCTATCTGGCAAATATCATATAACCCTTTTATTCATTACAATAAAAATATTTTTAAAAAACTAAAAGAAGTGGTTAATGAACTCTGTGTGTTCATTAGAAGGAGTTTTACTTCTTACCTTACTTCTGAACATTCTATTCTTTTTGCTGCCAGATTTGATTGAACATTATTCCTAAAGAGGAAAATCCATTCTTTAGATATCCACCAAAATACCAGTTACATTTCCTTTCTTGCCAAGAAGGCAGGTCCATCACAGCCATTTTCCAGGGGGTTTCCAGCAATTCCTGAAGGACCCTTCTTTACCCTACAACTGTTTTTATTTCATTGCTGGATTTATGTGACTGGCCTGGGATACTCTATTCATGTTGAAGTCATTCACCTTCATCAACTCTCCTCAATGTATGCTTATCTCCTTACAAGATTTCCTGCCATTTTCACACAGCAGAAAATGTCCAGACCAGAGCAATTGTACCAGAACCCAAATGCCGTATTTCATTTTGTTCTAGCATCATGTTCTGTTCAGCTGCATGTGGGTGAAGGTTGAAGTAGATTAGACTTAGATTCTTCACTGATCAGCCCTGGGATTCTGAAAAATAGGTGTTTGCATTCCTATCTCCAGGTAATAAAGTGAATCACTGATAGAGGGAAAAACTTTGCCCATACCCACATAGATAATAATTTCAAAATTAGATAATAAATCTAAGTGTTTGTGACATCAAAAAATTTCCTAAGGCTACATATCTTTATCTGCTAATTAGAAACAACATTAATTCTCTTATAGTTTTAGTATGAAAATAAGAGATAATAGGTATTGAACACCCACCCAACAGATCTGTGACAGATAGTTCAATTATTATCTTTATTATTATTGCACATCAATGAGAATATTTAACTGCAGTTTCATCATAAGGCCAGAACCTCTTTTTCACAAAATCTTCTTTTATATGTTCACTTTAGAATTAATTATGTAATGCATTTACGTTGTTGTACAATGATCACAATTTATCTCCAGAAGTCTCTGTCTCTTCAAACTATAGCTCTGTAGCCATTAACGACATAGGAACTCTGTGTTGTCTTTCCTCCTAGTCCCAAGACACACCATTCTACTTTATGTCCATATGAGTTTGACAGCTCTAAATATTTCCTATAAGTAGAACCAGTGTTCCTTAAATGATGGCCTCACTATTAGTGATCTGGGAGACAAAGACAGAGTGTCAAAATCTCTAAACCCAGAGTTCAGGAAGAAGGCTGCTTCACTTGCCCTTCCCCAGAGAGTTCTTTAAGCACTGTCTGCTAATGCCATTTCTCTCCACACCCCAGGATTGTGAAAGATATTCTCTAGTAGAGTTTTGAATTTTGCTAGACTCTTTTGAGAAATTGTAGCTCCTTGAAGGATGTTGAAGAACTGGCTTTACCTTTCCAACTAGCCTGCATTGTCATTAGCACTCATGTTTCCTCCCACAGATGAGCTTTGCGAATTCACAGGCTTGGCCCTTTGCAGTCCTGTCTCACTAGTGTCAGACTGAGCTGGGCCCCAGCTCTTTCACATACAAAATACCATACAGCCTGGACTCAAACTCAGATAGGTAAATTACATAACCCAATTTTGATTCAAGGAAATTTCCTTTTGGAGAAATATTGTGGGGGAAAGACTATATTCATATTCATTTTGTGGTGAAGTGAAAGTCCCGGTCCCCTATAAACTCTTATGATGGAATTGTACCTACCAAAATGGCAGTACTAAAGGGTGAGTGATTAGTTTATGAGAATAGAGACGTCAGGAATGATATTGGTGAAGGAAGGCCTTCCCAAATTCTACCCTGCTCTTTCCACTGTGTGAGGGTTCAATGAGAAACCAGTTCCGTATATCTTTATTTTTTGTCTACAAAAAAAAAAAACATGCAAGCACTTTGTTCTTGACTTCCCAGCCTCCCAAACTGTAAAAATAGTTCATTTATAAGCCATTCAGTCAATAGTCATTTGTTATAAACATTTAGAAGTGGTAATATTTTTACATACTAATATGTTTGTTCTAAAATATTTTTTCTCTTTGTTTTTTAACTTAACCAAATAAAAGCCTAAGAAAGTGTATTTGTAACTTGATTTTGTCCTTCACTACCTTTATTTTCTATTATTTTATCTGACTAAAATTGAGACCAATAAAAGAAAGCAAGGACAGAATTTTACTGAGTGTGAGTATTGTTTTCAAATCTTTTGACTGATGAGGAATTATGCCTTAGGAAATGAGATGAGATTTACTTACTGTCTCCCAGCTACTAATTAGAAGAGTTAGAATTTAGCTGTCTGGTCAAAAGCCTGATGGGTCAATTTCTTTAATGTTTCAAATGTTTCCAAATATTTCTTTTAAGATAATTGATTTGTTTCACTGCTTAGAAACATGTCTTCTTTTGAGGAGGATATCTCAAAGACTCTCCATAGATTGTCTGAAGATAATTTATTTAAGTTTACAAAGTCAATTTATGACAGAAAATACTCATGATTCAAAGACAATTTAAAATTTATTCCTCGCAGACTTCACTTACATATAACTATGGAATCCAACTATGGTTTCTTTACATTGCTACTGAATTTAATCTGTGTGATGTGTCATTTGTTCCCTAAAAATTGGAAAGTATTAAGGATGCAAATAATGACAGGTAACCCCACTGAGAACCCTACTGACCAGGTGTTCTGTTAAGTGGTTGGCATGAATTATTCAACTTAAGCCTAGAGATCTGTGAAAGCTCGGTCATTTTTCCCAATTTTCAATTGAAAAACCAAGGATTATTGTGGTTAATTTATTTCAAGTCAGAAAAAAAATTGGAGAATGTGAATGCATAGGATTTGTGCCCTGGTTTATTTGGCTTTAGTGTCCATGCTTCTCTCTCTTCTATGGATCTGAGCCTCATTACATGAAGCCTGTTAGCTTTTCTATCCCTTAAGCAGACTCCAAATCATATTTCCTCTGCTTTCTTTATTAAGGCTTCTTAATTAAAGGTCATCATTGGGTTAAGCTTGACAAAGCTAATGCTATCATCCTCTCCTTGTCTGTTGGTTTTTTTTTTTTCTCCCAATGTTCAATGACTCTCAGCTGTCCCCCGATGAAGCATTTTGTTGGGTCTTCAGGCGATTTCTTTTCCTTAATCCTCAATGACACATTTAAATTCCTTTATCTGACATCTCCTCTGGCAGACATAGTTTATAGCTCTTATGTTCTAGTTACATACATATCCTGAATGATCAGCAAGTCTCTTTTACACACACAAAACCTCTTTCAATCAAACCTAAATTTTCATGCATGCACATAAATAGTCAAATGTATGCATGTCCTTGGATTTTCTCCATCACAACCCATTCCTGATGAGTAAACATGTTTTGCTCCCTGATAGATATCAGATATGTAGCTGGACTCTCAAAATTAAAACCTGAAAACCTCTCTCAATTTATAATTACTTCTCTTCTTCTCCAGATTTAAACAAAACTCTATCCATTACTCAGACAAACCAAACTTCATCCTCTCTGATTCACCCTCTCCTGCCACTCTTCAAGGAAACCACATCAGCTCTAGCAGAACCCAGATGCTTCTATCATCTCTAGCTGTAGTGTCATGTGAGGGCCAAGTACTATTCTCTTTACATTTCTCAAGCTTCTGAATTGACACTAAACTGTTTTTTCTTCCTCTCTTCCAGTTTCCGTCTAGTACATTGATCACTGAGCACTTAAATGACATATGCATCAGGATCACTTCCAATTTAGAGCCCTTGCAAGTTCTTAATTTTTGAATGTGCAATACCTGCCACATACATAGAACAAAACACCATGGAAGGTAGTTTCTATTTCTCAGGAATCTACACCTGGCCTTGGGAACACAATGTCAGCTAAGGTTAAAGATTTGTAGAAGAGGATGTAGAAAAGGTGAGGTGAGAAGAGCAGCTCCTGTTTGGGGGTGGTGATGACCAAGTGAAAGTTTTTCAGTTTCCTGCAGGGACTGAAAACATGATGGCCCCAAAACCCTGAACCTCAAATTGTTACCAAATCAGTGAATTTACCATTGCATACTTTTGTGCCTGACAGACAGTCAACAATTGCTTGACTGAGTCACGAGAGAGCTCAAGACAGCACTTTTAGCTATGTTGAGATCAATAACCCCAAAGAAAAGAAGTTTCATATTTCTCCAGCAACCCAGTAGATCATGTTGACTGGATATTAATGTCCTACGGAACAAGAATGGGAGCTCAAGGAATAATTGTTTGATTTTTCATTAACCCCAAGAACAACAAAGCAAGACACATTTGTATTCCACACAAAATGATACAAAATTCTCTCTTTATTAAATATACATTATTTACAGTTTATTTTTCTTCTGTACAACAATAACCATAGAAAACAAAGAAATCTAAGGCTAACTATTATTTTCCCCATACAGTGTATTAAGACATGTATGTGATCTACAAAACTGACTTAGAATGAGGCAATATCACCTGGGATTTTGTTATCATAATGAAACTCAGAAGGTCCAAAGGAACAGAGAAACTGCAGCTGATCCACAAAGGAGATGACTTGTTTTGCCCCTTTGGTGCTTTTCCCATAATAAAGTTTGTCATACATATACACACATACAAGAATATTATATGATTTTACATTCATTGTTTATTTGTGACAAACAATCTATCACTTCTCTTACTCCTATAAAAGTAGGGTTTTGAAACTCCGTGAGTGAAATATAAATTGTTGCCCATTTTTATAAATAATATTGTTTTGTTGGAAGATGTCCATGTGAATCTATTTATATATGGCCACCATCCTGACACAGGCCAAATGGCCTTGGAAAATGTCTGTTCAAGACAACAAATATTATCAGTAGGCTTTTTGGCTTCTAGATTCAGGGGAAAAATTATTGATTTTGATTCTCACCAAATACAAAGTCCCTCTCACAATGTAACTATGCTACTGTAAGCAACATTTTGTTTTTGTTTATTAGGTTTGATTTTTTTTGCAGGAGTATTTAAGGCAGGACAAGTTTACACTGGTTGATACAGCCATTTAAAGAGAAGAGACTATTTTAATTCTTGTAAAATCTTTGGGATAAGGACTGACTATAATGTAAAAGTATGAGCACTCAGAAGACTTGATACTGATCTGCATATGTGCACTGAAAGTATTGTAATACTTCTCTTGCATACATATTGCCTTCTAATTTTCCTCTAAGATTTATAGCTGGGGTTGGAAACATGAGACAATATGATATGAGTTCTAATACAAATAAATACCAAGCTGTAATCACTAACATAGCTAACATCACCCTTGGACCTGACCCAGAACTAGCCTCCTAATTTAATCCTGCTATCTTGTGAAAGGGTTCTCTGGACTGTGTACTGTCATGAATTATAATTATGACATGTGGAAAGTTGGTAGGAGCAAAGAAAAATGAAGAAATGTCAGTAGACCCACATTCTCAGGACATCCAACCAAGGGAATTTGAGAAAAGACAATGTAGGGAGTTTTCTACTAGTACATTTTTCTTAAAGCTATATCTGCGTGCTCATTCTGGGCAGAGTTAGTAATGGGTGTTTTTAAAGCACTTCGGAAAAATCATGGTAGAATCAAATCTTAAAAAAAATGTCATTGAAGTAGGTCTAAAGAAGGTAAAAAATATCATGCAAAGGTGAGTAGAGAATTTTTCATGCAAATCCTGTGATATTGCCTCTTCCCTAATGTGTAAGACAGTGGTCCAAATGCACTAAAGACACTTTGAGTTTGGAGTCAGGAAAGTGGGAAGAGGAGCCATCGCTGGTACATTGTATAACCTCATCATCTCCAGCAGCAACTGAGGCTGCTGTGAACCCTTCTCTTCCTTCTCAACAGGCTCCCAGCTGTTCTCATGGATAACGCCACAACTTATTTTTGCCTTAAACCTTGCTCATGTTGTCTGCTCAGCCACATTGTAGACAATACACATTACAACAACAACAAAGAAATGGACGCCTAGATTACAAAGTATATATTTCACAATAAAATGTGCTTTTCTGATCTTCCTCAGAGTTCCTTAGTGCAAAATAATAGGGGGAAAATCACTCAAAAATAGCTAGACAGTAAAATATTAAGACCATATATGAAGGATTCAAATAATTCCCAACACAAAGAGATAATGGTTCTCTACCAAACAGATATGTAGGTAGAATTTCTGGAGAATATTTGAGTAGCAGCCCTATGTGTGTGTGTGTGTGTGTGTGTGTGTGTGTGTGTGTGTGTGTGTGTGTTGCACTTTGTCCCCTGTAGATGGTTCAACTATTAGAATTTTGTAAGTACAGAGCCAAGAAGGATGACTAAATTCACCAAACTAGATACCTTAAATAAGATTGTGCTGAAATGATATGAGTTAAGAAAGATTCAAGAAGTATGGAAGTAATTCAATTACCTGGCATGTCTCAAAGAAAATGTTTTCAAACTACACAAGAGACATGAAATAGCACTCAAGTTTTCCTTCAAGTAGTTCTGATGTTGAAACTTGGTTTGCAGCCCATTGCATTGACCTCTTTTCGGATTTACAGAAATAGGAAAACCTGATTACTTATTTATTTGACACAACCTATAGGACAAGTGAGGATTAAGCATCTCCAAAATTTCAACTGAAGGGAGAGCAAATTGTAGAACTATAGTTGTTTCAAAAGTCTCTCCAATGGTTGGGGTGGAAATATAGGATTGATGGATGGTAGCCATGGGGAAATTCAATGGTAGCCAGGTTGGTTAGTAGGCAAGATGCCCAGGCTTTTTCAGACAAGCAATTTGGAGAAGATGCATGCATTGCAACCTTCCTATCTAAGGTAGCTTCTTTAACTGAATCAATGTAGTACAAAAAGAGGGTATGCATGACCTGTTAAAGTTGAGAAAACTTCACCCACACCATAGAATCAGGACCTCATATAGATGCACAACACCATTCAATTATTTGCCTAAGGAAAGATTTCATGTAGTTCTCAGAGATTTTTTCCCTAAGTACAATCCAGTAGTTTCACTGGCAGGAAGAATAGTTGCAATGTGTGCTTGTTCAACACAATGCCACCTTCACGAACATACTGAAGATCAATGTTGTGTAATAACATATATGATGGCAATAAAAGAACTGAGCAAAGAAAGGAGTGGAAGTAAAATACTGTTGCTTTCTACTCTAAGAGAGGTCTTGACTCTTCACTTAGGTCTGCCGACTACCAAGGAACACTTTTGAAATCACCCAAGCCAAAGTCATATAAGAATGCACAGAATTTAGCTTCCTCCAGAGTATGTCAGATTCAGAGTCCATTTATTCTTGTTATCTTGAGAGAGTCAATAAACTTCCTCTACAAAAGTCTATATGCATTGGTGATGCATGCTTTGAAGAGGAGAATCAAAGCAATCCGTTGAAGGTTAAATTAATAAATGAGAAACAAAATTCTATGCTTTGTTCACAAGATTGTTGATTTCTTAAAATCTGTAGCAAGTACTTTACAGAATGACCATGTATTCTTTTCAGTGATCCTTAGTACTTCCCACCTTCACACATACATACCCCAGTTGCAACAACGTGTATTGTCCCAGTTGAGGCTTCAACAAACCCATCCAATGCTAAAAATCAGATATAATTTACACTGTACACAAAATTACTAGCTCAGCTTTTGGAGTAGTGGGATATATATATATGTATATATATACATATATATATACATATATATATATATGATGAGTACAAAAGAAAAGGGAACAATCTATTTTGTTCTGCCATGGTTTCCTGTATGGTATATTGTAGAAGTCAGGTTGTTAGTATCTCTTCTGTTACTATCGAAAACAAAAATTAATACTATCACCACCAGCATGCTGAACATAAATTTCTAAGCAAAATTGTTCATGAAAAATATATCTGTGGAAGTAACAATTTTCTACTTCTCTAGAGGTATTCTGAGAGAAACCACAGCAAATTTGTCTACACACAGTGCAGTTGACGTTAAAAAAAAAGGTCAGCAAGTGTACTGTTGCTTGAATACATATATCCACGTTGACAAAACAATTTCTTCTGAGTGTGAAATCACACAGGTATTTCTAGTTTAGCTGTATCATGATGTTCCTTAAGGTCTTTCTGTAAACCACACTTCCTGAAGTCTCGGTGATGAACTGGAAGAGATTATGGAGGTAGTGGCATCCAAAATACATAGTCAGGAAATTTGAATATTATTACTAATAAAGATAGTTAATAGAAGATTAGAATGCTCTCAAAGTCTAGTTCTAGATTATAAAAAGGGTTCAAAGTTAGAAAAGTGTACAATGGAATAACTATAGAGAATTAAATGGATCTTTGTAGTACTGAGGAAACAGACAGAGTCAGAACTTTCTGCTTGTGTAATGTGTTTTCCTATGTCGGATACAACATGCTTGCTTTTCAGATCTGTCTGTTGAGAGTCATAATGTTTTCTGGCATTATGAATAGTTCAACCCTGTGATAATAATCCTGATTCAGCCCCAAGACTACTTACAGCAGTAATAGGCAGATTGCAATGCCTTGGCATGCAGCCGGTTTGCAGTACCTAGCACAATTACCCACACTCACAGAGAAGATGGCAGCAGAGTCTGGAATGCAAACATGGTAAGAATGGAGCATCACACATTCTGCACTCAACATGGTCAGCTATACCCAGAGATGTGGATGAGAAAGGAAACCCTTTGAGCTGGCTTTTTACTGTCTTCCATTTCTTCATTGGCCCCATGTCAGCCAAATATGGCTCTCATTTCTCATGGACTTGAGGGTTTTGCTTTTGTGTGTGTGTGTGTGTGTGTGTGTGTGTGTGTGTGTGTGTGTGTGTGTATTTCAGGACCTTGACTTGAATTCAGAGTCTACCATTTCACTCACAAACTGATATTTCACCACCAAAGCACACCTTCAGACCCAAGGATTTGAATAAGGAAACACTTCTGCATTGTTATTCACACTTTCTTTCCAATGTCATTACTGGACTTAACATGGGTTCAACCCACTATAATTCACAGTGACCTTTATTTTGTGTAAGAAAGGGTAAGAAAGGGCTCTGTAGTCAAGCAAACCATTGGTTTATACAGTCATTTATAGTAATAGAAAAGTTCAAAAGTGAAAATTAGAGAAAGAGGAAGAAAAGCCAGGGGATAATAATGCTTAAAGATCTTTCATTTTATTAAATGATTATCCATTTTATTAAAGCTAGAAAAATTTAAAAAGTATCCTCATTAGAATCATTTTAAAATAAATTTACTAGCAAAAGGATAATTATATCGTAAATGCTGAAGTTGCTAACTAAGACTCCACAGATAATTTGAAGAAGAGAAAGTGGGTTTAGAATATCTTCAAGTGGAAGAACACAATGATAACATTTTTCCCTTACCTTATGGGCTCTTAAATGGAAAGGAAATCCATAGACTTGAAATGGGTTGACACTAATTCTCATCTGGAGCTTTCTCTTGCAGGAGAAGCAGTTTTAAAAAAATCAGAGGGCAAAGACTTACTGAGAACAAGATGGCTAGTCTGTGGATTGTCAAGGCTGCTCAAGAGAGATGTAATTGTTTTTCAAATCAAATCTGCCTGGTAAAAAGACTCAGCAAGTACCTTCCATCTGTGTGGATCATTTTATTGGCATTTCCTGTAATCTGGAATTGTTTTTCTCTTGTGTTTTTGTTTGTTTGTTTTACCCCAAGGTGGCCCAGGGGTCAAAAATGAAGGCATGTTTCTGAAAGCTTAATCAATAGGATTTTACTATGACCCATGAATATGTTCCAGATGTCTGGTTTAAAGGATGGATATTGTATTTTATTAGCCAAAGTGGCAAAGAGCCTGAGAGTTGTCAGCACTTCAAGTAGCAATATAACTTGACAAAAAGACGCGTGCATAGGTGAGCTTTTGTATTTGTCCTATAGCAGACAATGTGTAGTGAACTAGGGAACCTAAGTGTCTCCCTGAAATCAAGCAGTAGGTCAGATCGAGAGGACCACAATCCCCTCTAAGTCACTTCCTCTCATATCTATTAGAAAACAGATCACTGGACAGAAGAAAGATTATTATATCTGTTTGAAAGTATAAAATCTGCATTTCTTTTCTCCAGCAAATCTTTCAAGAGTGGATATTTCAGTTTGATATTCCTCTTCTTTTATGCAGTTCTTATTTCATAAGTTTCTTGTTCAATTATTGAAAGCTGACTTAAGATGGCTTAAGTTCCGCCCCCTCATGAAGCCAGATACTAATTTAGACTTGTATTTAAATTTCTTTTTGCTGAAGCAAGGTACATATATGTGTTTATATTTCTTTTCTTCAGTATTATAATTCCAGGAATAACCTATCTAAATTGTCTTACAAAATTGGAGGAGTCTGTGTTTGAAGTTATATAATATCTACTTTTTAATCAGTGTCGTCTTTCCCTCCCAGTTTCAAGCTATGCTTTCCCTGCTTCCTCTAGGTTTACACTATTGTGAGTTCTTCTACATTACAGGCCCCAAGAAATTGTAGTAAGACAGGAGCTAAGTAATTTCTCACTACTATCAGCAAGCCTGCTTGGGACGATATTTAAGGGATGAATGTCTCAGCAAAAGGCATTAGGAATCAGAGCAAGGGGTTGTAGGCATTAAGGAAATTAAATGAATATCAGCAGATTCTCTTGCTCCTTATAAAATGCCACCAACATATCCCAGGTCTGTGCTTAGGTTCCCTGGCAGAAATGGGTTTGAGATCAAATAGGATGTCAGGGAAATGCCTGCACTCAACCAAAGGTCATGTTCAAGGTAAGCCTGCAAGACTGGCTACCAAAATGAAGAGTACATTTGAGAAACCAGAACAGAAATGTGAATATGCACAAATGCACATGTGTCTCTTCCTTGTCTAGAATAGTGAAGTTCATGTCTCAAGTGGTCATTTTCACCACAATGCATGTTATCAGAGAGAAAAGCAGTGTCATAGTTGCCTGGTCTCCTGTGATGAGTCAGGGGATTGGTGCTGTGGGGAATTCAGGCATGTTCCAGAAAAGAAATGGCAAACAATTACAATAAAGTGAATGACAGAAATGAAAAGACAGGAGATAGAAGAGAAGGAGAATAAAAAGTTAACAATCAACCACACCTAAACAAAACAAAGCAAAATATAAAAGGAAGCTTGGGGTGACCCTGTGGAGTTTCATATGAAATATTCCCGTTTACACTCGCTCACTGTGTTTTGCAAGTCAATATCATTTCGGAAGGAACTGTCCAAATTATCTGGGTATTCCTTCTCCTTCATCTGATTGGTGCGGTGTGTCTGCTTCTGTTGGTAAAGGAAGCGGGTCATGGTGCCTATGACACAGAAGGTGACAAAAATCACCACAGCAATGACACCTGCGGGCGAGGAAAGAAAGGGAAAACAGAGGAAAGTGTCACAGATCATCACTCCAAAGAGACCATTCAAGTCTAGACAGGAACAATTTGGGGGAAAACACAACAAAACCACAATACATACATGCAGAGTAAAATCTTGCCAGCTACCCATAAAGACCTGTCACAAAACCTGTTGCCTTCTATTGCCACAAAAAACATTTCTTTTTCTTTTGAGGGCCAGCTAAACCATACAAGATTTTGTTGGATTACCTACGAATCTTATTAATTTTGATTTAGAGGAGCAAAGGATATTCTAGAAAATACTTCGGAATATCTACTTTAACACAAGTGTCAGAATCTCCCAGTACAAGCTCTCCTGATGTGAATTTGTTTGGTATTGTTTGTATATTTTTCTGTAAACAAAAGAATCATTGCCAACAAAAGGCTGACCCATAATTCAGGAAATTTCTACAGTGGTATACTGTATTTTGCTACACACAAGCTAACGCAAACCTGAGATGTCTATTTAAAGAATTCAGAGTTGACAGAGATGGCACACTTCTGCTGGTCCTCATATTTTCTCCCTTACTTTGATTGTGAGTGGCTTTACTGAATCTATTTTTCAGGCTGACCTTGTTAATCCTTGAGACTCATCCTGACCATTGTCAGGGAAGCTTTTAGCATGAAAGCCACTAGCAACAAAATTTCAGTGTGAGAAAAATATGGTAGTGAGAGAATGTATCTATAGTTAAATACAACATTTTGGGCATTAAAGCACTTGAATGTATTTTCTTATTTAAAGTTAATGTGATTCCTAGCCGGGCACGGTGGCTCGCACCTGTAATCATAGTTAATCAGGACGCTGAGATCTGAGGATCAAGCTTCAAAGCCAGCCTCGGTGCAAAAAGACCTGAGAATCTTATCTCCAATTAACCTCTAGAAAATGGTAAGTGAGGTTTGGCTCAAGGGTAGAATAGAAGCCTTGAGCTGAACTGCTCAGGGACAGCACCCAGGCCCAGGGGTAAGCTGGTAGCCTTGAGCTAGTTCAAGCCCCATGACCAAAAAAAAAAACCATAATGTTATTCCTGATAAATTATACACTTTGGTATTGTGTTTCTCTACTATAGTTAAACATGTCTCTTTTATATATTTCTAGTTGGATATTTGCTTTTGCATTTTGGTTTACATAAGCATGAACCCAGGACAGAGTTAAATGTACTGATGACATGTCTTCAGTATATTTTTGCAGAACTACAACTGTAATTAAAATCACATGTATTTTGCATGTTCTTGTAAGCCATTATATAACATATTTTCCAACTACTTTTGAACAAGGCAGAATAACACCAAGACAGAGTGGCAGAGTGGTAGTGACGCCCACCATAAACTGCAGCTTGAAACTCCTGAAGAAGAGCCTGCATCCTCCTCCTGCTGCACATAGATTAGCCAGGGTGGGAGGCCATACAAACCTCCAGGAATTTTCCTATGGGGCTCAAAAAACTGTTCAAGTCTCAGAGAGAAATAAGAGCTTGTAAATGAGTGATGAAAAGTCACAAAAGTCTTTTCTCCACTTGTCAAATGAAAAATAACAGGCAGGAAGAGAAGCAGACACAAAATCCTTTCTGACATTTCCTTTCACCAACTAAAGTCAACTTCAACCCTCTTCACTGGAGCAGAAATCCAGCTAAGATATTTTAAGTATGTCCTCTTTAAGTGTGTCCCAAAGGAAAGGTGTTGGCTGTCTTGCCCTGCCATCACACTTCAAGGATGCACCTATTCTCCCATTGTTCTTCCTATCACCTCCCTGGGAAATGTCCTCTCTGATTCCATGACTATTTGTTCATCTCCTTACCAGCCAGGCTGTGAGTTCTAAGAGGGTAGTAGCTATATCTCTCATCCTGTATCTTTACACTTAGCACTGGTCCTGACCTGTAGTTGAGTCTCATTACATGAAAGTTAAGTGAATGGACACAATGACTTTTAAAAAGAGGAAGAATGACTTCCTTCAGACTCTTCAGAAAGCAGAGATGGGGCACCTGCAGATTTACGGTAGAAAGAAATTTCTTCCCCTTAGCATCTTCTATTTGGGAGCCATTTTGTGTTACCAGATCCAAGTGAAAAAAAAAAATCAAGCTATTGCAGGCAGCAGCCTAGCTGATGCGGGATTAAAAATGTAGTGAGGCCACCAGGCAGTGAGAAAGAAAAACACAAGGGAGGGAGGCAGGAGCTGAGCTCACTGGAGAATACACACAATCTGCATCTGTAACCATATGGAAAGCTGCCTTGGAAATTACATTCCTGTGGGCTTCACCCTGTTCATTATATCTAACTCAAATCACTCAGTAGAGAAAACCCCGCCAGGACTGTAGCTTTACCCATCTGTCTATCCCAATGTGGCTTCTTCCCCATATGTAGTTTTATTGAGCTGCTTTGTTCAAGCTCTGGAAAAAGTGACAACTGGATGAGATGAACAGGATGCAGGCTGCCTGTCTGTAAGTAAATGCTCCAGCTGTTGACTCAGTGCTCAGCTGCCTGATGAATGGGAGGCAGGATAGATTTACAGAACTATTGGTGCTTGGGGGAGAGGATGACTTTGATCATGGAACAGGAATAATAATTCATGAGAAGGTTCACCGACTGCCACAAAATGTGTGGTTCTGAGCACTAGATGGCCATATATAAGGGAGGTTTAGGATAATAATTTCCAGAGTAGAAGATCTTGTATCTCTTTTCTGGTTTCAACAACAAAGAATGATTTACCTCCAATGACTGCTGAGTCACTTCGAACTGCGTTGGTGAGTGGTTCCCGCTCATCTGTCTTCCCAAAGGGATCTGAAGAGAGTAAAAGACATGCAAAGTCACTCTGCCCCCAAACACTGAGAGAGACAGTGGAATGCATACCTGGATTTCTCCACCATTTACTCTCAGATGATCAGTTGTTTCTTAACTGGGATTTGAGAAGGAATCATACAAAAACAAAGCACTAAAATGGCCAATTTATACACATGCAGTTAGGAGGAAAGTTAGCTTATAAGTAAAATTGTGCAGTAAAGCTTTGAGCCTGGTACATGAGCCAGGCCTACACGACTATGTCTTTCCTCAAAGTCTGCCTCTGCTTTGCTGGACAGCTCTGATGCACAGCAAAGGCTTTTTACCCTGAGCATATACATGCCTCTCAGCTGGTGGGGTTCCTTCAGCTATGAAAGAATTTGCAGTCTTTCTTTTTCTTTTTCTTTTTGGCAGTCCTGGAGCTGGAACTCAGAACCTGAGCACTGTCCTCGGGCTTTCTCAAGGCTAGAATTCTACCACTTGATCATAGGCACTGTCCTTGAGTTTTCTCAAGGCTGGCATCTGCCACTTGAGCCACAGTACCACTTCCGACTTTTTACAATGTATGTGGTAAAGAGGAATCGAACCCCAGGTTTTGTGCATGCTAGGCAAGCGCTCTAACAATAGGCCAAGCTAACGGCCCTGAATTTGGTGTCTTTTAAGTGGAAGGCATGAGAGTTAAGGAGAAATAACACACCCTGGATCACACATGTTAGACTCATTAGGGAAATTTCAAGCTTCTAAAGAAAAACCTCCATTCTTATACTTCAAGTACACTTCATACACTACAGCACTTGCTACTTGGCTCTATAAAGACAAAGAGGAAAGACGTGTGGGAATTAATTCTTATACAAATGCGAGAGCTGAGTATTAGTATTTAGTTCTTCTCCTAAGATGTATGAAATTGGATCTGAGAACAAGTGAACTGAGGCAATAAAGAGGAAAGATAAAGATAAATGGAAAGGATATGGAAAGGTAAAGAAGACACTGAAATGAAGCAGGAGTCCTGGGTTGATTGCATTGATGGGGTAGATCTGACTTTTTTAATTAAAAAAAACACTTAGGCTATGGAGGTTTGCAATGCTGATAATAGTCTTTGTATACCTAATATTACATGTCCATACATACATGGGTACAATTGAAAACAAAGGAGTGATGGTGGTGGTGTATGAGAGAGAAGGAAGAGAGCAACAGTAACTAATCCATTTAGTTATGCTTGTTACGTTTTCCATATCTTCATGCTTTACACATCACTACCCCAATTGTACTTCTTAGAAATTCTGCATCTTCCTCATCCATATTCAAATGTTAATTTCCACCAGGCTTCAGAATATGGTATTTTTCTTACTTCAATTTCCTATGCTCTTTCCTATATTGAGTTCTTGCACTAGTTTTTTTTATTTTTTTATTTTTTATTGTTGGGTAATGTATAGAGGGGTTACAGTTACATTTGCCAGGTAGTAGGTGCAATACTTCTCACACATTGATACCCTTTCTCATGTGTTTTATAAACCAATGCAGCCTTATTTTAACCTAGATTTCTCCATATCTAGCATATTTTAATGTGGATAGATTAATACCTATTAATTCAGTTTACTAATTTGAACCCCCTGATGCTTCCTTAAGATACAAATAAAACACTTCAGGTCTGATAAGCTGACAGCGTTAGTAACATGATTATCAAAATTAAAAATAAAACATATCCACTGCACTAATATTCATGCTTGATGAACACCTTCAACAATAAAAAACCCTCAGGATAGAGATGCATTTATTTTAAGAGGATGTTTTCTCCTTTCAGTCTACATAAATTGTCTTATGAATTTAGAGACTTATTTCAATCTTAACTCTTCATCTTCCCCAAATGAATGATTTTGCTTAATTATATCTATCAGTCTTCATCTCTATCACCTATCTATCCATTTATCTACTGACTGCATGTCATTTGTCATCTCTTATATCTACATATCATTTATTACTCATCATCATCTATACATCCACTGATCATTGATCATCTATTTTATTGACTTATATATCCTTTTATCTGTTACATGTTTATCCACCTACCTATAATATTACATTGCACATAAAGACAGACAAAGAGACACACATATCTAATCAATTCCAACTATATTCCAGCCATCTGTGTGACTCACTCCTGCCTGGACATTGTTTTCTCAATCCTGAAACATCATACAATTAAATGTGGGAAACGAGACTCCTCATATAGCTCAGACATGGCCAAAATTCTCAGATTATCTAATTCTCAAGTTGCTGAAGATTCCACCTCTTTCCCTACTGATTCACTTCAAATGAATGGCTCACACCTGTAACCCTAGCTACTCAGGAGGCTAGGATCTGAGGATCAAGGTTCAAAGCCAGCCCAGGCACTAAAGAACATGAGACTCTTATCTCCAATTAATCACTAGAAAACTGGAAGTGGGACTATGATTCCAGGGGCGGTAGACTTGAGCTGAACAGCTCAGGGACAATGCCCAGGCCTAGAGTTCAAGCTCCATGATCCCCCACCCCCCAAAAAAGAACCACTGTAAATTTCTAAGTCACACGTAGCCTTAACTCCTGTCTCCTGAGATCATCATTTGAATATTTAATATCTCCCTCTCTCTCTGAAAACTGTAAGTAACTGAGAATCATTCAAATATCATCTCCTCATGTATAATTAAACTATCTCCAGATATATTTCAAGATACCCAGTACAGTAATGACTGAAAGCAGAACTAAAAGGTACTTTAAGGCATATGGATGGTGATGTGGTGTGATTTTTCTGTAGTTAATAACCTTCATTTTTCTAGAGATATGAATAATCATAAGTAGGAATAAAATTTTCATTTGTTACTGGAGCTTGAACGCAAGGCTAAATGCTCTTTTAACTTTTTCACTCTAAGGTAGTGAGTCATGCCCCCACTTCTGGCTTTTCTTCTGACTGGAGATCAGTCTCTCTCATATTTGTATACGCAGGTTGGCTTACAACTGCAATCCTACACTCTTGGTCTCCTAAGTATCTAGATATGTAGGTGTGACCCACCACCTCTTATATTTTTCCCTAACACTTATTTTTTTTTCTTTTGCTGGTTTGGAGGCTTGAACAACAGGCTCTTGTCTCTTAACTTTTTCATCAATTATACCACAGTTTCACTTGCAGGTTTTAGGCATAATTGAAGGTAAGAGACTCATGGAATTTCCTTCCTTGGTTTGCTTCAAACCATGGTTTCAGTTTGCTGCGTAGCTTGGATTACACTCATAAAGCCACTAAGAATCAGCTTATAATACTTTTTATTTTTTTAACTTTTTAGTAATAGCTATCCTAATAAGGAAATTTTTGTTCGACAATTTATATTCATTTCTCTTAAGAAGAATGATGATTTATAACGAATAGACACTTTCGTAAACCTGTTGGAAACATGTCTGTGTTCTTTAGACAAAAATGACTGTTCCGACATTTTGCCAAATTTTATTCAGGTAATATTATTTTTTGTTCTTCAGATGAATGTTCCTTATCTATTGAATATTAATCAATAGAAAAAATGTTTTAAAATATATTAAAAAGGCTGTGTACGACAAACCCACAGCTAGTATTATACTTAATGGCGAAAAGCTAAATCCATTCCCTCTAAAATCAGAAAGAAGACAAGGATGCCCACTCTCTCCATTTCTCTTTAACAGAGTATTAGAATTCCTAGCCAGTGCAATAAGGCAAGAAGCAAGAATAAATCTGATACAAATAGGGAAAGAGGAAGTAAAACTTTCCCTCTTTGCAGATGACATGATTCTGTATTTAAAGAATCCTATAGACTCCACTTCCAAGCTCCCTGAGCTGATTCAAAGCTTTGGAAGGGTAGCAGGGTATAAAATTAACCCTCAAAAATCAACTGCCTTCCTCTATGCCAACAGTGAGAGGAACGAGGCAACAATCAGGAAAGCAAATCCATTTGCAACAGCCTCAAAGAAAATAAAGTACCTAGGAATTAATTTAACTAAGAATGTAAAGGGTCTTTTTGATGAAAAGTTTAAAACCCTGATACAGGAAATTAAAGCAGAATGAAGGAAATGGAAAAACCTCCCATGCTCCAGGATTGGAAGAATCAACATTGTGAAAATGACAATCTTGCCAAGGGCTATCTACAAATTCAATGCAATACCCATCAACATCCCAATGTCATTCTTTAAAGAAATAGAAGAGGCAATTCAAAATTTCATATGGAATAATAAAAGACCCCGTATAGCAAAAACACTTCTTAGCAGAAAGAACAGCGCTGGAGGAATTTCAATTCCAAACTTTAGACTTTATTACAGAGTTATAATTATCAAAACAATTTGGCACTGGCACAAGAATAGGCCTGAAGACCAATGGAATAGAACTGAAGACCCAGATATTAAACCACAGACCTATGGCCACCTAAACTTTGACAAGGAGCCAAAAAATAGAATGGAAGAAAGATAGCCTCTTCAACAAGTGGTGCTGGCAGAACTGGTTAAGCACATGCAGAATAACTAAAGTTGGATCCTTCCTTGTCACCCTGCACTAGAATTAACTCCAAATGGATCAAAGAGCTGGAGATAAAAGCCAACACACTGAAAACTTTACAAGGAGGAATAGGAGATACACTAGGCCTCCTTGGCACAGGTAGAAACTTTCTTAATAAGGACCAAGAATCACAACAAATCAGAGAAAGGCTGGGTAAGTGGGACTGCATTAAACTGCGGAGCTTTTGTATGGCAAAGGACATAGCTAGTAAATTAATTAGGAAGCCTACAGAATGGGAGAAGATCTTCACCAACCAAACAACGGACAAAGGCCTCATATCTAAAATATATTAACAGCTCAAAAAATTGAATCACTCCAAAACTAATCTTCAAAGTAACAACCATCCCATTAAAAAATGGGCCAAAGACTTAAAGAGAGTCTTCTCTGAAAAAGAAACAAAAATGGCCAGTAGACACATGAAGAAATGCTCAACATCTCTGGTCATAAAAGAAATGCAAATCAAAACAACTCTAAGATTCCACCTCATTCCAGTTAGAATGGCCACATTCAAGAAAACTAAAAACAACAGATGCTGGAGGAGATGTGGCCAGGAGGGATCACTACTACACTGTTGGTGGGAGTGCAAACTTGTTCAACCACTATGGAAAGCACTTTGGCAGTTCCTCAAAAGACTAAATATAGAGCTCCCCTCTGACCCTGCAATTCCACTACTTGGCATTTATCCAACCTTCCAGAAACAAGGGCATACTAAATCCACTAGCACAATGATGTTCATTGCAACATTATTTACCATAGCAAAGATATGGAACCAACCTAGATGTCCCTCAGTTGATGAGTGGATTAACAAGATGTGGTATTTATACACAATGGAATTCTATGCTGCTGTTAGAAAGAACGGCATGGCCCCATTTGTAAGGAAATGGAAAGACTTAGAAAAAAATAATATTAAGTGAAGTAAGCCTGACTCAAAGGAACATATGCCCAATAGTCTCCTTCATTTTACATAATCAGTAGAAACCTTGGGCTCTCCTAGCAGAGATTTACAATAGAACAAAATCTAGAGACACTGGGCCAAATAGAAGGACAGTTAATGTAAGGACCTCCAGGATAAGGAAACAAAAGCCAAATAATGAGTGACTGTTGTCCTTAATGCACTGTTATCACTCATCTCTTTTGCCATCCCGTGGTTATCTCATATTGTTACAATATTTCATCTTGTTACCTGATATATTTTCTATGTGCTTAATTGGTCATTTGAAATTGGATAGGGAAGAGGGGAAATCAAGATAATCGGGGGGAAGGTGGAAGAGAAATTGGGACAATGTCATGAGAAATGTTATCAATGTTTGTGAAGTTACACACCTTCTATCTGGTGAATATAATATAACCCTTCTATTAATCACAATAAAAAATAATTAAAAAAAGAATTACCCACAGAATAGCTTATCATGAATTGTAACTCCAATGAACTCATGTTAGGCAAGTAATTGAGTAATAGTATGCCAACTCTTTAGTTGGAAGGTTCTTAGAGTATCTACAAGAAGTAGGTCTCATGCAGGACGCTCCATTGGGAACTATCTGGAGATACCTGATGAGGAGTGCACAGTTGTCACTGCATTCACGTCCGAGTCCACAATGGTGCCACAGCTGGATTCTGTTAAGGTCCCTTGGACAGTCACAGGGGCAATGGCGGCATGGCGTAGGGCTGCCTTCAGTGGTGCTACATGGTTGTATAGAACTGATGAAAGGCATCCAACAAAGCCCTGGGTATATGCTCTAGCAATTTCAGAATCCAATCCAAGGTTTTCTGCAATATAAAAAAAGTAGATTTTCCATCAAAGAAATGCCTTGCATTAGGAGAGACCAAGGTTTCTACTGATTCTGACAAATGAGGGAAACCTTTGAGCCTGTGTTCCTTTGAGTTTGGCTTACTTCACTTAATATGTTTTTTCTAAGTCTATTCATTTCCTTACAAATGAGGCAATGTCGTTCTTTCTGACTGCAGCATGTATAAATATCACATCTTGTTGATGCACTCATCAACTGAGGGTCATCTGGGTTGGTTCCATAATTTTTCTATGGTAAATAGTACTGCAATGAACATCATTGTGCTAGTGGATCTAGTATGTCCTTGTTTCTGGATGATTGGGTAAATGGCAAGTAGTGAATTTGCTGGGTCATAGGGGAGCTCTATGTTTAGATTTTGAGGAACTGCCATACTGCTTTCCATAGTGGTTGAACGAGTTTGCACTCCCACCAACAGTGTAGTAGTGATCACTCCTGGACACATCCCCTCCAGCATCTGTTGTTATGAGATACATAAGGCCATATAGTATGAAACTAAATGGCAGGACATCCAGGATATAGAAACAAAAGCCATATAATGAGTGATTGTTGTCCTTAATGTAGTATGTTATTTCTCATGTCTTTTGCTGTTCCATGGTTATCTCATATTTTTACAGTATTTCACCTTGTTATTTCATATATTGCATGTGTGCATATTTAGTTATTTGAAATCAGAAGGGAAAGGAGGGAAACAAGATGAGGTGTGGGGGTAGGACAAGGGAAATGGGGACCAAAACATTACAAAGCATATCAATGTATATGAAGTAATGCACCTTCTATCTGGTGAATATAATGTAACCCTTCTATTAATTACAATAAAAATATATGGAAAAAAGAAATGCTATGTATTCTCTTAGAGGACTGTGTGAAATAACAGAAATTACATGTTATTTTTAAAATAAGGAAAACTCTTTTTATATAACATTCCTCAATTCTCATCTCATCTTTGCCATTACAACAAGAATCAATGTACCTATCGCATTTCATAGGAAACTGCTAGAAACATCTCTATGTAATGTTTCAAACCTTGAAGTTTTATGAACTGTATAAAAGGCAATAAATATGCTTCATTCTCATGTTAGCTGAGAGAATTTGTCTCATTCTCCATTTAAAAAGTGAATGCAGCAGACTTGATTAATTTCACAGGGCTCATTACAACTTCTCATTCAAAAATGAACAAGCCAAGCTTGGTGCCATTGACTCACATCTTAATCCTATCTACTCAGGAATCAGCGATCTGAGGTTTGTAGTTTGAAGTCAGCCTAGGCAGGAAAGTCTGTGATAATATTAGCTACAATAAACTCAGAAAATGTCAGAAGTTGCTCTGTTGCTCTAGTGGTAGAGCACAAAGAATCTCAGGGACAGTGCTGAGGACCTGAGTTCAGGCCCTAGGGAATACACACACACACACACACACACACACACACACACACACACACACACACACGCACATGCGCACACACACACACACATACACACACACACACACACACACACACACACACACAGGTATCAAGACAACATGATTAGAGGTAGGCAACAGGATCAAAACCAGCTTTAAAATAGCAGTGAAGACTAGATGAAGAGGCAGAAGAAGAAGGAGGAGGAGGAGGAGGAGGAGGAGGAGGAAGAGGAGGAGGAGGAGGAGGAAGAAGGAGGAGGAGGAGGAGGAGGAGGAGGAGGAGGAGGAGGAGGAGAAGGAGAAGGAGAAGGAGAAGGAGAAGGAGAAGAAAAGGAAGGAGAAGGAGAAGAAGAGGAAGAAGAAGAGGAGGGAGGATCTGTTTATTTCTGTCCTGTCTTGATTGGGATGAATGACATTTTAGTATGATGGTATTCAAAATTCCCTTGGTAAGTAATTCTGAATCTTTTGTAGAGGATAAAGAGGCAATCATTTGTGATTTAGAACAAGATTAAATGTCTCATTTTCTATGAGATTGTGGTAATATGCCTCACTATTCTACTTCTTTCTCTTAAAAAAGGGTCATCTGAACAAATTGCTGTAATGAAAACACATAAGACTCCAATGAGTAAGGGACCATTTCTTTCCTATGTTTTAATACCTTGTAACATAACTAGGTGATATAAAAGATTATTTTATATTATGATCACCTTTTTATTTTCTGGAAGGGTAGCAGGGACTTTTCTATCTACCAACACACATCATAATTTTATTTGATTCACACATGATAAAAAAAGCACCAGCATTGATCTCTAAGCCTAGATCATGTTTTCAGAGTGAAGGAAAAGCTAATAGGAGAGTGTGGTAAAATATGAGAAACAGCTATGTATTGATTGTTCTAATTTTTGTCTTCACTTTGTTCTTCCCCTTTGACACCATGCATAATGAACTTCAATAATTTATCCTCTGTATTTGAGGATGTGAAAGAGCAGTAATTACATATATATGAAAGATGAGTAATTACATACATTTTAATTATATGGCTACTGTAATAAAATAGCACAAACATAACATATTAAAAATATTAAAACACAGATATTTAGGCTAGCCACAGTGGCTCATGCTTGTAAGCCCAGCTACTCAAGTGGCAGAAATCAGGAGAATCCTGGATTGAAGCTAGCCTGAGCCAAAGAGTCATTCTGGCAATATATCTGTCTATGAGTCTGTGCTTAAGATTGTTTAACAGATTAGCTCTCTATGCCTGAGAAACTTCCCAGGTTATAATAGTAAAAATCGAGTGAGATGTGCCTCAAATGGGAAAGAACACAGGAAATTTACAACTTCAAAACAGTCAAATAGGTGTCCTGACATCATGATATATATTTCTTATTCAGAAAATAATTACATGCTTATTATGATTAGAAACTTGTAATTATAAACACCGCTTTCCTTATTATAGTCTGCACATTTTTATGCAATAATGTTACAGGTAGTTTGCCAGTGTCTCAAACCTGTAATCCTTGTTATTGGAGAAGCCAGGGTTCAGAAAATGTCAATTTGAACTCAGACCAGGCAGAAAAGTCAGTGAAATACCATCTCCAAACAAAACAAAACAAAATAAAACCAAATAACCAAAACCAAAGCAAAGGTAGAGATCCTTCCACTGAAAGAGTGCTGGCTGAGTGAACACAACAACCTGAGATAAAACACCAGTACCAGAAGAAAAAAAGAGAAGTTTTTCAAATCCAAAAGCCGGAGATTGTACGATTCTGCTAACAAGACAAAACATAGCTCTAATCCAGAAGACACTTTAGTCACAGACTAGTTGCTTAAAAAAAAAAAAGAAAAAGAAAGGAACAATTAGAGATCAAAAGTGTTCAGAACCACAGAAGCACTAGGAGACAAGAGAAGGGCACTACAAACTGGCACAGAGAATTTCCAAAGCAATTAAAAGTACCATGGCACCCCAGCAGAGCCTAAAGGGCTCAATCAGAAGTAGGAGACCTGATTGCTAGAGATCCCTGGCACTGGCACTGGAGGTCTTTGTGGGACATCATTACAGGGGCTATGGTGAAAGTGAGCTCTGTATAGAGAACAGGCATATAGAACAATTGTTCAAGATGCCACAGAATGATATTCTCTCTATAAAGATAGAAATATGTTGAATAAAATCTCTGTGTAGAGAAGTATCTTTATTTAAGATGTATAATAAGAATTGGGCCCTTGATATATTTCTGGAAAGAAACGGGAGACTATAAGGATCTCTGATTTGAAAAAAAATAATACTTTCAGTAGGAGAACTCTGTAAACTCAGTGCTATATTAGAGTCTTACATAAGTGAAAAGGAAAAAAAAGATTGTTTCCAATGAGCTCTTATAATAGCATAAACTAATATAAGGTGAAGAGTAATTACTTGCTAAAAATGAATAAAAAACTGTAAAAGTATTAAGATTTACCACTCGTTGAGTAGCTATTGTACTACTCTATAATAATTTATTTAAAAATATTCTTTCTCAAAAATCTTCCCATCTTTCTGATTTTACTACAAAATTTTATAGCAGAAAAAGAAGCTGAGAATATGAAAGATATACTGGAGATTATGAGACAGAGTTAAGGATTAAATCTATTTTTATAACCTGGAACAATATTTCCCTTATCTAAGTAATCCTGCCTCTCAAAAAATTCAGGAAAATAATCATCAATGTAAAATGAAATAATTTGACATAAATTATGTAAAAAAAATAGATTGCAAAAACTAAGGGAAATGTAAGTTATTTTGGTTGAATGTCTCACAGAATTCATTGAACTCTGAATTATATTAAAGACATAATGTATTTGCCAACCCATTTAATTCAGTTTTTAGGTTATAATTGCATTAGATTCTTAAGGAGTTAGGCATTGGACATATTTTATGTGTTGAAATAGAGCATGAATCTTGGAGAAAAAGTTAACAGTAAATGTGCCTTCCCAGAAGTGTACAGAATGAGAATGCCAATCTCTTGTTGAGGCACAGACCAGTGTTCTCTACCAGGCTTCTATTGAAATTTTCTGCTAAAATTTCATCTCATAGTCTATTCAGCCTTGGAGAGCTGCAAGATTGTTCCCCTTCATCTACTTTGAGAACTCAAAGCCATCTTAACTCAAAGGAAAAAGAAAAGGAAAAGCTAAAATGCTTCCAAATTTTTTGCTTGAAATAGACTTTCTATGCCTATTAGCATACTTTAAACACTATTGCAAAATATATTCTGATATTCCTCATATTCTGTATGTGTGTTCATGCATATGTACATGCATGTGCATGCATAAGTATGTGAGTGTGTGTGTGTGTGTGTGAGAAAGAGAGAGAGAGAGAGAGAGAGAGAGAGAGAGAGAGAGAGAGAGAGAGAGAGAAACAAAGAGACAGAGAGACAGAGACAGAAAGAAACAAAAAGAGACAGAGAGAGACAGAGAGAGAGTCAGACCTGGGGCTTGAACTCAAGGTCTGGATGCTGTCCCTGAGCTTATCAAAATAAAAAAAAAACTGAGGCAAATACTCTACCATTAGATTCAATTAGATTCACAGTATCACTTCTGGCTTTTTTTGGTAGTTAATCGGAGATGAGTCTCATGGACTTTATTACTGAGGCTTTGAGCCACAATCCTCAGATCTCAGCCTCCTAAGTAGCCAGGATTACAAATGTAAGCCTGCAAAATTGATGTAGGAGCTACATACTATATTGAGATGGTGCAAGTAGACAATTATACAGGCTTGAGTTCAGGAATCACTGTCTTGTTTTTACCATTTTTTTCTCTCCATTTTGTTTCCTGTTGGTCTTACTCATTTTCTTCCTTGGACAGGTATGGGGCTTGAATTCAGAACACTGTTGTTTCCCTTAACTTTTGCACACAAAGCATCCTACCATTTGAGCTGCAACATCACTTTTAGCCTTTTCTTGCTACTTATAAGAGTCTTTCAAATTTGTCTAAGTTGTGTTAGAATTTTGATCCTCAGATCTTACTTAGTCTCCTGATGAGCTAGGATTACAGGTAGAAACTACTGGCATCTACCTTTCTTTCCTCTTTCTGAGATTTATCACCTATAAAATAGTGACCATATTACGTGGCACTTAAATAATGATAGAGAAATACTAATGCAGTTCAATTCTTCACTAGGTGCCTATACATGTACTTTGATGTTCCTTTTTGTTGTCTTTTATGTGAATATTTTATGGGAATGACCAATTGAAGCTACTTCACACATGTAATAGCTCACATATTTACCAATTATTTTTGTGGGGAGAACATTGTCTTCGTTCACATTCCGAATGTAGAATCCATTATTTTGAGACACAGACTTGTTATGTTGCGCAGGCTGACCTCAAATTCATAATCTTCCTGCTTATTTGAATTTGGGGATTATAAACTGATGCCATCTGCCCACTAGTCACCATTTTGTACAGAAGATCTATCTTGTATATCACTGAATTTGTGTGTGTTTGTGTTTGTGTGTGTGTGTGTGTGTGTGCGCGCGCGTGTGTGTGCGTGGTGCGTGTTTGACATTCCTGGGGCTTGAACTCAGGAACCGGGCACTGTCCTTGGGCTTTCTGAAGGCTGGCGCCTTACCACTAGAGCCACAACACCACTTCTGGCTTTTTCTGAGTATATGGTACCAAGCAATCAAAACCAGGACTTCGTGCATGCATGCTAGACAAGCAGACAGGCACTCTACCACTAGGCCAAACTCCTGGCCCCTTTTTGTGTGTTTTGACCAACATTTTTCCACAACAGCAACAACAACAACTATTACTGCTAATTGACAAGTACATACTGCTACTACTACTAAATTAGTAATATGTTTATGTTTCTTTTGGTCTTTTATTATTCACCATTACTTTGACTGAATTCAAGGTTGTCCACATCCCAAGACACTAAACTTAAAATAAAGCTCTCCCTAATTTTTCACTCCATATTAACTCAAAATTAACAACACTAATCAAACATTGGATGATGGATTGATTTATATCTTGTATACTAACTTCTTAAGACATTTAAAAATTCCCACATGTTTTCCAGTTAAGCCTGAACTCCTCTATTAAAGCTCAAAGATTAATAGTGCCCAGAAAAAAAAAACACAGAAAGAAATTTTAGCTCCTGAGTATACAATCCTTCCCACCATTGCATATGTTTGACATGAAGGAAAGGTTAGAATAAACTCATGCTAATTTTACATAAGCAGATTTTAGGGGTGGGTTGCATTTTCGAGATAACAAGAAGACAAGAATAATTTGTTTCAAAATCTCTGATATATTTTGAGGATTTAACAAGACATTTTCTACATGTCAAATTTCATTTATAATATTTGAAACTGAAGTGTCATGGAGGAAGTCATGTAAATACATATGACATGGTCTTATAAGAGTAAAATGTTATACCAAGATAAAATATAAATAAGAACTCACGTTAATGAAAAATATGAATCATGTATGTAAGAAAAAAGTTTTTCTCTCCAGAATTCACTGTGGATTTCAAAGAAGTGTCAGGCAGACTGAAACTTAAGTATTAGAAGTTTCCAGGTTCTAAAGAACTAGCTCTGATCTACATCTTTGTTGCTGGTAGAAGAAAATCACAGTGGATAAAGTCTCCACCAAAATGTTATGATGTTATGCTATGTCCATTTATCCAGTGTCCTATGTGGAATAAGAGAATGTGAAATATTTATAGCCAAAATGTGGTTAGAAAGAAAAAGAAACAGTTGGTAAAGAAATCAGCTAAATCAAACCAATCAGTGCATAGCTAGTGTAAACCTGGAATCTAGGTCTCTTGACTCCTGTGCAGTTTTTACTTCTCTACCTCATATTTTAACATGTTTCTATTTTCAAGCCAGAAAGAATAGCTTCTTAGCCTGATTTAAGGTCTAAATAAATAGCTGTTCTCCACACTGTCTGAACTCCTTCCTCTTACACAATATGAGGTTCCTTCTCCCTATCTGTCATTACACAACTGGAACACTTCTGTTCCTCTCCTTTTCTGCAAGTATTCCTCTATTTATTGATTGCCTATGGAAAATGCAGCTCTGTAGCTGAAGATAGACTTCTAATGACTGATAGAATTGTTCCAAACTCTGTGAACATTCAGTCATATTAGAGGATGGAGTTAACACAGAAGCAAAGATTTCAGGTGATAAATCTTTCAATAGCAGGTCATCAGGATGGCTGTGTGAAGACAGATGGGAAGGCTGACAAAATATGGAGCAGCTGATAACATTGATGATGGAAAAGTATTTCTATGGAAATGTATTGAATTGAATACATTGAATTGAATATTCCTCAGTTGGTAATTCTGAAAGGAAAATACACACACATCTGTATTTATTTAAATGTATTATTCTTATGGTATAGAAAGGTTAAACTGAATTAAAAAAGATAGCATTTGAATAAATATATTTCAATAAATATATAATATGATGAATTGAATGAGGTAACTATGTTCCAGGCACAAAGAAAAACCTATACAAGACACCAACGTAGAAAATATATCACAGACACAAAGAGGTTCTATGGTTTTCCTGACGAATGTAACTCTAACCCCCTCTATACAATATCCTGATAATAAAATACAATTTAAAAAAGTATACACTGTATATACACTCATTTGTTTATTTGAAATAGGGAAGGGATGGAAAATGACTGTGATGGATAGAAAAGGAGAGAGAAGGGTACAAAAACACAAGAAGAGGTATCAATTTCAAGAAGTAATGTACCCATTTTCTGACGAATGTAACTGTAACCCCTCTAAATATTATCCTGACAATAAAATGTAATTAAGCAAATGAAAATATATCACATATAAGACAAGTAAAAATCAAACTAACTCTTTCAAAGGAGGCAAGAGATGATAGTGTAGAGATAGGTAGGTGTCACATAGACTTAATGATTTCATTTTCCCTTGACACTTTACCCATGGTATTACACTGATTTCACTGTACGATATCGTGTGTCTTCCTCTTCTTGTCTCAGGATAGCTCTTCATTCTCAGAACTCCCTCCCATGACACTAGAACACTGTACCCAATGCAACATATATTTGTAGTTAATATTAGTAAAGGAAATTAATGAATGACAGTATGAATATTTCTATTATCAACAGTAATGCAGCTTATTTGAGGATATATTCATAGCTATATCTCAGGGTTTGCATTCCTGCAATTAAAAACATAAAAAACATAAAAAAGTAATTTCTTTACCTTGTGCGCATACAAATGCATGGGTACTCGCTTTGTACTCACACTAATGATAAGTTATCCAGAACTTCTCTGTTAAGACAGGCCAAATTCTTTCTCTATGACTTAACTAATCTATTAGCTCTGTCAGGAGTGCACAATAGTTCTATCTATTATCACAACACTTTGAGAACAAAGATAAACGGCAGTTTATATGGAAGCAAAGTGACCAAGAAATGTTTGTTGCTACATGTCACAGTATCTACTTCACACATTTTACAAGTCAGAACTTCTGCATTGATTCATGTGTCTCCAAATGCTCTAATCATGCTCTTCCTTCAGTTTACGGCTGAAAGTTTCTTCTATAGAGATATCTTCTCTTCACCTTTCTAAGGAATTGATACTCCTTTCTACCTCTCTCTAATTTTCTACACTGAATCCACTTGATTTTCCTTCTGTCTTCCTCATACTATAATTACATGTTTACGTATTTCTGCATATTTGTGTGTGATTATTGGTTCATTTATTCTGCCTTACTCTAGACCATAATTTTCATGGAGAAAATAGACAATTTTCCTTACAGGAAACTACTTGTTGACATATATGTACCTCAGGAATAGAAGTTTGCCAAACAAATGTCTGAGACATAGTAAGTCTTTTACAACTCTTCTTTAAGTAAAATTGTAGACCTACAGTTGAGTGCACAGATACAGAGAAAAATACATAGATATTATGCAAGAAACCAAAAGGAGAGAATAAAACAAAACTCAAAGAAAAACTAACCAAGTCAATTCAGTGAATACAATATCTGCTATTTGCGATTCTATCCTTTTTTACTTAACAGTACACTGGCAGGACAAGTTTTCATATGATAATTGCCTACTTGGCAACTTGCATTATTTAAAATCACCTCTGTATGTAAAATACTGACTAATGGATTGTAGAAACCTCAACAGCCTATATAATCTTTCAAAAATTCTAAATATCATACTCTCCAGGGCCACATTACTATTTTCCATGTAAAATTCATCTTCTTTCTTTAAGAAGATTCCTTTGGGACTGAAGGAAACAGAAAGAATTCCTTCAAGGTTGTTCATTATTTATTTGCGGTGAAATCAGAACCAATGTACAGATTGATTCCATTACTGTTTCCTTTGCTAACAGAAGCAAGTAGGTCTAGACTTCCCCTTCTTCCAAGGGAGACTCTTTCTTTTTCATATATATTTTATTGTAATTAATAGAAGGGTTACATTATATTCACCAGATAGAAGGCGCATTAGTTCACATAGATGGATACCCTTTCTCATGTCTTGGTCCCCATTTCCCTACCCCCACTCCCAGCCCCATCTTATTTTCCCCCCTTCCATCTCTGATTTCAAATAACAAAATACTCAAATATGCAATATATCCGTTAACAAGGTGAAATACAGTAACAATATGAGCTAACCAAGGGAGAGCAAATGAGATGAGAGATAACATAGTACATTAAGGACAACAATCACTCATTATATGGCTTTTGTTTCTACATCCTGGAGGTCCTTTCATTTAGTGTCATACTGTATGGCCTTATGTATCTAGGTTTTGTTCTATTGTAATTCTCTGATAGGAGAGCCCAAGGTTTCTACTGATTATAAGAAATGAGGGAAACCATTTTGCCGAGGTTCCTTTGAGTCTGGCTTACTTCACTTAATATAATTTTTTCTAAGTCTTTCCATTTCCTTAAAAAAGAAATGCAAATCAAAACAACTCTAAGATTCCACCTCACTCCAGTTAGAATGGCTATGACTAAGAAATCTAATAACAACAGATGCTGGAGGGGATGCGGCCAGGAGGGATCACTACTACATTGTTTGTTGGAGTGTAAACTCGTTCAACCACTATGGAAAGCAGTATGGTAGTTCTTCAAAAGACTAAATATAGAACTCCTCTATGACCCAGCAATTCCACTACTTGGCATTTACCCAATAGTCCAGAAACAAGGGCGTACTAAATCCACTAGCACAGTGATGTTCATTGCAGCACTATTTATCATAGCAAAGATGTGGAACCAACCCAGATGCCCCTCAGTTGATGAGTGGATCAAAAAGATGTGGTATTTATACAAAATGGAATTCCATGCTGCTGTCAGAAAGATCGACATTGCCCCAAAGGAGAATCTTACAGCCACATTCAAAATAATCTACAGAAATGCCCTACTCTAGTAGCTCAATTGTTGAGTTAAAAACATCCCCAAACAGTGGAAGTTGTACTGGGCACCTTCAGTGATTGAGTGAAACCTTTTGTATCATACTTTTGTCAAATACTTTCTTCAGCAGGTAATGGGATGTTTCACTTAAATAGTTCTAAACAAACAGATTATTTTTCTCATCTTGGGTTTGTCTAGTGGTAAAGAGAACTCTGAATATAGAACATCATGGATCTCTTCTTGAGTGCCACATGTACAAGTGGAAGCAGGGGGATCAGGCAGTCCCAGTCAGTGTATCCACAGGTCACTCTTCAGAAGAAGAATGAAGAATCTGCTGTGTCCTGAGATACTTCCAAAATGCAGAAACCTGCCTCGGATACTTATGTGTTTGGCCACCTTGAAGACTTTCTCTAGCTCTTTAGGTTATATGCCATTTCTATGCCTGATCCAATCATGTACATAAGGCATGGACTGTGAATATTTACTCAGGACACTAGTTTTCAAACTTTTGTTGTCAAGAGAGATTTTTAAACTTTTGAAAATCCTAAAGAGATTTTTATAGGGCTGACTAAATTTTTAATCTCTTGATGCTTATTTTATGTCCATATTTAAACTGAGCCAGCTTTAAAACATCAATGCATGGTCTATATTCTTTTAACTAGCCCAGTGATGAAATAAAAAAAAATAGTAGGCTGGCACTGGTGGTTCATGCCTGTAAGCCTAGCTACTCAGAATTTGAGATCTGAGGGTTACGGGTCAAACCAGCCTGGGTAGGAAAGTCTGTGAGACTCTTACCTCCAACAAACCACCAGAAAAATGAAGGTGGCACTGTCTGTCTGAATGATATAGTGCTAACCTTGAATGAAAAAACTCAGGAACAAAATTGAGACCCTAAGTTCAAGTCCCAGTAAGGAAAAAAATAAGGAAGGAGAGAGAGGGAGAGGGAGAGAGAGAGAGAGAAAGAGAGAGAGAGAGAGAGGGAGAGAGAGAGAGAGAGAGAGAGAGAGAGAGAGAGAGAGAGAGAGAGAGAGAGAGAGAGAGAGAGAGAGAGATCTTGCGCTCTCTCTCTCTATCTATCTATCTATCTATCTATATATATATATATATATATATATATATATATATGAAAATCTGAGAGAAAAAGTCAAACCATGGCTGCTTAGAAAAAAGGGAGATTTGTCCAAATAGATTCCCTGGCAAAACCTTAAGAATCTTCTCTATGATACCACATCAAGTAAGGCAGAAGGCATCCTCAGTGAGTGCAAGTGGAGGCTCTGGAGCAAACTGTGATTTTATGAAAAGCAAGAACATTTGCACAAAAGTGAAATTCTGTTGGGAAAGAAGATAGGAGCTCAGAAAGATACACAGGTAGCTGCATGTGTATACTGAGGTCAGTTCTCACTAATTTTGTCCTGTTATTAGCCTCAAACTCATAATCTCCCTTCCTCTGCCTTCTGAGTAGCTGGCATTACTAATTGCGCTAACACGCCTGGCTTGTATGTTAGATATCTGGCTTCAAAATGGCAGAGGAGTGTTTAGCATTTTACTCACTATGCAAGTGAGGGGATGAAGGTCATAAAGATTTAACAGGAAAGCCAACTTTACCCCAAGACTACCTATTACTATTTTCTTTCATGTGAATTAGACTAGCCCTTTGAATCCATAGACCAGAAATGAACAACTCTGCACCTAAGAGAGCTTATCCAGCATTACAAAACAGCTTGTCTTTTAATCTCAAACAATCAATCAACTTGTTCAATACAGATAAATTGAGGAAGGAAAAAGGGCCATATAAACACACACGTAAAAAAATGTACCCTATCTCCTTAAAGGTGAGCACTTTTCAAATGTTTTAGGACAAAGACCTGCAATGGGTACTAGGAAAAACAGAGATTCTGATACTGATAGCAGAAGCCTAGGCGAAATGAACACTGGGTGCTAATAGCCAAATGTTCTGAGTCAGATTCCCAGAACAGTCTGATGGTCTGGAAACTGATTTTTCTACAGTATTAACTTCCCTGTTTGTAAAGCTCCTCAAGTGGGAAAGAGACATTTTTGTCTTCATATCTTCAAATTCCTATTCCAATAGGTTATTGATGTTTATATGTTCAATACAAAAGCAGACTAAAAAATGTCTCTAATATAGAGCCCATGGCTGAACTTTCTAAGTCTTACTGTTTTGTATGTTAAGGGTAAGCTGATTTTACTAGATGACCCAAATAGTGTTTGAATAGTGCAGACCTGCATTTTAGCATTGAGGTTGGCTTACCTTTTGTTTGTGTTTGAGGGGGATCTAGTTTAAAAGTAACAGACTAATTGATCTCAGAGATGAAATTTCCTGGTACTCCTGAACTCACACTGTGGTAGGGCTTCTTCTTTTAGGATACTTAGAAGGGAAAGACAGAGGGCCGGGAGTTTGGCCTAGTGGTAGAGTGCTTGCCTAGCATGCACGAAGACTCGGGTTTGATTCTTTGGTACCACATACATAGAAAAAAAGCCAGAAATGGTGCTGAGGCTCAAGTGGTAGAGCTCTAGCCTTGAGAAAGTCCAAGGACAGTGCTCAAGTCTTGAGCTCAAGCCCAGGACTGGCAAAAAAAAAGAGAGAAAGACAGAAATAGAGTCTGAAGATTTGGAAAACTTGCAGTCTGACTCAAAAAAGAGGAGGAGGAGGAGGAGGGGCAACAAAAAGAAGCAGCATTTGAACATTAGGGCAAAGAAATAATTCTGAATATAGCCATTATAAGGAATCCAAATACCTTGCCCTGGAACAATAGGAAATCTTGGTAGAAGAAGTGCCAGGAATTAGCAATTTCCGCAGGCAGAGGTGGGTAAGGAAGAGCATTCCTCTAGTACACTCTGCTGGCACTGGTTACCTAGGAAGTTCCCCCACCCTTCTCCACTTCTTTCATCTGGCTTAGGTGGCTCCTACTGCAGCTATGGTCCAAGCTAATGTTCAAGGTGACAGTAGACCTTGTCACCTATGTGACCCTTGTTTTGTTAAGCATAAAACAGTTTCACAATAATGAAGGCCTGCAATAGATTCCAGGGGAGAGTACTGGAAGACAGGCAATGTTAAGGATTAAGTTTCTTGAAGGAAGCCCTGGGAAGGCCTTACAGAAAGCTCTAAGGCTAACCCTGAAGGTATAATGCAGATGCCAGCAAGTTATAAGTCAACTATGCTGGCGCTGAGTAGAGCCAACCCAGAGTAGAGTTCTTGAGATTGGGAATGGCAAAGCCATGGGAGCCAAGACTCTTGTGTCCCTCAGAGAATTGTATTGAAGCACATAAAGGTCTTCTCTTTCTAGATGGTGGTACTGTCCACAAGGCAGGTGCTAGTGGCCTTCACCCAGCTGCTGGCAAGTGTTGTGGTGGAGGTGTCCTTGAAACATGGATTAGGCAGACGAAACCTACAGTGCCCACAAGGCATTTTTAAAATAAAAATATAGTAGGGGTAGTAATAGGATGCCATGATTCTTGAACAACTAGAAACTCTTAGTTTCTACACCACTTGGTTAGAAGTTGATGTCAGCCCACCTTACCTTTGCTATATCTGCTCAATACATATTAATTCGTGTGTAGCCAGCTTATATGAAACCCAGGTCTTCACTCCCTTAGGGATCCACACTTCTTCCTGGCACTAACCTGGTTCAGATCTACAGAATTAATTCCTTTATCCTCTCTAAAATCTGGACTTGGATTGTTGGTGCTGCCATTACATTATCACACCATGTGTGCCAGATAACTGACTGAGTTTTGGTCTTTATGTTGCTTCATCCCAGATTTCTTTGCTCCAATTCCTTCCCTTAGTAATAGGAGTGTTATCTTTTTGTCATTCATTGCATATTGTCATTCATTTTTTAGCTTTATTATTTTTATAAATTTATTTTATATGAGCCAATTTGTAAAACCTTGTCTTGGTTCTTAGGGAAGATATTGAACTTTTGGGCTTTTGGACAATATTAGAATTGCTAAGACTAAAGATTCTTGGAGGTGGAATGTACATATTTTTTAAAATTTTATTGTTTGCATTATGAAATGGAAACATTCCTGCTGAGTGTCAAGGGTATAATACTATTCTGGTATGTGTGTGTGTGTGTGTGTGTGTATGTGTGTGTGTGTGTGTGTGTGTGTGTGTGTGTGTGTGTGTGTGTGTGTGAGAGAGAGAAGTGGAGAGAGTTTGTGCTAGTACTAGGGTTTTAGATATAGACCTAGGTCCTATTCCTTGTCTTTTTAATTAAAGACTGAGCTCTACTTCAGCAATAGCAATAGCTCCACTTTCAGAGTTTTTAGTAGTTGACTGGAGAGAAGAGTTTCATAGACTTTCCTGTCCAGGATGATTTCACACTTTAATTATCAGATTTCAGCCTTCTGAGTAGCTAGGTTTGCAGTTGTGCACTACCCATTCCTGGCTCATTGTTATCATTTTAAGGAGGGGTGTTTGACAAAGAGTGGTCTTTAGATGGTTAATATTAAGGCAGACACCAGTGGCTCAAGCCTGTAACCCTAGTTACTCAGAAGACTGGGATCTGAAGATCCTAGTTCAAAGCCAACCTGGGCACTGAAGTCAGTGAGACACCAGACAACTGGAAATGTCACTGTAGCTCAAGTGGTAGAGTGCTGGCCTTGAGCTGAAGAGCTCATGAGCAATGCCCAGGCCCACAGTTCAAGCCAGAAAACCAACCAAAAATATTTAATATTAATTACTAATTTAACAACTAAGAAATACTTAGAATGTAAGTGTGGCTTTGATGGCTTTTCTTTATAGAATTAGCTAATAAAGGAAGACCTATATTTTCTGTAGCAGCACTATGTGTGTGGGGTATCTGATTAGTCATTCTACCAATTCAAATTCTAATCTTACCCAGAAACACCTCCAAGACAACCCCAAAATAATACTTCACAAAATATCAAATCATCCATGATTCAGTCCAGTTGACACATAAAATTAACTAACACATCTACTTTGTACATAGACAAAAATAATACTTAAAGCAGTTTGTAAAGTCTCCTTTGCTTCCAATTTTCTTTTCTCCACCTTGAGCAAGGGAAATTTTAATGGGATAAATGAGGAAGAGGCAATCACAATGATTTAGACACGTCTAATGGTGCATATGAAACATTTTTGGTCATAGATCTTCTGAATTTGAATTGCTGAGATATTTTAAGAACAAATTTTACCAACAAGCACCATTGTGAATGAATGACAAGTCTTGAAGTCTGGAGTGAGCTCTTTGCATATCTTTCTTCTCCCTTTTGAAGCCCTTGCCAAGGACAACACCTTGAATACCAAATTCCTTCCCATGCCACCTTGAAAGTGAAACTAAGAAGTTGATAAATCACCTCCACAAAGTACAATGAGCTAGTAATTCTTATCCAGAAATATAAATGATTCACAATTATGCTACAAAATGTGTTATAATAGGCAGCATACAATTTGAAGCATATTCTTTGTACTTCATCAAGAAAAAGGTGAAAGCTGTGGAGTGACTCCGAAGACTGCACATAGAAGTAATAACACATGGCAAGTGAAAGCGGGAGCTCATTCACAGTCAACTGACTAGACACATGTTTGCAATAGGGGAAGCCAAGAATATAAATGCTACAGGATCACAGAAAACTTAGGATGGGTAGGCAGAGCCCAGCAATGACAGTAGCCAGTGAGAAAAGAAAGAGAAGCTCAGAATTTCACAGAATACATTTTAAAATAGAACAAAAATATCCATGCTTCGTTTCTTGAGATTATTAAATGTGTGCCAGAGTCTTTATTAGGACTGTCACCAACTTTAATTTCTTTTTCACTAGAAATTGAACAGTAAGTTGTCTTGTAGCTGAGAAATTCATCAATTATGAACAGCAAAGAAGATGTGCAGATTTTTACTTTTTTGTAAAAAAAGGAGTATCAGATAAGAATTTTGATCTGCTGTGTCATTATGATTTGCAAAGTCAAAGTTTATAAAATTTCCATATTTCACAGTATCACAAAATTTTCCAAACTAGAATAAACTTCAAAGACCACCTGGCAGTCTCTGATATTTCAAAGACGATGAATATATTCACAGACAAGCACAGACAAGACTTTTTTTTTAACTTCCCAATGTCACACAGCTCTGAGAGCACAGAGACTTTCCTGCCTCCAATTTTACCACTTATCCCTTATGTGGTAAGCAAACATACCCCTGAGGTCAAGGATGTTTGTGAAAGAAAATAGCAAATAACTTGAGAGGAAACAGCTTAGAAGAAGCACTTATGTGGAGATAAGCCCAACAAACACATATATACCCACATGTTTATAGTCATACAAATACACATCAGACTGTGAACCAACATAGATAGGGACCCATGACCAGAGGGATCATATGAACATATATTACACATAAATATATAATCATGCATATATATATAAACACACATATACATCAAAATGTACATGTATAGTCATAGACAGCTTTCTACACACACACACACACACACACACACGCACGCATGCACACACACACACACACACACACAGCTATGGTTGAAACGTCAACTGTCTCCTCTTAGTGTTTATATGTTAAAGGCTTAGAAGTAAGGATAGTGCTGAAGGAAGATGATGTGGCTCTTTGTGAAGTAGGACCCAGTGCGAAATCTTGCGCTGAAACATTGCTCTTAGAAGGCTATGGAGAGGACTCATGGGAGCTCTTAGCATTCTCAGAAAGTGGTCACAATCTGTTTCTATTGCTTAATTGTAGGAGATGTGGCCCTTCCTCTTTCAGGCACACTGCTATTGCCTATGGAGCCACATTGGAGTGGTCAGAGCAAGCGCCATGCCCTTTGAACTCCTACGCTCCCAAATCATTTGCTGAATAGATCTTTTTTTTCCTACAAAGTTATTCTACTCCATGGAGTTCATTATAATAGCAAATAACTGGTGAAACCCCCATGGACGTACATCTACACTCATATACAGAAAATTAGGCCATTAATAGACTTGCAGTAGCTTAAAAAAAGTTAGTGCCAATTTGAAACCTCATATGAAACCCAAGAATTTAACTTCATGTCCCTGTGAACAAAATCTGCATTCATCTCTTGGGAGAAGCATTCCCAATGCCCCGGTGAGCTGCCTCAGGTCCTGAGAAAACGTAAACTCCCACTGGAATAGATGATCCACACAGGGATTCTAGTTCGGAGACCCTCAGCAGCTAATGTGGCATACACTGGACACCTGGGAGCTGGCGTGGCTCATCTTGAGTAGAAAGGTACCCCACTGTGCCCAAGCTAGGGACACTGTGTCACCTTCACACAGGTGAGCCTGGCCCCCTGTCCAGGATCAGTAAATGATCAGAATTCTGAGGACAGATGGATGTACTTTTTATTTATCCTTCTTCTATGCTCTTATTATATAAATGTTGTGTTTTAAAGATTACATGCTTTAGAGTTAACATTTTGCATAGACAACTATGGTTCTCCACTCACACTAGACTTTCAAGACCAGAAAGCAACAACAACAACAACCAAAAAACCCTCCTTCCTTATGCAATCATCTCAGCATACCCGGGTGCTGTGGCCTATTCGGGCAAAACTTCAGTGTTGTCTAGGCAGTAGACTGGTTGTTTCTCTCTTTTTTACTAGCCTCACAGGAGTTAGTATGCCATGGATTTTCTTGGACAGTAGCAGCTTAATTCCACTATACTGAAAAGCACATTGAATGCTTCTGAGCACTAGTGGTTCATTCCTACAATCATAGCTAATCAAAAGGAGGAAAGTTGAGGATCAAAAGTTAAACTCAGCCCAGGAAGTTAAGACTCTTATCTCCAAATAACCAACAGAAAGTTGGAAGTTGAGGCATCATAGCTCAACTGGTAGAGTACAAGCAGTACCTAGGCCTTTCTTTGTGCCCAGGATATTCTCTCTCTCTCTCTCTCTCTCTCTCTCTCTCTCTCTCTCTCTCTCTCTCTCTCTCTCTCTCTCTCTCTCTCTCTCTCTCACACACACACACACACACTGCTTACCTGGCATTCAAAACAGGCATGCTGGCCTGCCTGACAACATGTAGGCTTCTCAGAGGCTACTTATAACTGTTTGACTATATTGAAAATATTCTATGGCTCACAAATGATGTTATAAGTACCCAACTGCCCATTGAAAGAGAATAAAATATATTCTACTTACTGGAATCCTAGTTACTCTGTGTGGAAGGTGGGTATAAGACCCATAGTACCAACTGGGTGTCACCACTTTAAGAATCCATCTTTCATCATTATAATTCTGAAGAGCAAGCAGTCAATGCAAGGCTACTCACCATGACCAAATGGGTTGCTTCATGAATGGATTAAGAATGTTATCACCAAAGTGGGTTACTTATCAGGGGAATTGGGCATCCTGATGAAAGAGATAGGTTTAGGCCCAATTTTCCCATTTGTGTTTCACTTGTGCTTGGTTTAACTGGTGTCACATTATGCTGGATGCCCTCAGCAGAAATGAGTGGACCAAGATCAGTCACAAATTATAAATTATCAGTCTTTAGCCTTCTGTCATAATCGCAAAGGAGAAAATGAATTATGTGCTCTCTCCTTCTTATGAACAAAGTGTACTCAATTTTCATAGCACTTTTCAAAACTACAGATTATAATTATTAGCAAATGTCATATCTCCAGATATGCATCTGGATTATATAAACTAGAGAGTGATTTCCTTAATAACTAGTACTTATATGATGTTTATATTTGCAAGGGATATTCTTGAGGAACATTTTCAAATAATGAGAAAATAAGTGGAATAGGAGGCACCTATTCAAGCTTTAGGGTGATTAGCAGAGGCAGCAGTTCATTTTAAGGAAATGAACTCATGATAGGAATTTCCTAAGTGGAATGATTTACTTATTTATTCTCTAACTAACAAACTAAATCAATGAGAGACTTTATTGGGAAAAGATAAAAGAATTTTGAGTATTAACCATAAGATCCTAGTTCTGACTCTGACCACTAGAGATCATGATTTATTATATAAAAATAAAATAAAGGGATTCAGAAGTGTCTTCTAGAAGTGTATGAATGAAATACAAGAGCTTCTAAGTGGCAATGAGCTTCATGCCACAATTACTTACCTAACACACAATTATGATCATGAGTGGCATCTTGGAAAGATAACATTTCAATCAAGTAAATGAATGAGAACTGACCACACAACCATCCTTCTGCCTCTGATTCTTATTCTTATCTTTGAAAACATGGAGACTATCCTAACCTGCATTCTCCATCCTTGCTCCTACAGCCTTTGACCAAGGAGGAGCTTCCTTTCTCACCTCACTTGCACAAAGACCTACAAGAATGCCCAGGGAGTTAATTATCTAGATCCTCTCACTTCATTACCCTGGCAGTACTGACATTTATAACACAGGCCCAGACTCTATAGGCAAAGGGCAAACAAGTCAATAGCAGAGCCATTGCAAGGATGAGAATTATCAGCAAAGAAAATCAATACACAGCATGATTGTATGATCCTATTACAACAGCTGTTGTCTTTAAGTACTGGGAGATGCCAAACACTTCATATGCTTTTCTACTAATTTTGTAACAAGTCAATAAGAGCAAGTATTACTATTCTTACACTACAGATAAGGAAACTGAGGTTGAGAGGTCAAGAAAATAGCAACATAAACTAGCAAGAGCCCTTCCTAGATTCGAGCTAAGAGCTATCATGTAGCAAACTCACTCATGTTTTACCTTGTTGCCAAGTACTATCATAAGGAAATATCTTATAGGAATCCAGGAGAGCACATTCAATGGCAGCTATTTGTATGGCATTGGGTCTGTTAATGCATTGTGACCTTGGGTCCTGTTACTGTAATGATGAATTTTCAGTTTCCTTCTCTCTATGTTTATGCATGTGTACACAGGCACACAGAAAGCCATGCACATGCTGTTTTTCTTCCAAGAAGCATAATAAGCATTTTTATAATAATATGTGTCTGTCAAAATTGCAGCTATAGCCAGGAGGCTTAATCTGTAAGTGGAACTCAGGTCTTTTCCTGGGATCTTCTTGAGAGGTAGTGTCTGAAATCCTCAAGTATACTATCAGAGTCCCTGATTTTAAGATCAGCTGACACACAAATACTACAGGATTATAACCTATTTTCACTCTTGAAAAATGTAAATTTAGATAACATCAGGATGGTTTTCCTGTTTTTATGATGACTTTTTTTTGGAAGCGACATTGTTCCTACTCTGCCTCCAATTGTTACTGACTACCAATTAGAATCAGTCCTATAAATTTCCTGATGTATGCATCCTCAGAATATGAGGAAAAGTAGAATTCAAGCTTAATTATGCCAGGAATCAGGCATCACCATCACATCTTATTACTCCTGTAGATAGCATTGAACTCTGAATAGCAACTGAAACCCAGGATTGTTCTCAAAGGATGGGACTGGATAGAGTCTTCATGTGTTATCCTAATCATCATTATTACTGCCACTGCAAACCATTTATTAAATGTTGATTATACATCAGGAATACCATCTGTATTATCACCTAATTTTGCAGATAATAACAGGACTATAATAGTGTATATTTTTATTTAATTGAAAAAACTGAAATTGTGAGATCTAGGAAATTTGTCAATATCACACTAATCAGTGGTGGAATTCTATTAGGAGCCCAAAGCTGATTCTAAGGACTAATTCAGGAGAAATGTGTTGAAGTCTTGCTATGGTTAGTGGCTTCCTCTGTCTTCTTTCAACATACCTGAAGAGATAAGGTTTTGATGCAGAATGACTTGGTAGGAAAATAAAGTATAGATCTCTCCCCCCCCCCCCCTCTCTCTCTCTCTCCCCCCCCCCCACCGCTTGGTCCTAGACCTTAAACTATGGGTCTGGGCACTGTCCCTGAGCTCTTCAGCTTCAGGTTAGCACTCAACCACTTGAGCCACAGCAACACTTCTGGTTTTTCTGTGGGTTTACTGGAAATAAAAGTCTCATGGACTTTAGGGACTAGGCTGGATTGAAACCGCAACCCTCATATTTCAGCCTCTTGAGTAGCTAGAATTACAGTTGTGAGCCACTGTCATCCAACTTTCATGTCATTACTCCAAAAACAACATATGGGCCAAGCACATGCATGTAATCTGAGCTACTCAGGAGGCTGAGATCTGAGGATTAAGGTTCAAAACCAGCCAGGCACTAAAGAATGTGAGACTTATCTCAAATTAATCACTAGAAAATGGGAAGTAGGGCTGTGGCTCAAGGTGTAGGGTGGGAGCCTTGATCTGAAGAGCTTGGGAATAAGGCCCAGGCCTAGGCTAGGGTTTAATCCCCAAGAGAGACCATATATATATATATATATATATATATATATATATATATATATATATATGTGTGTGTGTGTGTGTGTGCGTGTGTGTGTATGTGTGTGTGTGTGTGTGTGTTTGTGTGTACATGGCATAGCTCGCTGGAAGTATAATCAGGCCCATGTTTGTCTGCTTTCAGCTGCCAGCTCCAACATTTCTATGTTTGGACATGGCATAAACTCTGTGACTCAATTTTCCCATTTAGAAATACTGTATTGTTGTATAATAAATGAATTAACATAGGAGACAAACATTTACATGGCAATATATTATTGAACAATAATAGTAGCAATAGCTACCCATTATTTATTTTATTTATTTACTTGTTTATTTATTTTTGAGATCCTCAAATCTCAGCCTCCTGAGTAGCTAGGATTACAGGTGTGAGCCACCTCTCCTGGTACTATGCATTATTTTTATAATATCCTACAAGAATTAAGCTGCTATTTGTTTTATTATCTTATTACCGCAGGGAGATCTATTACTTAGTATAGTCTACAAGAAAGATTTAAATGCCACTTTTATGCTTCAGGGTAGTGTCTCCCACTTGAATCACAGCTGTACTTTTTGGTTTTAGTGGTTAATTGGAGATAAGAACCTTATGGACTTTCCTGCTTCAGTTGGCTTCAAAATGAAATTCTCTGATCTCAGCCACCTAAGCAAATAGGATTTTAGACACCTACTTCTAGGCCTATCATAAACAGAATTCTTAAAGCAGAGATTTCTTTCTTGTTTGCTTTTATCACGTTGATAAAGATATGCTTTTCCCCTAGATTTTGTTTTATTTAATCTTTTATCAGTCACAGTAATTAGCCAAGATTTTAAGTAAGTCACAATGGGTACTAATGCATTCAGGCTACTTTTTGTAAGCCTGGTCTTAGGAGAACTTGCCTCTTAGAAAGAGATTCATAAAGGCTCTGCTCCTACTGTCCTTGGACTTCCTCAAGGTAGAGCTCTACCACTTGAGCCTCAGCACCACTTCCAGCTTTTTTCTATGTACTTGGTACTGAGGAATCAAACCCAGGTCTTTGTGCATGCTAGCCAAGCACTCTACCACTAGGCCAAACTCCCAGGCTATCACAGGAACTTTTACCAAGACCACAGATTACTTAATTTACCTATACTTCTCCTTATACGTGCCATGTTTTAACACTTTCAAGTTAATGAAATATTAAAATAAATATTTTACAACTCAGAACCAATTATATTGAGGCCTGTGTTAAATTTGAACTTAATTTTTATAAAAAACAGTGTTGGCCTGGGTACCACATATATAGAAAAAACTTGGAAGTGGTGCTGAGGCTCAAGTGGTAGAGCACTAGCTTTGAGAAAGTCCAAGGACAGTGCTCAGGCCCTGAGTTCAAGCCCAGTATTGGAAAAAAAAGTTAATTTTTTTTTTAAAAAACAGTATTTTAAAATCAAAAGTTCCCATTACTTTAAAAAATATATATATAATATCTCATGAAATGAAATATATAGGAACTTAGGCATGCTCTAATTTTGGTATGCTTATCTATTTTTGGTATGCTCATTCTGAGTAAAGAAGTTATAAGACATGATTTGGCACACTTATCTAATTGTTGATTTGTAATCAGATTGATGTAATATTAAAAATCTTTTGTCAAGGCTGAACACCTAGTTGACTCACTGAGTAATTTCTGTTTGTGCTTTCCTTCTCTATTTAATTACATCAGCAGGCCAAGCATGTTAATTGATAGGTAAAAATAAATTAATTACTAGATTTGCTTTAAAAGTCAAAGAGTATATAGAACTATTTGAATATGGAATGTTATTGAGCAGAGATGAGTCTGTGTTTTAAATCTCAATATGTTTCAGAAGTAGTCAATGATACACATTTCACTCTCTTCAATTATTTAGGTAAGTTCTATAAATTTGTGGTCATCTTTTAAATTAATATTCAAAATAAGCAGTCCCTATTTTTCCCTCCTGAGAAATAAATGCATATAATTTAATATTTTCCTCTAAGAAAAAAAAGGCTCTGCTCCTTGCTGATAGCAGGCCATATTTGCAAACAATATAACGACACATATGATTAATATCTTTGTTGCTCTCAGGTTTTGCCTACTAGTATGCAGAGCAATGTTAAGTGACCATAGCAGCATATAATGCAATGATGTGCAGTTCCAAGAGAGATTTTTTTGTTTGTTTTAACAAATTTTTACGTTAGTATTCTGGCCTGAATTTAAATCCTCTACACTTAGTTAGCTTTTTTATGCACTGCTGGTACACTACTACTCTTGCTTTTTGCTGGGTACTGATGTTTTGATAACTGAAAAGTCTCACTTTCTGGTTAGGTTCAACTGGTGATTCTCAGATCTCAGATTCTTAAGTATCTAGGATTACAGGTGTGAACTACAAGTACCAGGCCCAAAGATTGGTTTTGCTTTAAAAAAGATATTCACAAGACAATATGCTGGAAATGAACTTTGCAATGAGGGAGGGAATGGGGAGAGGGAAAGTGGGAGAAAAATATGGGAAGGGATATGTTCAAGAAGTAATGTATTCACTAGTGTATGAACATAACTGTAAACTCTCTATAAATAAAACATAAAAAAAGAAAACAAATGATCATAGTAGAGTCAAGAAGAACTCAAATAGTGTAATTTTTAGCAAGGCAAAGACAAATTTCAGTAAAATAAACATCAGAAAATGTGTACATGAAAGGATGTGAGATGGGCTCAAAGGGAATGGAGTAGATGAATGAAGAAAAGACCAGGAGGAGGAAATGTAAATTTCAGTGTATAGTCTACAAAATTAAGAAGAGTAAATGTGTTTAAAGGAGCGATAGTTGAAATGTTGAAAGGGATAACATTATATTCATGAATTGTTTTGTCACCTTGTTAATGTTAATGAAAGAAATACAAAAAACAGTGAGCAAGATGCATCGTACTCATAACCTGACATATGCAATTATATCCTTTTTGTTCAACTAGTTAATGATAAAAAAAACAAATGGACATACTCATCTAAAAAGTTGGCAATGTCACAGAGCAGTGGCATACAGAAGAGGACTGGACTCTCATTATGAAGTAATTCATATGACACAGAAATAAATTGCATCTCAAATCAGAAGATATCACACATTTTTGTAGCTTGAAGAGAAACTAAATCACCTGTTGAGCTTCTCTGTGGGGAAAATGCATTTTATTATTTTTCAAAGAAATAGCAAAGGGGAAAAAAGGCCCTTATAACCGAGGTGTAATTCACAGTTGGTTATCTATGAAGTAGAAAATATAAGGTGATTATTTGGGAAGTTGGGTGATAATAGACATCTCATATTTCAGGATGTTTAAGACATACCATACACTTCTTGGAGCTGGTGGAGGAGACAAAGACACAAAGACTGACAAAATCTGACTGTTGATACTACTTGAGATTCTGCATGCAGCAGAATTGTATACTGCTTTCCAGAGTGGTTGAATATGTTTTCATTCCCTCCAACAGTATAGTAACATTCACTTTTGGCCACATTCCTACCAGCATCTCTTATTATTAGTTTTCTTGATAATGGCCATTCTGTCTATAGTGTGGTGGAATCACAATTCCCTATTCATAAGGAGATGGGAAGACTTGGAAAAAACTGATATTTAGTGAGCCTATTCAAGTAAGAAACCTATTCATTTCAGAAACTATTGTATTTTCTTTTGCCATCATTGTTCATACTGCAGTGAGGTTAGCCTACTCTAGGCTGATAGCTAATTGGTAATAATTTACTTCCAGGTCTTGGTTCTTGATACAGAAATGCTCATTCAGGGGCCAGGAATTTGGCCTAGTGGCACAGTGCTTGCTTAGCATGCACAAAAACCTGGATTCCATTCTTCAGTACCACATATATAGAAAAAATTAAAAAGAAAGAAAGAAATGCTCATTCAGAACATTCATGGCAGGTCCCCTTTTTTCAGGCCTCTATTAACTCATCTTCACAGTCATTTTTCCATACACCTTAAAATGTAGTTCAGTACCCATGCACATGCCTGTAATCCTACCTACTCAGGAGGGCTGAGTTCTACGGATTGCAGTTTGAAACCAGGTTGGTCAGACTTTATATTGGAGGCTCTTATCTTCAATTAACCACCAAAAAGCTGAAAGTTGAGTCATGGCTCAAGGGATAGAGTGCTAGCCTTAAGTAGGACCTTAATGTGCGGGGAGAAAGCCCAGAGTTGAGGAAAACAAATAACAAACAAACCAGAAATTAGCTATTAGACTAAGTGTGGTGGCATAAGCCTGTATAATTCCAGCTACTAAAGAGGTAGATATAGGAGACCATGAGGCCAGTGCAGGTAGGGAGATCCTGCTTTTTCAACAAAATTTAAAAGGTGAGGGTGGTCCTTGAGGCTCAAATGTTAAGGTGCCAGCCTCGCACTTATGGTACCTTAAACTCCATATGCAGTAACATGTACACAGAAGTCATTTCCCATTTAAATTCAACTCCAATCTTTACAAGTCAAAAATAATTTAAAATAACATTTAATGAGCACATAAAAATACTAAATACTTGGGCTGGGAGTTTGGTCTAATGGTTAAAGTGCTTGCCTAGCATGCATGGAGACCCGGGTTCGATTCCTTGGTACGACATATATAGAAAAAAGCCGAAAGTGGTGCTGAGGCTCAAGTGGTAGAGCTCTAGCCTTGAGAAAGTCCAAGGACAGTGCTCAGGCCCTGAGCTCAAGCCCAGGACTGGCCAAAAAAAAATACTAAATACTTTCCTCTAATGACTTATAGAAGCTTTATATAGTTCTGTGAATAATGAAGTGATAGCATTTATATTTTACCAATGAGGAACTACAAGCAAGTTAGATAAATTCTACAAGGTTTCCATAACAGTTATTATTAGGAAAAAGATTCAAGGACAGATCAATTTGCTTATGAAAAGCTAAGCATATTACACTCTATAATTTTTTCTCAGTTGTTATTGACACCACATTTGAATCATAAGAAGAGCCCAACTGTGCACAAAATTTAAAGGAAATAGTATAGAGTTTCTTTAAAAGGAGCACTTCAGGATACATACCTTTAATTTGCAAGCATAAATTTTGCTGTATGCTAAAATGTCAGTAATAACTTCCCTCTACCTCATGAGATGCTTGGAGAATGTTTAACAGGAGAACATTGGGGTGTTTGTTGAGCAATAGTGTGATGCTGGAAGATGTAATTTATTTTAGAAGCATCGTTTTTGGAATTCCAACATCTGTTTTAAAATCCACTTTTGTAACAACACCAAGTTAGACACAGGTTTGACATACGCAGAAGTTACAATCTCTTTTAAATCTAAAGATTTTTCATTTAAATCTTGTGAATTAAGTAAATTTTTTAGCAATACATGATGTTCAATCTCTGACGTCAAAGGCTAGAAGCAAGTAATAAATTCTGCATATCAATAAATGTCAGTAAGCAAAAAAAAAAAACCATTAACCTTGGCAACCTTTACCGTGGCCTTGCTTGTGGTCATTTGATTAAACCCCCAGGAGTACTATTGCTAGTCATAGAGGAACTCTGTTTGGTCTTTGGAGGAACCTCCACACTGCTTTCCAGAGTGGTCAAACAAGTTTACAAGAGCATAGTAGCATTCCCTTTAGGCCGCATCCCTGCCAGAATGGGTAATTAATTTTCTTGATAATGGCTATCTAACTTAGGTGAGGTAGAATCTCAATGCCCCATTTGTAAGGAAATAGAAAGATTCGGAAAGATTTTTCTTTCCAAAGAAACAGGATGTCTGTTTTCTCTTATTTGTATTAAATAGTATATGTCTAAGACAGTTCTAGCAGAGGGTCATAATAACTTAATAGCTATGTGCATATGACCTTATATGAACTAATGTTACTCAAAATGAACTATAAGATATGGAAATAAGAAGTCTTTTTTTCTTACTGTACTTTATGCAATTGTTTCATTTTTCTTTCACATTTGTATTTTTCCTTTGGTTTATCCCCTCTTGTCACTATTTTTGATATCAGTATCTTTTGTATACTAGTTTATCTGATCTGGGAAAATCAGAAATGATGAGATAAAGGACAAAGGCTGGACCAATGCAACAGTAATACTTACGACACATTAAGTTGGAAATGAACTTTATAATATGGTAGAAGGAGTGGGAAGAAGGGATAAGGGGAGGAAATGAGGGAGGGGTAATCATACTTGACATGAATTGTACTCATTTCCTTACTTATGTAACTGTAATCCCTCTGTACATCACCTGTACACACATAAAAGCTTAGCAATCTGTCATGGCTTGTGACTTGAAATAGATAAGACCAAAACATAAAGAAAGCATAGATGGCTGCATGAATTGTGTTGGTGAGTGGTCTGCATCAGGAAAACCTTCAGGAAAGGAGCTGTTTTATTTGAAAGGATTCTAAAGTACCAAGTATTAAATCACTCTCCTCTAAAATAGAGAATTTTTTTCCTCTTGCAAGAAGGAAATGAATAAGCTTGGTTTTGCTTTGCAGTGGACTGCTATTCATAGTCCTGAAGAAATGGAGACAAATTTTTTTACACTTCTTTCCTTCAAATATACTATGAAAAATCTGTAGGAGAACCTACAAAGTAATCTTCTCTAAAATTGTGGAGTAGACTGGCATTTGCCATTAATCTCACTTATCAACTTTTCACTGTTCCTCCCTGTTTCCACCAAATCTGTTGTAAACCCTCATATATCTGACTTTGTTCCTTTGATTTCTAATGGCCCCAGGCCTAATGTATCACATTAACAATGGGACTGATGTTTGTAATACTTCTTTCATATCCAGTTAGAGACCTTTCCTCTTAAATGAATTTTTAAGATATTGTTATTTCTAATTCTCAATCCCCAGTATAAATCTGGATGGATGGAGAGTCCATTTGTTTTTAGGTTCACTGAGATCTTCTACCTTAGAGCAATAAAGACAGTTTACTGAGTTCTTCTTGCTCAATTATTATCCTCTTCATTTTTACAGGAAAATCACAGAATATCAGAAACAAAATGATAGGACTAGCGGTTGCAATCCATACTTATAATCCCAGCTACTTGATAAACAGAGATTGAGATGATTTAGATTAAAGGCACACCTTAAAAATGATGTACCAGTGTGCCAGGAGTTTGGCCTAATGGCAACGTGCTTGCCTAGCAGCATGGAAAGTCGGGTTCCATACAGGTACTGCATAGCAGTACCGGAAGTTGTGCTGTGGCTCAAGTGGTAGAGCTCTAACCTTGAGAAAGCCCAAGGCCAGTGCTCAGGTTCTAAGTTCAAGCCGCAAGATGGAAGAAGTGATATACCATCTCTAGCAAAAAGCTACATGGATATACTGACCATTTCTTTAATCCCAATTTTGCAAGAAACATAGGTAAAATGGCTATGTTGTAATCTGGCCCTGGGAAAAAGAAGTATAAAGTGTGATTTGACCAATAAATAAATAAGCAAATAAATGAAACCTAAAGACAAGAAGAGCAGGGAATGTGCATAACCCAGAAAGTAGAGTTCCTGCCTAGCAATTGTGAGACCCTAGGTTTGAACTTTAGTACCATTAGGAAGAAAAAGACAAAAGAGAAAAAGGAAGCCAGAAAAAAGAGAAAAAAGAAAGGAAAGAAAGAAGAAAATTACAGTGTCAATCCAACACATACTTCCTTGATTTGATTTACATCCTATTTGTCTTATTGTTAGTTTAAACCAAAAGGTTCAAAGGTGCTTTAAGCACAGAGGCAAGATTCCTGAGGGAATAGCAAAGAAGATGACAGTGTTACTAAGTTTCCATTATACAAAGAAAGGTCTCTGCTTCAAATGAAAATGCTTTCATACAATGTCTCCTTCCAAGCTTCAGAATTCAATGACCAAATGGGTGTGTGTGTGTGTGTGTGTGTGTGTGTGTGTGTGTGTGTGTGTGTGTCTGTGTCTGTGTCTGTGTCTGTGTCTCTGTGTATAAATACATGTTTGCAGGAAGGGAGCTTGATACTGGAGTTTGCAAATCAGGGATTCATGCTTGTAAGGGAAGCACTCTATCATTTAGCCATGGCTCCAGCTTTGACCCAAAGTATATTAAAATAGCAAATAAGACAATATTTTTGTAGAATCTAAAATGAAATTCTACTTCATTAAACCTAACAAAAGTCTCCAATGCCTGGATAACATCTTTCCTAAGCAAGGAGATGCCAAATGTTGTGGCTCAGATATGCAGTCCAGGGAGAACATGGGTGGGCCTTAGGAGGATTACCATTCAAGGCCATTGGTTGTGATTCAACCGATGAAAATCTGGGCAAGTGTGATGAGGTACACCTGCAATCTCATCAATGAAGAAAATGGGAATAGGAAAATGAAAGTCCAGACATGGGCAAAAAATATAGCAAATAGAGCGACAAGTATGTGTTACTTGGTAGAATAACTGCCTATCAAGTAAAAAGTCCTGACTCAAAATTCAGTAGCAGTGGAAAAGGAGGTATAATAACAAAGAAGAATCTTAAGCATTTTCAGAAGCTGTTTTTGTTGAAAAAGGGAGGTTTACTTTCTTCACCTATTCAGTAATCCATAAAGCATTATTAGAGTTGCACTGCTGAAAACTAACTGAGCTAATTGGAAGAAGATTGGGAATTTTAAGCTTGAGTTTTCCCACAAGGATGATGTGATGTAGTACCTGAAATTCTCACAGTAAGCTTGAAGGAAATCTGGCTGAAAAAGAAAACTCATCTAATGCAATGGTTAATAAATAGCAACAACAACAACAATAACAACAAAAACAAACCTATCCATATGAGACAAACAGATGATTAACAACCAAAAGAAATCAAAAGAAAAAAATCATAGTCATATATCATCACATTAATATTAATAACATTTCTGTTGTGAGTTCAACAGAGGCTTGATCTCACTGAAGTATGAAGCTTATTTATATTCTTTCTATTTTAAGGGGAAAAAAAGAGTAAAAAGTAAAATTGTCCTTAATTGCACATACCTTCTAGCAATTGGCAGAATGAATGCAAATATTACCTGAGGAGAGTTACTCAAATTTTGATCCTCAAGGATCCAACAGATAAATTGCAACTCAATGTGCATAAGGTATGTGTATATTACTATATTGTATTGTATGTGTTTCTTTTTGGATATAAATCCAAGTTTATTAGCAAGTTACATTTTATTATTCTGTTCAGTTTTATTCACTGAAGTAAATCCATGAGTCTTTCCCATACATAGAAGAAGGAATTACACAAGGGGCACTACTATTTGTCACAAAGATTATTGGTGGCTAACCCAGCAGCTGTCTAACAGTATCTGACAGATCTGGGATGTACGTTCAGGCCTCCAAGATTTCCTCCAGAAATCTACCCAGGGAGGAATCCTGAGTGTGAGTTTGTCATGATTTCAATTTGATGATGAAGCCATTTTTTTCTCCTTCAGCTTTGTTTTGAGGAGAGCACAGTTTAATTTCGACCACATGGAACTTCCTTTACATTTACTTGTCCTTGATATCCTCTTTCCTTTATGTGCCATTTCAATCTTCTCAAAACTTTAGGTCTCAACTATCTCTCCCTCAGCAAATGTCTTTGTTTCCAAGGGCATAAAGAAAATAGATAGTGTCAGTTGTGAACACACATATCTTACATTCTTCTCTCCAACTCTTTGATTTGAAAAGATGGAAAGCGGTTTCTTATTTTCTTCTTCTCTACTACATATTCCTCTTTCTCTCATATCTCTATTACTAAATTATCACTGATACAGAGGGTTTTGAGGAGACTTCAGTATGTAGCCCTCTGTTTTTTCCTTTCAAATGTTGAAAAAATTTAAAACCAAATCAGAATGAAGAAAGAAGCCATACATTGTCAGGGGCTGTGTCTTCTAGGCTGGGTTGACTTAGAATTGGAAAGTCTCAGGCAGTGCTTCCAAGGAGAACAATTACAGTGTGGCAGAGCAGAGGAAAAGACATTCTGGTGGCTCCCCCGGCAAGGATGAATGGCAGCATTAGTGACCTAGGTTGCCATTCCCGTCCAAATCTTACTGATCAAATAAGTCCTTTCATTACTTCATCTCTAAGATATATATGAGTTTCTACAAATGTTTTTATGTGTATGTGTATGTGCATAGAGAACATAGACACAGCATAAAGTTATAGCTAACTTGGGAGTTAAAAAATAGACAGTAATTGATTTGAATCCCACAAGTATCAGATATGGAATTACCAATGACAATAGATTCAATAACTACTAGTAAATTATTTAGAGATATAAAACCACAGAAACAAGAAATGAACAAGAGAATCCCTTAACAGTCATGTGAACAAAATGAATACAATTCCACTTTTAGAAACTGCAGAGCTTCTGTATGGCAAAGGACATAGCTAGTAAATTAATTAGGAAGCCTACAGAATGGGAGAAGATCTTCACTAACAATACAACGGACAAAGGCCTCATATCTAAAATAATCAACAGCTCAAAAAACTGAATCACTCCAAAACTAATTTCCAAAGTAACAACCATCCCATTAAAAGATAAGCCAAAGGGAGTCTTCTCTGAAGAAAAACAAAAATGGCCTATAGACACATGAAGAAATGCTCAACATCTCTGGTCATAAAAGAAACGCAAATCAAAACAACTCTAAGATTCCACCTCATTCCAGTTAGAATGGCCACGTTCAAGAAAACTAATAACAACAGATGCTGGAGGGGATGTGGCCAGGAGGGATCACTACTACACTGTTGGTGGGAGTGCAAACTCGTTCAACCACTATGGAAAGCTGTATGGTAGTTCCTTAGAAGACTAAACATAGATCTCCCTTATGACCCAGCAATTCCACTACTTGGCATTTACCCAACCTTCCAGAAATAAGGGCATACTAAATCCACTAGCACAATGATGTTCATTGCAGCACTATTTATCATAGCAAAGATATGGAACCAACCCAGCTGTCCCTCAGTTGATGAGTGGATCAACAAGATGTGGTATTTGTACACAATGGAATTCTATGCTGCTGTCGGAAAGAATGACATCGCCCCATTTGTAAGGAAATGGAAAGACTTAGAAAAAATCATATTAAGTGAAGTAAGCCAGACTCAAAGGAACATAGGCCCAATAGTCTCCCTCATTTGTCATAATCAGTAGAAACCTTGGGCTCTCCTAGCAGAGATTTACAATAGAACAAAATCTAGAGACATTAGGCCAAATAGAAGGACAGTAAATGTAAGGACCTCCAGGATAAGGAAACAAAAGCCATATAATGAGTGACTGTTGTCCTTAATGTACTATGTTATCGCTCATCTCTTTTGCCATCCCTTGGTTATCTCATATTGTTATAAATTTTCACCTTGTTATCTGGTATATTGTATATGTGCTTAATTGGTTATTTGAAATTGGATAGGGAAGGGGGAAATCAAGATAAGAGGGGGGGTAAAGGGGGAGGGAAATGGGCACCATGTCATGAGAAAGGTTATCATTGTTTGTGAAGTTATGCACCTTCTATCTGGTGAATATAATGTAACCCTTGTATTAATCACAATAAAAATTATTTAAAAATATTATGAGACCAATTAAAAAATGCAAGGATTATAATAACCAAAGGGTAAGTCAATGAAGAATAATATTCAACATCTCTGACCATAAAGCAAACCCAAGTCAAAACACTAGGATTCCAACTCAATGCAGTTAGAATGGCCATTAATCAAGAAAACTAACAGTAACAAATGCTGAAAAGGATAGAACTAAAAGGAAACTTAGTTGCATTGTCAGTAGATTTAAACTTGTTCAAGACTCAGGAAATCAGTATAGAGGTTTCTCAAAAAATTAAACATAGAACCACCCTGTGGCTCTGCAATTCCACTCCTGTATACAATGAAGCTAAATGAAAGGATCTCTCCGTAGTAGCAAGAGTTTTATATCGTGTGAATGTTGTTCTTAATGTACTATGTTATTTCTCTTCTCTTTTGTAGCCCTTCGGTTAATCTCATATTGTCACTGTTTCTGACTTTGTTACCTGGTATATTGTATACACATTAATTTGTTTATTTGAAATAGGAAGGGGAATGGAGGAAAACAAAATGATTGGGAGGGGGTGAGGGGAGGGAAATGGAGACAGAAACCATGAGAAGGGGTATCTATGTGTGAAAAGTAATTGCACCTACTACCTGGCGAATATAACTGTAAACCCTTTATACATTACAATAAAAACTAAATGGCAGGCGTGGGGGAGAGAAGTGGGGACCAAGACATGAGAAAAATATCAATGTATGTGAAGTGATGCACCATCTGTTTGGTGAATATAATGTAACACTTCTATTAATTACAATAAAATATATGGAGAAAATAAATGATCACTTACTTGATTTAAAAAAAAATCCACTCCTGGGTTTTTATCCGATTGAGCATAAAGAAGACTGCAATAGTGCTATCAGAACAACCATGTTCATTGCAGTATTATTTACTAGATTTGGAATCAGCTTTTTTTTTTTAAAAAAAAAGTAAATATAAATCCTAAAAAGGTAAGAAAAATTAGGGAAGAGCTGCATTGGAAGAGATGGGTGAGAATGTCGGAAAGGTAACACTGCTCAAGAAAAGCTGTATTTGTAAACTGCTTTGATTTTATCTTGAAGACAAGATCAAATCAATTGCTCAGATACAAATTAATGTCTTATAAATTGTGGAAAGAAATACATGTATTTTAGAAGTTGAAGAATTATCTAATTCAAATCTGAATGAAGATAATGTATAGAAAGTCATATCTGATATGATGAGAATGTTTGAGAACTAATGAATACAGATGAATAATGCCTATAAACAATATATTTGCATAGAAATCTTAATACTTTACAATCTTAATGCTAAAAGATACTTTACAAAGTCTACAATAAGACAGGGTAATAACTGAAACAGCTCACAGAAAATGAGAAGACTGTCAATATAGTTGTGGATGTTGTGGAAAGGACTTGCCACAGAACTAACTCTTAATTGGAAACATTGTAAGGGACCATCATAACACTCCTGACTGCAGAGTTGTTCTTAGCAACCAGTGCTAATGGGCCCTTCATAGCCCTGAATACTTTGGTCACACTTGAGGGAAAATGCCATTTGATATTGAACCAAAAGACCCTCAGGCAGAAAAAAACATAGTATCAAAAGGATTTGGTTCAGTGAGAGGAAATCAACCCCAGAAGAAAGTAAAAACATTTAAGGTACAGGAAGCAATGGAAAACAAAAACGTTGGCTATGTTATTAGTCAATAAAGTATATATATATATACAGAGATAAATAAGTACTGGTTATGAGTAAGAGATGGGATTAGAAATAAGGAGAAATTACCCTTTAACCTACTCCTTCCCTTAATTTCCTCATTTCTGTGGTGCATATAATGAAATCTTCCTTGTATTCTTGCTTCATTCTTTCACTTCATTTAGAGAGGGGATGAAAAAAATGTTGAATGGATATATAGGCCAAGAAGTATTGTATTACATATGTACACATATACATATATTTAAGAATATATGTAAATAAATTGCTTAATTAAATGACAAATTAGGCAGGAAAAAAATAAGAAAAAGTGAAGGGAATGGTGGGTAGGGTGTGCGTGTGTGTGAATGTTGGAAAAGGGGCATTGACACTGTACTCATAAACTGCTTTGTTGAATGGCAACTCCTTTGTGTAACTACTTAAAGATTTAAAAATAAAAACAGAAGAAAATAAAAGAATTACCTAACACATAGAAAGGATTTGGATAAATACATTTGTACCCTCAAAAAAAAATCAACCCAGAAATTGTTACTATCAACTGGTTCATTTAACTGTCATTTGGGAGACTGAAGTTGATATTTTATACTGAGTATAGTTATTTTACTGAACTCACGTTCTGTTCAGTCTTGGCAGCATGAAACAATCTCAGCAGCCATTTTTTAGTGGCCTCGTCTCACCTCTTATAATTTGGCATTCTGTCTATACTGGGACCATGGTGGCTTGGTCTCTTGTTTGCCATCAGTAGTTAATCAATATTTCCCATGGATTTGGCCAGAATTTCTGGTGAGTTAGCCATGAAACTCTTAACAGGAGTCCTCACTTGGTACTACAACAATTCCGTAAGGAACTAGTGTCAATTCTTGCTTGGAATCCCCTATGTTGCCACTTTTTTTTTCTTTTTTTTTTTTTTTTTGCCACTCAGCACTGTCAGCACTGGGGCTGATAGAGTAACAGGATCTTGTTTGGTTTAGAGGAAAATCAGATCTATAAGAAACCAGACAGAAATAAGGGACTCATACCTGACAAATTGAAAAACAGAGATGAACAGATTAGATATGAAAACATCATTCAGCTGTGCTTCATCAAATTATATAGAAGGCTTAAAAAATGGAATTGAAATGATGAGGAAAGAATAGACCAGCCAAATTCTAACCAAAGCAAAATTTTCATCTCTGTTATTAATAAGAGCTCAAAAATACAATATTATATAATAATACAAGCTCAGATATTAAAAGAGGTAATATAATTGTGATAAAATGTTCAGAATATCAAGAGGATATGCAAACTTCAGTCTTGCATCAACCTAGTAAATATCATCTTATAGAAATTGAAAATTCAAAACAATTTTCAGTAGAAAAAGAAAACTGTTATAAAATACTACACTTTTTTTCATTCCTGGGGCTTGAACTTGGGGCCTGGGTACTGTTTCTGAGCTTATTTTGCTCAAGGCTAGTGTTCTACCCCTAGTGCCACAGCACCACTTTCAGTGGTTTTGGCAATTTATTAGGATAGAGTATCTCAGATTGTCCTGCCTGAGTTGATTTTGAACTATAATCAGCCTCCTGAGTAGCTAAGATTATAGGGTGAGCCACTGGCGGCTCTTTCAATTATTCAGTTTCTCTACTTGAATTTAATAAAAGTTAAGTAAATTAAGTAAAATGTAAGTTATCTAAAAACAGTTCACGTAAATTTTAAATTACAATATTTTAGATAATTACTCCAGTATTTTATCTTTCTTAAATTAATAATAAAAGCCAGTTTATAGAGTTGCTATACAGATTTTAACATATCCTGCTAACACATCTTAGTTCTAAATTGAGGATCTCATGAGAGCATGATCTGAATCATTAAAGATCCCAAAGAAAATGATTTACTTATTAATTTTAAAGAAGTGCACCAGAAAGGTATAGGATAGAATGAACCGACCTGTGATTTTGCCCAGGGTGAGTGATCGTACTGTCCTGAATTCCACTTCAGAGGAGAAATTGTAACTGAGCCGAAGTTGCTGATCCATCTATGAGAAGACAGAAAACAAAGGCACATCAGTAAGGAAAGCTTCTGCTGGGAAACAGCCTGAAAATGCCCATGGAGTAAGCTCTCTCCTAGATTATCTCTTAAGAGAGGTCAAAAATTACCCTGCCTCCCACTTCTTTGTTCATTGCGAAATGTATACTTTTACAGGTATCTTTCCCTAGGAAAAAAAAATCATCTGTAGCTTTTGACAGGTACTTTACACCCCACTCAGATTTTTCTCACCAATCTTTACTGAATAAACAAAAAAAATTACTCAGAATTTGCTGAGCAGGATTTATATTAAAGAGGAACTCATTCCCTGTTCTTCCTTGTTTCTCTCTGCTTTCTTGGATCCTTCCTGCTTCTCACCTTGTAATTTTTAGGGCCACCACTGTTCTCCCCTTAACATTGACACCTGGATTTACTCTTTTGTAGACTGAGGGTCCCTAGTGACTCACACTCAGGAGACTGAGATCTGAGGATCATGGTTCAGAGACAAGTTAACAGGAAGAATGTCTGTAAGATTTTTATCTCTAATTATCTTATCTCAAAAGAAGAGGAGAAGGAGGAAGAGAAAGAGGAGGAAGAGGAAGAGGAGGAGGAAGAGGAGGAAGGTATTATTAAAAGTGGAGCTATATTAGGTGATAGAGCACTAGCCTTGAGTACAAAAGCTCCCAGACAGTGTCCATACCATCCAGGACCACCATAAAAAAAGAATAATAAAATTTCATCTTGGTAGATTTGGTTGTAGAGTGGAGAGGTTATGTGAGAAATTTCCACTGACAGCCCTTTGGTCAGCAGACCTTGGAGGGTGAGTGAAACCACTGCTAGAATATGTCAGGATTTCTAGGGCTGACCCTTCTTGATCCTTCTTTTCCTCCTCCACTGCCAATTCCAGCTCCAAATATTTGTTGGAGCAAGATTCCCCATCCCTCTCATCTTGATTTTACCAATTGGTCTCCCTCAAGCACTCCTCTAAATATTCATGTCATTGTCACCCTTTGAAAGGTTCCTAGATCTCTTGCATTGCTTAAGCAGCAGAAAACCTACTTCTCCCATCCCTTTTCCCCACAACATTTTCTCCACCTGCCACTTCATTGTGAATGTCCTAGCCTTTTGGTAGTTTCTGCAACAACAGAAGTCACACATTGTAACCTATGAAACTTGATTAAAGGCCATATTACTCTTTTTGACTTATATTACATTGTAATATTGACAATCCCATGTGTGGGACATGACCCTAATGCATATTTCTAAGTCTATTTTTCTCTAGAATACTATGAAATAGGTAAGATATTCCAAAGATACAGATGGACTGTTTGATAATAGATGTCATGGAGATAATAATATAAAATAATCCCCAGCCAAAAACAATCACAAGAACAGTGTCCCATTGTCAACAGGCTCATTTGTCACAGGACATCTTCTCTGTTGGTTATACCTCTTTATAACAAGTGAATATTTTGTTGAAAAACATGGTATCATTTTCTTTCTACATTTTTGAAGAGTACACCTTAAATAACTGAGCTTCCAATGTGTGCCACTCTTTCCAGGATTCCCTGACTCCACCTCTGCAATTGATAGCTTTGTCAGGTGTGCTTGCCTTCTCCATTCTAGTTAGAACTCAGTTATCTTTAAGCTTACATTTTAAATACTACATTATAATATTGATAATTATATATAATTATATATATAATTATGTAATATTGGTCATTATAATATTGTCTGACTCTCTCTCCTCTCTTCCCTACCCCCTTTCCCTCTTCCATTACTTTACTAAATATTGGTTACTTGAAGGTCTAGATCACATAAAGCCACATATTTGCAATAAGCCCCATGAGAAAAACAGCCAATTTTGCTGCATAAATAAATATCTTAAACTTGTTCTCCTCTTATTTAGAGGACTGTGAAGACAGTCTACCACCAGGATGCCATCTGGGTCTTTGGCACCCTGGGTCCAGTCATCATCTCCTCATAGATCCAAGCTCCATCCTTGTCTGTAAGGTTCTTTTTCTGTCCCTAACTTGGCTCCTATTTCTTTGAAAGTGACCTTTCCAGTAGGGTCAGGATACCTCCCATGATGCTTTGTTGCCCAGGCTCCTGGAAGCAGAACTAACACTAACAGGGATTTCTTCCAAAGTAAAGACCAGCTGCAGGATTTTTAGTAGTAGAGATTGAGTGGAGCCTGCTTTAGTTTCTGGCCCTCACCTCCTCCCAGACTGCAGAGGATGAGAAATTCACTGGACTCTGACACACATCTGTTCACAAGCCACACACAGGATTGATAATTGCTCCTGTATGTGACACATTTCTCTTTGTGGAAACTTACTAGTGTTTACAACATAAACCAGATGATTAATGAAGGAGACCAAGCATTAAATGAACTCAGTCAAAGAGGCTTTTAGCAGAATTCCTCGTTCCCAGTATTACAAGAGGGAGGTAGAATGACTCAAAGGATTCTCGAAGCAACTGATGAATGGTTCAGGAGATGGTTTCCAGCTAGTGAAAAATGCAGAGTTTTGTCACACTTCTTTATCCCTATTTTCTTACCACTTCTAAGCTGTAATAGGTGAGGCAGTAAGGACTAAAACACTGTAGATATTTATACTCTTTGGATGACTGAAGCTTGCTCACTGGCCTAGACAAGCTTCACTGGCCTCAGAACCTAAATAATTTTTGCAATCTCAGTGACATTGACAGGGGCAAAGGAATAAGATACACATACATAGAGAGAAATACTCGTCTTTGGGTTTGATCTTTAGTTATGGTCATTTATAATATCTTTATAAGAACTGATTTATACTAGTATAATCATCCTTGGGTATATATGTATACATGTATATATACATATGTAAATGTCTATGCATCATTATATATGTATGCTTATCTGTATGCACACATAAATATGTCACACATATGTATGAATAAACACATGTGTAAATAGGGATTCAGATACTGAATTTCCCCCCAGCACACCAGGGCTTTGAGGAAGACAACTTGTAAGCCTTAAAATTCCCCAGCTAAATTCTGAAGTTTTTTGCTCTCAGAGGGAGGTTTGGATTCCATACTCTCCAGACTTCCATGGCTATATACGTGGAGGTGAAAGGAGAAATAACATGGGGTTGAGTTATCAGAGAATATATTGTTAACAAAGATATTGACTGGCTGAATAGATAAGCACTGGCCCTCTATCTAACAGGTGTGGGTAGTCCCCAAGGTATTCTGAAGCTCTAGGGTAGAGCTGCTTTTTTGCCTTTCTTTCTTTCTGGTTGTGCTGAGCAGCTTTGTCCTTGGGTGGAGAAAGGAGCAATCCAGATTGGGTCAAAGGCTGGCAGTGGCAGGGAGACAAATGTGCTATATTTCCCTGCCAATAAATGTGATCAAAGCTAAAATACAAAAGGTTTCTACCTTTACTTCTTTCTGCTCTCTCAGCACTTTCCAAATAGGATGCTCTCACCTCATAGGTCTGCATATCACAGACTGTAAATTGATTGAGTGAAAATATTTAGATGGAAAAGGGAAAGAAATCCATCTTAGTGCACTCTCAGTGTGCTGTTGGTAGTTTTTACTTGTGGAAAAGAAGACAGGAAATATATAAAAAAAGAGGAAATAGGAGTCATTTGTACAAAAACTCACTAGATTTTCCCCATGTTTCCTACCTGAAACTCAATCATAACATATGGATAAGACAGTAACTTTTCTTGCAGTTTTCCCCAAGCAAGACTTCTTCAAAAGGCTTCCCTCTACCCAATGGTTCAGTGATTATTTGTGTCATATATGTGATAACGATTCCCTCACTTCCATCCTGTTGGAATATTCTTTCCCACATCCAAGGATCACCCCATGTTATCAATGCTAAGTCTATGGCTTCTCTCAATGGCTTCACCCCATTGCCTTTTCTGGGCTACTCTGTCTTGTGACACTTCACTTCCAAATATAGCTTTTGATTAAGTGATCACAGGGATCCTTGAAGAAAGTAACAATCTAATCTTGCTACTTGCATGTCTGAAAATCCAGTGGTATTTCTTCCTGTTTCTTCTCAAGGTCACTTCACTTTTCTTCACATAATATTTTGAAACCTGTGAAACTCTCCATTTCCTTGGCAAATGTTCACTGAATATCTATTGTATGTTAGAGGCTAGGCCCCAACAATTTCTTGGTAAAATGTAAGTTTTTTTAAACAATGAAAGCAGACAAGGTCCTCAATGATACATAACTTATATTCTTAAGAGACTGAACTGAAAGTGAATAAAACAGAAGACAACCTGTCAGAATTGAACTGCACTTAGTTAAATACTAGGATTGATTCGTCACTTAAAATATAAGATTAAATGAGATGGAGTGAGTATAACTACAAAACAGAAGGAACCCATTGGAGTCCTTGTGTGCTGCCATGGGTAGACCTTGGTGAGATCAAAGACAAGCCATGTAGATACAAATGAACAACTAACAGAGGCTGATGTAGTCGGAATCCCGCAAACAACCAAGATTAGCATCAAATCCCAAGTGCAGAGCAATTGCTGTACCAATTGACACTGAGCCAAGTAAGGATAAAGCTAAGATAACACCATGGAGTTCTGCAAAAGGCCATCTGCAGCAACAAAAGTAGTATTTTGGTACAACACAAGGGAAAATGTTATTAGTGGAGGTTTAAAGATAAAGGGAGTAATTTGGATACCTAGCATATGAGCAATATTTCTAACAATTAGGACAATGTAATGAGAATGGGAATCAGAGGCTGATGTCTAAAGAGAGATTTCTTCCCTTGATCCTGAAAGACATTCATGTTTTATTTTCCTTATCATAATGTATTTAATAATAATTTGTGTTGTGCTGAGGAGCATCTAGTAAATTTGTACAAATAATAAAAAGTGGCAAGGCAGGAGCTGGAGTGATACTTGTGATGACATGAGTTCTGATACATTGCTCATGGGGGGGAGGGGAGAGAAAGAGAGAGAGAGAGAGAGAGAGAGAGAGAGAGAGAGAGAGAGAGAGAGAGAGAGAGAGAGAGAGAGAGAGAGAGAGAGAGAAAGAGAGAGAGGGCTCACAGTTATGTGGAGACCTTGGACAATTTTCACCAAAAGGAAAAAAAAAGGAATCTGTGAGGAATACTGATGTGATTACAATTTTGGCTGACATGGAGACAGGGGTGGAGTTTCAACGTGGTGATGCGAGGAGAACAGAGAATGAATGAAACAATACTCTGCTAGGCAGATGGGAATCTTCAGGTCTAAACAAGATAGTGAGAGTCCATCTCAACTCCTGTCTTTATCAGCTGTCTTCTCTTTATGCAAGATCCATGATACTCGTGCTTTCTGACCCAGTCCACCTCTATTCACATTGACCCTTTTCCTGAGCTCCTCCCCCCCACTCTCTCTTTCTGTCTAGTGGATTTTTACTCACCTTCAAGACCTACAATATTCCTCCCTGAAGAAAACACTGATATTCAATATGACCAGCATCCTCCTTCTCACATAACCTACTTCCTTTTCATGCCTTGCTACATTATATTGTGTATTTGATTTCCTTTTTACCTAGCTCCCCTTCTCACCAAAAATCATGAGGTTTTCACACTTCAGCAGCTATTAAAATATCTGGCTACTTCCTTCTGTCTGTTTCTGGTTAAACAGATCATATATGTGGCACAAGAATTTATATTCTTAGCTGGACATGGGTGGCTCATATCTATAAGCATAGCTATTTAGGAGGCAAAGGTCTAAGAATTAGATTGGCCAGGGAGGGTAGACAAATCTGCACGACTATTACCTCCAATGGAAAAGCAAAAAAGCCCAAACTGTAGGCAAAGCTCTGGTGATAGGGTAGTAGTACTCAATAGGAAAAAGAATTTCTATCTCTAACAAGGTACCAGTTGATGATGATGCTAGTGGGAGAGCACATTCTATTAAATCCACCATTTTTGTTGGCTCAATGATTGGGTACTACAAGTGGCAAGGGCCAAAATCTCAGAGCTGAGTCTCATGGAGGAACTACATTTGCTGTGAAAAGATTGGATTGCATAGCCAGGCATGGTGGCTCACACCTGTCATCCTAGCTACACAGGAGGTTGAGGATCAAGGTTCAAAGCCAGCCCAGGCACAAAAGGACCTGAGACTCTTATTTCCAATTAACCTCTAGAAAATGGGAAGTGGGGCTTGGCTCAAGGGTAGGCCACTAACCTTGAGCTAAAGAGCTCAGAGATATTGCTCAAGCCCAAGGGTAAGGTGGTAACCTTCAGCTGAAGAGCTCAGGGACAGTGCCCAAGCCGAGTTCATGCCCCATCGCGCGTACACACAAACACACACACACACACACACACACACACACACACACACACACAATTGGATTGCATACCTGAATCTTCAGTTCTCTGGCCTCTCGACTGATCTTCACATGGTGCATCCTTCGATTGGCAAAATTCTCGGTGTCAATGGTGAAGACATGGGATGCTTCCTTGCGTAGCTGATAGCGAACCTGTAAACTTCCTTGAAGAAAAAAGTTAAAAATTAGAATTAAGAATAGTGGTTATAATATGCAAACTTAGGTGTAGATTGTCCTTCAATTAGACACTTCAGTTTTCTAGGGACTCATGTCTCTACTCATTAATTATTGAATATTTTTAAGTGTTCATTTGGATCTAAATAGAAAATCTTGAATGTAGGAGAAAAATTAAAGCAGGAAGAAAAGAGTGAGAGACACAATGAGGTCAAAGGAAGATAATCTTTGCAGAGGAACTCATACACCTATGTACCTCTCCTCATGTAAAATAATACTTATCAAAATGACCTGCAGAAAATATAAACAAGAGGTTTATACTTTATTGTTGTTTTCTCTTATTTTTGTCTTGTTTATCAGTCTTTGCGAGGGCAAGAGGGGCTATAGAAATGGAGGGACAAAAAGACAAAGGCAGTTGTGGTATTTAAGGGACACTATCAAAAAATGAACTCTACAACTTGTAAGAGGGGAGAAGAGGCCAAAAGTTGGAGAGTGTGAGGGAAAGGGTGACATTATCCAAAAAGAAATGTACTTTCTACATGTCACCTCTCTGTATATTTTCTTTATATAACAATTTAAATAAAGAGAAAAAAAGAGGGTGAGAGAGAAAGAAAGGAGAATGATATGTAAAGTGTGGAATTCCTGTTGAAAACGGAAACAAACATAACTTATTTTGTATTTGGATTGTGAGAGATTGAATAAGACAAAGGCCATTTCTCTCCTATCAATTCCTATGGTGTCTTTCCCAACACCATGGTTTTCTTCTTTTTAGACAAAGAAGAGCAGGAGACATTTCTAGCCTAATATAGAAAGGCAAAGCCTCTGGTTTGAGTCTGGGGTAGTGAAGGCACAATGATCCACTTAACATTTAACTCTTCGTGGCCCACTGGGACATTCATATTTCACTGAGAGAGTATTTCTCAAATAGCTTTTCACTCTCCATTGAGGGTCAATTTACAAATCAATTTACTGGGTCTCAATCAGCAATTTTTACAAAATGAAACAGGATTGAAAGGGAAATAAGAGAGTCCATAGAGACATATTAAGGACAAGGAGTAGATCTGTGTTTAGACTGTAGAGAGAGATGGAAGAAGGGCAGAAGTGAGGGAGAGAAAGAAAATATTACATCACAATTTAGAGTGATTGCTATGGACTGACTTTTTAATTGAAAGTCATTTTATATGAGAAAATAGGTACAAAGAACCACCAAATACTGAGTGACTTTTTTATCTTGGGCATGCCTTCACAGTTAACCCTTTCCCTTATACAGCTGGCTGGCATATTGAGCTAAATAGACCAAAGGTTTACTGCATGTCACAGATGACTCTGTGAGGTCATTTGATCTGAAATCACTAGGGTCCCTGCACAGAGATTCCAAAAGTTCCTTCCATGGACACACACACACACACACACACACACACACACACAAATCCCTCTCTCTCTCTCTCTCTCTCTCTCTCTCTCTCTCTCTCTCTCTCTCTCTCTCTCTCTCTCCTCTGTCTCCCTCTCTCTCTCTCTGTGTCTCTCTGTCTCTCTCACTCCATCTCTCTCTCTCTCTATATATATAGAGAGAAAGAGACATATAGATATAGTATCTATATATCTATAGATATAGATGGATAGATAGATGATAGATAGATAGATAGATAGATAGATAGATAAATAGATAGAACATTGTAGACAATGAATAATGTGGTATACTAATGGACATTTGTATAAAAATGCATTTACTCAATTTTTGGAAAAAGTGCATCTACTCAATTTGTGGCCAAGAAGCATGAGGGTGATTCTGTCTTATCTCCTCAAAATTTATTATGCTTCAGAAATGCCTCCCTAACTTTTCTCACCCCAGAGTTTCCTAAGCTGAAAATAACAGAAAGACCTCAGTCTATGGGAAAACTACGTGCCCATGGCACGCATTCCTTATACACACTCAAGACCTTGATTTTTCTTTCTTTTCTTTTTGTTTTGTTTGCTTGTATGAAACTTAAAAGAAAAAAGAATGGCTTTTCATGGAATCTCAGAATATATACATGAGAAATAAGATTTCCAAGAAGGAGGGTAGAGGAGAAAAGACAGTCAAAACTTTAATATATACTTTAGAAAATTAGAGTGAAAGAAGGGGTGGGTAGGGGGAGAATGAATGAGAATGTTGAAAGGGATAACATCAAGATACTTTGCATTTACAAATTCCTTTGTTAAATGGTGACCCCTTTATTACAACAACTTAACGATTATCACTTTTAAAAATATTGCAAAGCAAGGGCTGAAATGTAGCCTAGTGGTAGCATGCTTCCCTAGAATGCACAAAGCCCTGGGTTGGATTCCCCAATTCCACATATACAGAAAAAGCCAGAAGTAGTGCTGTGGCTCAAGTGGCAGATCATTGACTTAAGCAAACACTGTTCATGGACAGTGACCAGGCCCTGAGTTCAAACCTCAGGACTGACAATATATATATATACATATATATACATATATATACACATATATATGTATATATATATATATCAAAACAATCTCAGAATAAGCAGAAAAGAAGTTTTGACCTATAGAACAAACTTTGTACAACTAATCCTAATTTTCCTGACTACTCAATTATTTAAATTGGGTGTTTTAATGTTTAATTTACCTCAATAAAGGAAATCAGCACATGATCATTATGTGCTAAGCATGATGTATGGGTGCCATCCCTAAAAGTTTGGACTCTTGTACTCTCCTACTGCTTGGATGATTCATACTCATTTATATATTATTTGCATGATTTTCCATATTAGATCTTGTTCCCATTTTATCCACTCTTGCTAATATAGAAAACCTATCTCTTAGATACTAATAAACTGTATGGAATTTATTGTCAAAGTGTTCTGATGCTTCCTCTTTCTTGGTAGAAATAATTCAACTAGTTCTTCAGAAGTCATACTGCTATTTTTTACTATTTTAGTGAGGCAGGTTAACTATAAGTAAAAGAATGCTGAAGGCAACCCTTTCTCCTTCTCATGCCCTAGGAGGTGACCTTGAGTTCTATCTTCCCTTCAGTACCTCCTATGGCCAGCCTCCTTAGGGGTAATGAGTGGTTAGTTTATGATTAGCCCTTCTCCTCAGGGGTAGAGAAACTCCAGACCAGATCTATCCAAGTGACACACAAGTGCAGTGAAGTCTCTTGTGTCCTTAGCTTGACATTTGTGCAGTTAACTCCTACTTAATGTTCATGCCTATAGATTGCATCTCACACATATACACAGAAAACTTGTGCATGCATCAATCCCTTTGATCTCTAAGGTCAGCCATAACTGGGAGCATCTCCCCTTTCTCTGAGCCTTGGAAATCTTTTTTTTATTGTAATTAGTAAAAGGGTTACATGATATTTGCCAGATAGAAGGTGCATTAATTCACATACATTGATACCCTTTCACATCTCTTCTAGACCACATGTTTACTTTTGAGCTACCTAGCAGAGACCTCCATTTATTATTTACTTTATTTTATTCATTTTTCATCCTCATGGACTTGAACTCTGGGCCTAGTCATTGTCCCTGAGGTCTTCAGCTGAAAGCTATTGCTCTACCACTTGAGCCACGGGACCACTTCTAGTTCTTTTCCTTTTTTTTTAATTGCATTTTATTGGCTGGTTCATGTATAGAGGAGATACACTTACATTTGTCAGGTACTGGGTACATTACTTCTTGAACACTGATACAACTTCTTACATTTTTCTCCCATTTTCACTCCCTCCAGTACCATTTCTGTAGCCTTTGTGATGCATTTCCTTTTCGCCATCAATTGTTTTTTTGTTAGTATAGGTTGACATCAAAGTATTATGGAAGGTATATATCGCCTTGTGTGCATGTAGGTAGAGACAAAATGGAAGTTGGAACTAAAACTGATTAGAGCCCAAGTTGTGCTTCTGGAATCAACACACTTAGAATTAAAGGTCCTTTCATCACCAGCAAATACCCTATAAAATTTTTAAAGAGTCCTCCCGTGTCAGTACACTCAATACTCAAGTTATATTTAGAACATTTTTCTTTTTCAAAAACAAACATTTCTAGGCAAAAATCCACAGCATTTCTCTTTGTTATAAATAAATGCTAGGGAAGCAGCATGCTTTTTAAAAAGGACTCAAACATCATAATAAAGAATTTTCTCCTACATCAAATTAGGCACATCTCAATATTCTCTTTGGTCACTTTAGTGACAGTACACTGCTTGAGTTTAATACAAAATTTATAGTGTGATTGAGCTTATGCTGAACATTCTACTTTCATCTGGAAGATTTTGTTTTTATTTCCTTTATATTTCAGGTTGCAAGACACTAAAAGCATTGAGAAGCAAATGATTGGTCCATATGCTTAGTTACTGATGGTTTCAGACTTAGAAACTGAACTGATTTCAAAGACCAGAGTTTTCTTCTAAAAATCAACAGTCAATCTCAAGCAATCCACCCAGAATGGCATCCATGATAACCTTTCTTTCTACCTAAATTTATTCTGGCCTGCCCCTCAGAATTAAGCATAACAATATATGTCCCAGGGAGCTTTCTGTGTCTTTACTTGACTAAACTGTTTTCATGAGCTTTGCAGTGGCCTTTATCCCAACACGGAATCTGTTGAGCTGTTTACTTACTGATCTATTATTCCTCACATAAATCTGTAAACTCTTGAGAGGGAGGAGATAACTTGGCCATCCTTGAATGACTTATGTTAGTCAATAATTAAGGAAGAAAGGAAAAAAGTGGGGGAGGAGGATAAGATAGGAAGAGAAGGAAAGAGGAACAGAATAAGCTCAGTGGAATATAGAAATATTTCACATCTACATCATTATGTTCTGTAGAATAGCACACAACTCTAGGTGGTACTCATTTTAATTAAGTATATATACAAGTTGTTCTTGGGTACTGTTGTCCTAGTATTTATTGGTCTGGATTTTCTTGCTTCTATTTCCTGGTTACCTTTCCTGAAGATAAGCACCTCCTACATTGATGTACCCTCCTTCTCACTCCTGCATGAGATTGTGATAATACAGGGAGTATGTTTAGACATGAGTCCTGACCAAATCAACTGAGCCTCTTGCTGCTTTGTAGCTGTTTATAGTTTCATTTCTTCAACAACCATTGGATTTGATCAGTGTTTGGAGATAGGACATGGCTAAATATTCTTGTCCTTTAGTTTTTTAAAACTGTAATTTTTGTCTTCTCTCATTTTTCACCACCTAGTGTTCTACATGAGCCTGACTTCTACTTTGTGATTAATATGAGAATTATTACATAGATTTGGCCATGTGGTTCTATTGCCTCATATATTATATATATTATTGTTACTGTAAAAGTGATATAAAGAGGAGTTACATTTACATAGGTCAGATAATGAGTACATTTCTTTTTGAATTGTGTCACTTCTTCCCCATTTTCTCCCAGTTTTACCCCTCTTGACCTTCCTTTCTCAGAAGCTGTATAGTTTATTTTCAACAGCTTTCAGATTTTCTAAGGTTTTCCAATTCTCCATGTTAAAGAATAACTACTTACTCCAATATTCCTGGTCCTGTCTGTCATTTCAACTTCATCATATATACTATTCATGTCATAATTAAACCTGAACTATCAATATTCTCCTAATTGGGGGAGGAGGTTGGGGGAAGGAAATGGGGACAAAAAGGGGAAAGGGGATACCAATGTGTGAGAAGTAATGCACCTACTAACTGATGAATGTAACTGTAACTCCTCTATACATTATTCCAACAATAAAAAATAAAGTGCAAAGTATAAAGGAAATAAAAAAAGAAACAAGCTATATAGTGACAAAACTATGGAGTGGGCTTGGAGAAATTGAGTCAAATGTGATTAAAATGAAAAAAAAAACAAGTAAAAAAATGTTCTCCTAATTGGGAGATTCCCAAAGAGGATGCTCCTCTTTGTCTCTGTACATTAGCATAAGATATTTCCCCCTTTATTGCTCAAGAACTGCCTTTTTACATGTCTGGTAAATTCCTCTTCATTATTTAAGAAGCAGCTCATGTAGTCCATGTCACTGCTTGCCTTTAAGCCCAAAGGAGACTTTCATATCAATGTGCTGTCACTATGTCATCCTTAATATCAATTTCAACTTATCAGGACTTTGTCTCCTTTTTCTTCTGGGATTGACACTTTCCTCAAAGACATGGTTGCTTTCTCACCTGTGTGCCTACATGGAATATCATATGATTTATTGTCTTAGCATCTAGAAGATAAAATAGCCACTATGGAGAATGTGATCCTCATTTTTGCTCTGTAAAAAATACTGGAAAAACAAATACCACAATGATTTAGTTATTTCATTAGCATAAAACATATAATCTACTAAGTAGAGAACAAAGCAACAGTTCTAGTTGATACTGTGATGTGTTTACCATATATAAACCAAAAAAAAACTTGGGGACAGTTAAGTCATGTAGCTCTGCTTTACCCACACAGGCTGTTCTAACCCTTCAGCACATATCACCATACCCTTCTAACACATTTGCACTAGTCTCACAGATATCAGTCTTACATCCTAATTCCTCCATATATTCTTTCAATTTATTTCTATTTAGCACCTAAAGTGAGACCTAGACTCTGTATCAGGTATCATTGCTGAAAATGGATGTTTCAATGGCTCTCCAATGTACTTAGAATAAAACCCACTCTTATACATGGTTAGATGATTCTATAGGTGCTATTATGAATTTATTTCATTATGCATTTCACCTTATCCATCAATCTCCAACTACTCTTCATCTGTTTTCCGTTCTTCCTGAATGTGTTCATACCACAAATGTCTTATAGTTTATACCTGCTCTACTACACTCCAGCTAGAATTTTCACATTTTGAGGGAAAGCTCCTCCTCCAGCCTACTTTGGTCCAAAGTGACATAAACAGGGATGTTTTCCATAAGCATACATTCTCTATAACTCTTCTTCAGACTATGACTGATTACCATGAAATCACTATTAGATTTTGGTACTTTTACGACTAGTTATAGCTTCTAAATTACCTCAGTTACAAGTATACTCTCTTTCTTTCTGTGCTACCATTCTGCCCTAACTATTCATGTAAAGTAAAGCTTGACACCTAGCAATTTTCAACCCTTTCCCAGGCTTTTCTCATTTCTTCTACCAGGCTCAGAATTCCTGGTTTATTACCATAAGCATCCATTACACACAGTTTCACATCCCTTGATTCATTATAGATTTATTGAATGTGGATATTCCTTTGGCAAAACCATAAACACTTACTCTATTCCTGTGTGGTTTAGCTCTTAGAAGAAAACACAAATCAGGCAGACCATTTAGTAGACACTTAAAATTCATAACCACCAACTTCCAGTGAGGCTTGCCAAATCCCTTTCAATCTCAGGGTATTTAATATGCCATCTCGCCTATTGATTCAGATTACATTCAATAATGTCTCCTTTCTGAGGCTTCCAGGTTTGTCTTATCCTCCTCTTTTTTGACTAGTATGTATGTCTCCTACTTCTCTAAGAAAACTGAATCAACAGAAAAGAACTTCTATAAACGCATGACATCATATGCCATAATGACCAAATTGTACTGTCACTTTCTGAACACAAAAACTCTTTTTTCTTTCTATTAGTTCAGTCACACCATTTGTGCTCAAGCTAAGCTACTTTGTGTGATACTTCTCTTCTCTTCTACTCAAAGATATCATTCAAACATAAATCACCAGACAATTTCCTTTACAATTTATGCTTATTTAACAAAGTTTCACTTGTAATGCTTTTCTAAAGAAGATAGCAAATGACTAATGAGATAACAATGGTACTGAACATCAGAGAAATAAAAATCAAAACCATTGTAACATATTGTTGTCTTCCATCTTTTAAAATGGCTACAACCACAGACAACAATTAGCAAAAATGTAAAGGAAAAGGAGCTCTTGTCCACTACCCAGAAAAATGTAGTTGTTATGGAACACAGGGTACATGCTTATAAAATATTAAAATGGAACTAGTAGAAGATTAGCAATCCTACTCTGGAAATATACTCCAAAGTGACAGTATGTGAGTAAAAATCATGGACATAGAAGAAGACAAGAAAACTTATAAACCCTCACTTGTACATGTATTCTAAGCTATAAAGTTAACGGAATCAGGATTATTAGGGAATGAGGAGTGACTGGTCAACTCCATAAATTCAAATTATCAGGTCAACAGGTTTTGACAGTATAATGCATTACACAGCTAGTAATAGAACTGTTCATGTACTTGTGGCTGTAATATTACATCTTGCATACTCATATGTTGTCATTATACACAGTTAACATATCCAAACATTATCAAAACGTCTAATAAAATACAAAGTACAAAAATAGACAATAAAAAGTTAGATAAAAAATTAAATGTATGAAACGAGTCCAAAATGTTGGTCAATATCTAAATATTAAAGCTAAGCAACCCTCCCTCCACATTTTATGCTTAAAAATGGCAAACTCGATGAACACTGTAGTTATTTTATGTAGCAAAAATAAGCAGTTAGATTATTCTTATCCAAACCTCCTATCTTCAGCAAGATAGGGCAGAAAATAATCAGCTATCCTAGGGAGCACATTGTTGGCTATTTGAGAATTTTTCATGAATCAGTAATGGCAATGCATTGTGCATTCCCAGATCCACTCAGCTGTGCTGGCTTTCTAGAACTCAATTCATTCTTTCTTCAAAAACAACCTTGATAACTCTCAGAGGAAGTAATAAACAGGTACCCAATCTTCCAGCTTATCTGGCTGTTGATGGGTTATGGTTTACCTTCTTCAGTCTGTTCTAAACATTAATAGGAACAATTATCTATTTCTATTTTAATACTTCTATTTATGTTAGCACAAAATATCCCGCAAACTGCCTTACCTGTAACTTCAGAGGCATTTGCAAAATAAAAGAGCCCCACTCCTATGAGTGAACAGAAAACAATTACCGGTCTCCCATGGTATCTTCCTTTGACACAATTCCCTTGTGCGATTTGTGAAATTGCAGTCTTTTTCAATGAAAGAAAAGTACAAGAACTTATAGAATGCAATTAATTAATTCTATTGAAAATTCTTTAATTTTTATTTTTCAATTTGTGTGTTGAAATGAATTCAAACCATCTGCCCTGCTCAGGACTATGTCCATGCTTGCGGCTCAGGAATTGCTTTAGGATGCAGACTGTGCGAGAGTGGCTGATAGTTTTTGTGCTAAGAGATTTCACTGAGCTACTAAAGATCTCTTTTTCTTTCTTCAGAGACCCAATTAGACTTCACTTACATTTTAAAAATACCTTGCTTGCATTTGTATATGATTTATTGAGTATTAAGGCATTACTCATTAGGACTCAATGTAGTAATTAATCTTCAAAATATTCAGGATAAAGCAGTTTGAAAATTTCATGTTCATTTTTGATGATCCAGTTGTTGATAAATATAGGCATTTTTAAAATCACAATACTTCAGACTAAAATTTTTGGTACTAATGCACGTGCATGTGTGTGTGTGTGTGTGTGTGTGTGTGTGTGTGTGTGTGTGTGTTTGAACATTTTTTTTATTACCATAGATACTGACACTGTAATGTACTACAAATTTATGGAAGTATTGGGTGGCAAATTATGGTTATCTAGGTGCCTGTAATGCGACTGGGAGGCCCTATTTCAATCTCCCAACAACTTTATGTGCATTCTTTTTTCATATATTTTATTGTAATTAATAGAAGGGTTACATTATATTTGCCAGATAGAAGGTGCATTAATTCACATACATTGATACCCTTTCTCCTGTCTTGGTCCCCATGTGCATTCTTTTTCTATTGTTCACTGTTTAGGGCTCATTCAAAGCAGGTCCTCTGTCAACATTTAGAAGATAGGTCAATCAATACCTTTCTCACTCCAGCAACGATGTTCTGAGCACTGACCAAGAAAGTAAGACACATGCTTTTTCTCCAAAAAAAAAAGCCCAAGGTCTAGCAAGCAACTCAAAGCAATAAATAGACTATATTACAAGACAGAAAAATAGACAAAAAATGCTGGGAGAAAAAATGTATTTATTCAGGTAGAAGAACTTGAAGTTAGTGAAGATTTGCCAAAGGAGATAAACCCTGAGTTTGGGTCTGAAAGGGCACATAAAAATTAGCCTTGAGGACAAGATGAAAACAGAGCATTTTTACCACAGAAAGAGCCTTGTCAAGGCACAGAGATAAAGTAGAGAATGGAGTGATGGTGTTTCTCGTTGGTGCAGGATTTGGGTTTTAGAAGGTAGAAAACAGTCCCTGATGAAAGGTTTGGAATCACAAACAATGCTCAATACTTAAGGAAGCTATTAGTGATACCCAGTTGTGATTTTTCATTTTATTAGCTTTGAATATGACTTATGAAGATGATGTTAAAAAAGCACTATTTTGAATGGCAGACCTAGAACATTTTCCAAAAACCCACCATTGCAGTGGCGATGGGAGTGGGGAATGTGATTGGCAGCAGAAGTAAATTGACATAAAAATAAGCAGAGCTCTACAGAATGCCAAAACACTCTCTAAGTCTTGTCCTCAACACTAAATATTGTATGATACACTTACTAAGCATTCAAAAATTAGCCTTTTCATCAGAGTGATGATTTATTCAGTCACGTGATGTGCAAAGGATATTTAGATCAGAATGAAATCTATACTATTGTGCTGTGTGTTTTCCCAGTGGTTGTCAGCCCAAGCAGTCTGTCAGGTGTGAAGATAGCAGCTCAGAAACTACTCTAAGTGAAAAACACACCTGATACCCAGAGATAGTTTGCAAAACCACTGTCTAAATGCATTAGCAAACATAATCACTACCTCTTGGAACTGAGGTTTCAAACTCTGGGCCTAGCACCAACAGTGCTAGAATCATGCAGATATGCCACTTTTTCCACCTAGATTTTCAGGACTGATCTTTCTAGGACAGGGACTTCATCCTGCCGATCATACACCTGAGCCACAATACATGTACTTTGGGTTTCCTCTCTTATGAGAGATAAACTCAGGCCACCAAGTCATAGCTGATTCTTCTGTATTTTCAGACCATCCTGTGCTCCCAGAAGAGATTCATATCCTCACAGCTCTCTCATTTTTCCTGAATTATTCCTTGTACAGTTAGTGTCACCTAGACAACTAGCAAATAAATGAATGCATTTCAGAAAGGCTGTACAAATTACTGTCACTTTCTTACTACATCAAATATATTTGTTCCTGTATGGTAACATTGAAAAAGAGAAAATATGCTTTTCTTGAAGGGAAAAAATAAAATGATTCTATTTGTATTTTCCTAGTATATTTAGCAAAGATGTTGAGATCACTCCAAGCAGAATTGCATAAATGACAAGGCTTTGTAATTCAGAGAAAAGTTGATAATACCAGAAACGTTTTACAACAAGTTAATTTGTCATACATATCTACATCTATATCTATCTATCTATCTATCTATCTATCTATCTATCTATCTATCTATCTGTGTGTGTATTGGTTCAGACACAGGAACGCTTTTCATACTGGTAGGGAACTTGGATCTAAATACAGGAGTTTGACTGGTTAGCAAAGGTTCAAATGGAGATGGTAGTCTAACATGTATTTTAAGTAGAACCTCAGGGCTCTGTGAAAGACATATGAATAGGTATGAGAACCATCAAAGTAGCTACAGGATTATCGGTAGACTTCAAGCCAGATCACCTCGAAGAGAACAGCTCATTTTGATGAATTTGATGGCAGCTGGTATGCATGACGACAAAGAACAGAACAATAACCTCAGGGAGTCAGGTTTAGAGTTTCTGGCTAGACACTGCCTGCATCACTTCCTCTCATTTACCCTGGCCAATTAGACCTTCCTCTAGTCTCATCAGCCTCTCTGACTGGACCACTGTCCTGCTGTTCTCTGTATGGAAGCCAGCTGTTACTGCCTCCCTCTACCAGCTCATCCTCAATTCTGAGCTTATATGTCTGTCCCCCAGGGAAGTACTTCTTTTACCTGTCTCTTACTTTGATATGAGTGCACACGCTATTCTGAAAGTAATAAAGTGTCCTGTGTTCTCTCAAATGAAACTTGTCACTGTTGCTAATTCTATTCCTACTAGTTTGGATGTTTTATTAATATGCAACCCCATGCTCTACGAGGACCAAGATTCTGTTTCCTTCAACGCTACATCTTAAGTACTTATCATAGGTATTTGTCACATAGTAGTTAATAACTGAACCTAATGAGGGAAGGAAGGAATCAGTGAATAGCTTTGACTAAGACAATGTAGAAAAAATAAACAGGTTTTGCAACAGGATAGAAAGAAAGCTTAAGCTATTAATTTGGACTTGAATCTTGTTAGTTAAGGATGGCTAACAAGGAAGAATCACAGTGGGCCTAGAATTTTGAAATGGTAGAAACCAAAAAAAATGTTGGTCTAAGTCAGATCCATGTATAGAGGTAGTGTACACATCTGTTTAATTTATTCTAACCCATAGGCAATACCACATTGTCTTATGAAAAATTGGCAATGCTACTTTCAGGTTCTTCCCAGATCTTCAATCAAAAGGTTAATTATAATATGTCTTCTTTCATAACATTCTGCAAACCCTTTTCACTGACAGACTCACTGTAGAGTTCCTAACATGGAAGTTTACTTCAAATCCTGTTTGTAATGAGGTTTGAACTCCAGCCCTGGATTCTATCTCCTATCTTTCACTCAAGGCCATACCTCCACTTAAGCCCATCTGGTTTTTGACTGGATTGTTTGAGGTAAGAGTCTGTTCCAGGTGTCTGTGATACATGCTCAGCTCTCAGCCTCTTGAGTAGGAAGTAGTACAATTACAAGCATGAGCCACCAACTCCCAACAACTTCAAATCTGAAACTTATGAGCTCACTATTATGTTTCTCCCCAAAGGTAAGAAAGAGTAGCATCCTCAAAAGAATCTGGCTCTGCTTCAATGTATTTCTATCCTGGGAGAGACCTTGTGTGATACAAACAAGCTCTCAATGTGCTATCTTCTTTGTACAAAATGGATGCATTCAATATCTACTTCATAGTAGATGAAACTGCATTAAGTACTTCAAGTGTATCTGGAATATGACACTGATAGATGTTAAGTATTGTATTGAATATGATCATTATTCATTGTCTCAGAAGCTACCTTTGCAGGAATTCCATTCAGAAATGGGATAAATCAAATAGCAGCAGCAGCTCGAACAACTAGTTGTCTTGAGCTTTTTGTGTGTCATCATTTCTGACACTGTTAAAATGATTCTGAAAAGAGCTCTGTTAATGTTGTATCATATTTAAGAGCTTCATTTGCCCAACAGGGAATTGGAAACCACTGCCTGGAGAGCAAGTTTCATTACCAATTGGTATCAATTGAGTATGTGCAATTTGCTGGGTAGGAAGTCTCCTAGAAAAAGTCTCTTCAAAGAACAATTCCTCATCTCAACTTCAAATTTCTGTGCAGAAAAAGAAGAATTTGGAAAGAGATTAATTCCTGGGAACAGCAGGTTTGTGCAGTAAAGAACCAATATTTTGTACTCACTGTAATTGTAAGCAATATTATGCCTAAAATGTATTTTTAAAATATCATCTCAGTCATAATTGAACTCTGGAGAAAAGCATTTGGTCCAGGTGACTTCCTGCTCCTTACCCTAGTTGAAGATGTTACGGAGAGCACAGCATATACTTCAATTAGATAAAACTCTATACTGTGAAATTCAGGAATTGTTAAACAAGTACTTCAAAGAATTAACTCTGAACTAATTTTAAATATGTTGCCCTCTTTTTGTCTTCATTATTGATCAATGAAACTTATGAATGGTTCAATGTTAGTACAAACCTATGGTTTTACTTTTAAAAGTGACTTATGTATCTGGCTATAAAAACCCCAAGTATACATTCATTTCCTCACTATTTCAGATTCTACTTTGGTAAAAAAAAAATCTAGCCCGATAAATAGTTCAGAATCCCTTTGAGGTGAAAGTTGCTTACTCTTGCCCTTGTGTGATTGGAACTTTTCCTTTATTAGAATGCTGAGAGAGGCATAAACTTAAGTCCTTGGAGATAAGCACCTTAGAAATCAAAGGTGCTATTTATTGCTTGCAATTTGTATTTGCAAAGTGCTTTGAGCTCCCTGGGGAAAGCTGTAATTCAAATACAATGTATGTATATAATTAATAACACTTCAGTGGGGATTATGGTCTTTGCAAGTAAGAGTATATTCATATGCTGACACTAAGATAGTTAAATGATTTCCAAAAAACCCATGCACATTTCCCCTAGATTCAGGGAGAATTCATTTGTAGAACATGATTGTGTATGGATGGAAGCAATAAGAGACATTGCATATTGCAATCCACCCTTATCCCTGGAGACCCCATGTTCATATTGAGCTGGAGGTAATTCTACTGTGCTTATCTGAGGACAAGAAGGAAGGTTCATGGTAGTTATTACAGCTAAGTGTGCCAAGAAGGCTTTCCTATAGATTCACAAAGCACAGTAGCCCAGATCTCCATCTCCAATTCTTCCCTCTAAACAAGTCCATAATTTGATTCAATTACTTGGACAGATAGATACAATGAGAATCTATGGAAAGGTGAATTTTATTTTAGATGACATTATGATTTTAATATCTGTCCCCCGATATTAGCTTTTGTTGAATTCTAAAACATTAGAAACTTTTCCATGTAGCTAGAGATTTACTTACATCCATTGAATCTAGAATCTTTCATGAGACTTCTAAGATGAATAACTTTCCATTTTTTGTCATTTTGCATTCCTATAGTAATCTCTATCTATCTATTTATATACTCATGTAGACATACAGAGTTATGGAAAATGGTATCTTTTCACCACTGTCTCATCTTTCTCCCTCTTAATTTGCATATAATAAATCCTGTTCTGGTTCCTCACAAAACACAAAACAAAGGTGAAATTTCTTGACACCAGTAAAATTGTCATAAATTTCTGATTTTTCCTCTGCCTTCAATAATCTACTAGAATCAGTAACATATTTGCTACGGCATTGTGTCTGTCCCTCTATTGATGTGTGCTTTCAGGTACTGGGATTAACAGCACAGGGCCTTGCACTAATTAAACTCACACTCTACCATTTGAGCCATGCTTCCAGACCTTCTTTTTGTTGGTTGTTTTAGAGATGGTGTCGAGCAAATTTTTCTGCCAAAGCTGGCCCTGAAGGTCAGCTGTCATTGAATATTAGTTATTCACATCTCAGTTCCCAAGTATCTATGATTATAAGTTGAGCCATGAGAGACTATCTTCAGGATATTTCTTTTTGCTGTGTTAATTCATCCAAGCCATCTAACTCAGTTTCCTAGCACAAATAGGGCTATTAGTCTGCAGCACAGGTAGGTATTTTGTTAGATTCTACAAAAAAATTCTCTAATTCCCCAGATTTGTCCAGTACATATTATATGTTCAGCCAAATAAGCCTAATAATAGAGTAATTCTAAATACAATGTCATGTTGGACAGTATGTTCCAGACACTATAATCTCTGGCATGGGTCTAGCCATAGCTACACAACAGGCCATTTACCTCTAAGGAACTTTTTTACATTCCAGGGGCTCAGCAAACGGATGTTACCGATGACCCTTACCAAGGTCTATGTCTGAGGCCACAAAAGGTGTGCAGAAGCTTATATCCAGCAATGCCACATCAGGATCTGATCTAAAGTTATATCAGAAGGCTGAAAACTTCTGTAGTAATAAATTAGGACATTTAAATAAAATCAACATCATGTCCAACATGAATATAAATAAAGTCTAAATCCAGTAAAAATTAACTTTTAAAATATCAAATTCCTGGTCTTCAGACATAGTTCAAGTAGTAGAGTGCTTACCAAATAAGTTCAAGGCTATACTGGAAAGTAACATTGTGTCCAAAACATTGTTTTGTTTACCCCTCTTTCAGGCTTGAATTAAGGGCCTTGAGCACTCCCTTGATCTTTTTTTCCTCTCATGACTAGTACTCAACTTTCTTGCAGATTTGACCATATAAGCTGGCTCTGAGCCATGATTCTCAGATCACGAGTGGCTAGCATTCTAATCCTACTATACACAATAATGTAATCCTATACATACATAAGCTACCCAAAACTGATCACAATATAATATTAACTGAAGTCAATGCACGTAATGTGATCACATTTACATTTAGAAGCCATGGGTACCTAGATGAATGTGTCCACCTATCATGATCCTTGGGTTAGGCACTTGTTTGTCTTATTTAATTCCAATAACAACTTGAGAGTAGGTTTTATTATTTCTGTTTATCAGTAAAACAAGAACAACAAACACACACGCATACACAAAGCAAAGGTCAAGAAGATTTACAAGTGGAGGAAACACTGATCACAGCTCAATATTCTGCCCTCAACTCTGATAACAACTAACTCTTAGTGATGTCATGAGAATGATTTGTCCTTTCTTCTTTCTGTACACACACACACACACACACACACACACACCACTCTTATATTCTGTTGTCACTGTATTTGATTTTGATACTCTTGTATATACATTTATCTGATTTGGGGATGGAAAGGGGAAAAAATGATGAGACAAAGGACAAAGGGTAACCCATGCAATGATGATACTCCCAAGACATTATGTTGGAAATGAACTTTACAACTTGCAAGGGGTGAGGAAAGGAAGGAAAGTGGTAGACAAACTAGGGAGAGTAACAAGGCTCAACATGAAATGTACTTAATGCTTTTATATGTAAATGTAAACCCTCTGTACATCACCTTCACAATAAAATAAAATGATTTTTTTACTTTTTCTCATTGAGTGTGTATTAATACACACATAAGCTGTGTGTATTGCTTCTACATTAGCAAGACATATGAAGACACATACCCTAGACAGGTAAGTAGTGCCATTTGGGCTGAAGTATGCTGGAGTCTATGGCTAAGACTTTAACCCAGTTCCCATGAGATGATTTAGGGCAGCACATCATCCTGTTGCTTACCAATAAGGACACACCAGCTCCAGCTTCCATCACTATTCAAGAAGATGCGGCTCAGTTGGGCTGGTCCTGCAGAACCTCCTTTATAGCCTGGATATTTAAACATGAACTACCTTTCTGTGTATGAAACAGCCAGCTAGGAAGACTATGCCTTAATCAGTCATTTCTCCTTGGGGATTTGTGCTCAATAAATTCACTATTCTGAGAAATTAAAGCTGGTAGGATGGAAAAGCAGGGTCAATTTTCCAAAAATACATTTGGAAGGGAAACATCATTTGTAAATGTGTAGAGGCATGTGTATGTATATACCTGCATGCATACAGGAGAGGTGATCGTTGATATTAAAAACAGTATGGAGTGGAACAAAGTGACACATACCTATAATCGAGCTTCTACTTGTAGGATCATGAGTTCAAGACTGGCCCAGGTAAAGTTATCATGGCCCTATCTCAGGAACAAAACACAAGCAAGGGAACTATGGGTGTGCCTTAAGATGAAGCTCCTACCTAAAATATGTGAACCTAGTACTGAAAACAAAACCAGAAACACCAAAGAAACAAAAAATAAAATGAACTCGACTAGAGTCAGGCTCTACCCTGATGCTTTTAAATTTGACGATTCATGTAAATCCACTTCAACTCACTTTCATGACTAGTGATTTCAGATGATCCTAGTAGAATCCACCTTGTAACATTTATACCTATTGCCTGACATATAGAGATCATCTAATTGTTTCTTTATATTTATCTATGGGATTGATGTTCACAGCAAGTCCTCTGTAAACAATTTTTAACAAATACACATACTTTACAGAGGCCAATTCTCTGTCAAATTCAAATACTCAAACATAGCTAAGAGAGAGCTAGGGACCTTGCCTTTTTAGGTTGATTTTTAACTGTTATATAAACAGGGGAAAAAAAGTATATGCATAGTTTGCCATGTGATGTTTAAATACATTTATCATGGTGTGTTGTTTAAATGAGGGTAAACAATTTCCTTCTCAAATATTTTTCCTTTCGTGTGGTGAAAAGGTTTATTTTTCTGCTAGATAGTTGGCATCTATAGCCAATTATTCTTATCTGTAGTCACCACGGTTTGCGACAGCAGAAATGACCATCTTGCATTCATCTAATTTAGTCCCTATTGACTACTCTAACCTTTATGAGATCAATCTTTTTTTCTGTTTGCATTTTTTTCTTTTTATGGTCAGTTCTACAGTTTGAACTCAGGGCTTGGTATCTGTCCTTGAGCCTCTTTGTAGTCAAAGAGAACACTCTACCACTTGACCCATATGACCACTCCCAGCTTTTGCTGGATAATTTACTGGAGATCAGAGTCTCATGGACTTTCCTAACATGGTTTTCTTTAAACTATAATCTTCATATCTCAGCTTCCAGAGTAGCTTGGATTACAGATATGGGCCACTGGACTCAGCAGAATAATATTTTTTTAAATTTTGCATATAGCAGAGATCATAAGTACTTGTCTATCTATGCTTATTTGTCTATCTGTGGCTTATTTAACTGAGAATACAAATAGAAGATAGAGCTTCAGATATTCCATATGATTTTCCTATGCATACCAGATAGCAGATTTAAGTATGTATAGACATTACTAGCAATTTTATGGTCATGGTCTGCAAAATAGTAGTAGCTGTTAAGGTTATGACCATGGTGGGCTTAGACATTAAAATGAAGACAGTGTTCATCACTGACATCCCAACCCATGTTTACTCTATATCACAGGAAAAGCAAGTTGGAGCTGACTTGGAGAGTATTTGCTCCAGCAAGTCACACAGGAAAGCCACACTCCCAGTCAACAAGTAAAACAGCTCTCTGCTCATGAACAGCCATTAATTAAGGAGAAGAAACCTGACAGTAAGAATAGCTGGAGAAAAATACAGAACAGACCTGAGAACCGAACTGCCCTCAGAATGACTCTACAAACTAAAATAGATAGTTTCAGTTTGAGCACAATGTCAGGCCACTCATCCATAAAAGGGATCATCACACAGCACAAATACTTACATAGTGGTATTTTACATAAAATCAACTAAGAAGTGAAGGAAGTTTAGTTCTTAACTCACTCATTCTCAAACATTGCTCTATCCATAAGATGTCCAGGGGCAATGCTTCAATATCTGGTCCATTAACAGATATGTGGTTTATGTCTCAACAACAATAACAAACCAGGATTAGGTAAAGCCTGAGGGGAGGAGAGCTCAAGTCTTGAAGGTGTCATGAGTTTTTATAAATAACTTTTTCTGCGAAGTCACTGGGGGGAGGGTACATTGGCTAATCAAAAATGACCAATCCAGACAACATAACTGTCTGAATGCCATCTGTAAGAGTTATGGGAGGGGGTGCTGAAAAACCCCATGGTTCTCAGTACCATTCTGAGACACAGAGACTAAGTTAGTGGGTCCAAAGTATATAAGTAATAAAATTCCTCAGGATATATATATATACATATATATATACATATATTTAACAATTGAGAGTCTTGAAACCTAGTCATAGTCATACTGAATCAGAATCTTCAGGAAGAGAGGTTTGAGAAGGCATGTTTGTAGCGACTGATTAGATGAGGTCTCTCTCAATAAGTTTCTGGAATATGGTCTTGTTACCTTCATGAATTGAAGCAGTGTCACAGATCCTCAACTGCTTGTATATTCTCCACCCCTGGATTTCCAATTCAGCAGTCTGAAATGGAGTGGGGAATGTGTGCTGGACTCCAGTTCCTACGTGAAGCTGGTATTGTTGATCTGGAGACAGGATTTTCAGAGTCTGTATAGTAACAGAAGTTGTCTAGCCCTAGAGCTAGACAGGTAACAAAGAAGAAAGAAAAAGAAGAGAAGAGGAAAAGATTCCTTCATTCAGAATGAAGGGGTCAGTGTCACCCAGCAGGGAAAGGACGTGGATCTGGATATGGCTTGCACTGTTTAAGCCTGCTATCTCCTCTCCCTGGATCCTGTTGTCCAGGTCCTAGGGATTCCAGTTCCAAGCCGAATCTATCCACCATTTGTGGAGCAAAAAGTGACTGTGAGGGGAAGCTGTGCAACTAATCTTACTTTCACAGAAACACAAAATATGAGAATTAAAACCACAAGATAAACACTTTAGAAAGGTGGCAAGTAGAATAAAAATACAGTCATCAAATTCCTTATATTAAGATACCTCTTTCAGTTACCTCTTTAAGGTATTTAATATTTAGGCAATCATTTTCTGGGTTATATTTTAAAATCCAAATAAATTCAAAAATTAAATATAATATTGCTTGTACTTAATGTATGAATTACAATAATTTAATCTATGTTTAATCTGGGTAGGTTACAAAGGAGGAGAATGGGGCCAGGAGTTTGGAGTGGTAGAGTGCTTGCCTAGCCTGCACGAAGTCCTGTGTTCAATTCCTCAGTACCATACATACATAGGAAAAAGCCAGAAACGGTGCTGTGGCTAAGTGGTAGAGCACTAGTCTTGAGAAAGCCCAAGGCATTCCGTGCTCAGGCCAAGGAATTCAAGGCCCAGGACTGGCAAAAAAAGAAAAAGAAGAAAGAAGAAAGGAGGAGAATGCCAAAATAAAGACTGAAAACAGATATTGACATTCCTAAATTTATTTTTACTAAGAAAGAATTCAGAGCTTGCCTACATTTCTAATAAAATGTATAGATTCTAAGAGGTTGGTGAAGTGGCATGCATGATAGAGTACCTGCCTTGAAAGCAGGTTCACACTCAAGTATTGACAAAAAGAAGAAAGAAGAAAAAGGAGGAAGAAGGGGAAGAAAGACAGGAAGGTTATAGATCTCATCCACAGAAAATTCTCACAGATGCCAAATGTGGGGCAAAGAAAGAGGAAGAGAAGGAGAAAGAGAATAGAGAGAAAGGAGTTATAGATCTTGTCCACAGAACATTCCCACCGATGCCAAGTGTGTGGCTTTTTTTCCAGGGTTCCTACATGCTGTGTTCTGGTTCAGGATTCTCTCCTTCTGGAGATATAATCATTTCCTTACATTTGCACATCCTCTGCAAGAAGGACATTTCCTCTGCTCCTCCCTTAGCTCAGGATAAAAGGAGATCTAGGAACAGGAACTTTAGCCATGACAGGGTCTGAAAAAACTAATTTCCCCCAAAGGCTTCCCACCTTAAGAGCTTTTCTGATTAGCAAGGGGTTCAGAACAGAGCAAGAATGAGCTTGAAAGCATGACAGCAGGCTTGTTTTTTGCCACTTCTCTGAGGCCTATCCAATAAAGGTCAGATTTCTAAGGTAGTTTTTGTAGCTTTTGGCCTGTTACCTATAGCACCTTTCTAGGACAGAGGCTGTCCAATGAACTTAGATGTTAAACAATTCCTAAAGAAAACAAGATGATTAGATAAAGGACAAAGGCTAAACCAGTGTACCAGTGATATTCAAAATAGAATATGTTGGAAATGAACTCTACAATTTGGGAGGAGATGGAGGGAGAGAAAGTGGGAGAAAAACATGGGAAGGGGTAACAATGTTCAAGAAATAATGTATGTACTACCTTAGGAACTGTAATACCTCTATACATCACTCTGATCCAAAATAAAACTAAAAATATTCTCAGTGCTAACATTCCTATCTCTTGAAACAAGCATGCTTTATAAATAAGAAAAATACATTTCAGCTTTTCTTTTTGTTGTTTGTTTGTGTTGCTGTTGGTTTTAATCTGTATGTACTTCAGTTTGAGCTCCAGAGTCTAACATTTGCTTGATTCGATTCTTGCTCTGCCAGTGCCCCCTGCACCATGCCTCCAGGCTAGCCTTTTGCTATTTATTGAACTCTTCTGCCCCAACTGGCTTCAAACTACTGATAATCCAGATCATCTTACTGAGCAGTATTGTAGGCATGAGCTACTAGTGACAACTATTTTTAGGAAATTACATTTACCCAAGCCAGGCATGGTAACACATGCCTGATGTCCCAGCCATTTAGGAAACAGCATTCAAGCAGTGTTAATGCCCAGACTTTATCTGAGAAACAAGCTATACACCAGAAGGCTGTAGTGTGGCTTAAATGGAGTTCCTTATCATGCATGAGTCCCAAACTTCAATCCCTAATACTACAGTGAATAAATAAATTAATACATTTTCTATATACATTAATTATTGGATTAATTACATTGGGTGAAACAAACAATGAAGATAATAAGTACTTCTTAGCAAAACATGTAGTTGTCTACCAAGAACTCTCAATAAATATGGGGTAATAATTACTATTTATTTCATAATCCTCCAATTCTGCCATTGTCTCCTGCATTGGTTATTTTGCCATTTGTTTATATACTTAAATATATGAATGGCTCAAATATTTGTAAACTGACCAGAAGCATAGGCAAGAAGGCAAGCATCACACAAATTTAAATTCAGTTTTTTATTTGTTTATGAATCTGAATAACTATATGAAATCTAGTGGTAACGACAACTATAGGAAAATTAATAAGTTGATAGAAAAACGGAGAGATCTTTTGCCTTGTGTACATGCAGTCAAGTTAGGTTTGCGCTAGTGGTTGGGTAAATGAGGCCTGTCCTTTCACCCTTACCATCCTAGACAGGTGTGCTAAGCATGCCCTTTTCCTATCCATAGCCAGTGTGGTCTCAGAATGGGAGCTGTCATGCCTGGATAAGTTTTCTCAACTGAAGCATTCACAGGCCATTAGCCTATGAGTACTCTGTCATTATTCTGCCTTGGGCCCCTTCAGAGTAGGATTCTAACTAATGTCAGATACACCATTCCAGCAAACTGTGTCATCACAGAGTTTTGTTTATTTCTCTCAGTCAAACAGCCTGCACCTGCCAGCAAACTCGATACTTCCTGTTTGTAAATGCAGCAGGGGAATGAGCAACAAACTGTTTCTGGCATTTTCGCAAGAAAATTGAAAATAACACAAAGTTGGCAAAAAGGAATGATGGCTCCCAGATGGCTCTGGGAAAGGGCATGGTCATTTGTCTAAAAGAACATTAGAACTGTCACTCACATCTGGCCCACATGAGAATTATTTCTGTACGTAAGTAACAAGAATAACACTAAATTCTTATCAGGTACAGAGTATTACTCTGCAGTAAGAACTCAATACCCCACATGCACATTTGTCAATCTTCAGGGCAATTGTAACTGCCCTCCTTGGTTTTGTTGCTTCTACACATGAGGATCTTGTGGTTGGGAAGTGTTCAAGGTCTTGCTAAGGTTATTCAGCTAGTGTCAGACTGAGTCAGTGCTAGGTTCTCCTATACCACTCTCTCGACTGATGGGGGCGCCAAAAAACAATGTGATCATGAACACTGCTGATTTCTCCTTTCAGGGGTTTGAAGAAAGTCATAGCTTTGCAGAAAGTTGCATAACTAGATTATAATAAGTCAGGAGTAAAGTGAATTCTTCTAAAGCTTCCTCTGTAACTTTTTGTTGTAAATATTTGGTCTGTGAAACCTGGGATTGGTGTAGTAACGCAGAATGTTTGAGTGGTGAATCAAGCCGCCTAAACATTTGATCATCAGTCAGCCTGAGAAAGAAATCCCAACACCCAAGACAACAGTTCATAAATATATAATGAGTGGCCTCTGAAGATCAATAGGACAAGGAAGCATATTAGTCCTTTAGAACTAGATCTGTTGTCTTTTGTAGCTTTCCCAGAATCATCCCCCAAAGAGACATTGGTTCTAAGCCTCTCCTCACCTGCACTATAATTCTTAGCTAGTGTGCCTAGACAATCAATGTGCCAGGAAAAGCCTTAAATTATAAGTGTTGTAGGATAAGAGTATAATAATCACTTCCTGGAAACTCAGATGATTTCCTGCTTTGATATTAAATTATTGGTCGACCTGATCATGACCTTTATGACCAAATGTATTTTATTTGTGTTCTTTTTATTCAGTAAGAGGATATTCTTTTGGAAAAGCTTTTGTGTATTACCATTTCTCTAAATTTCCTCACAATTATTGATAACACCGAGATGCAGTTGGAGACTGATAAATATTGTCTTCTTCTGAAATGTCATCTTACTGATATTTGCTCTGAGATGCTTCTACTTCTCTTTCTGAGATGTAATTTCCTTATTTAAAATTTTTGTCAGCTGGCAAAACATACACAGCCAAACAAAATATCCCACAACAGTTTCTTTCTGTAAGCCAAGGTTTTTAGCAAATGCTTGTAGTGAGTCAGCAAATAACTGCATTGCTTCATAACCATCACAGATTTGCAGTGAAATGATTCCAAGTTGGCCTGGAACTTATTTCAGATGTTGATCTATTTCTTCCACTTTATTGGCAGCAGACTTGTATTTTGTTGTTGTTATTATTATTGGTTTTTTCAATTTTTTACTTTTGTGGGTCACGTGACTTGAAGTCTGCCTGGGCACTATCCCTGAGCTCTTCAGCTCAAGGCTACTGCCCTACCCCTGTGCCTGGGCGTTGTCCCAGACCTCTACAGCTCAAGGCTACCGCCCTACCCTTGAACTAAACCTGACTTCCAGTTTTCTAGAGGTTAATTGGAGTCTCAGGTCCTTTTGTGCCCGGGCTGGTTTTGAATTTCGAACCTCAGATCTCAGCCTCCTGAATAGCTAGGATTACAGGTGTGAGCCACCATGCCAGGCCCTCGTTTTTGACTGTACTTTGAGAAAAGATAAAATGTTAAAGGCAATCACTATAGCATCCCAGAAAACAAAAAAGGTTCTGGAAGCTATAACTGGACTAGAGTTATGAGATCCCTTTTTAATGGTGTTTGACAGCAAAACCTCAAGGCTACAAAAGGTCATCCAGGGATGAAGCCTTAAATGAAACCAAGTCTAGAGTTGGTTCTACCAGTTGGAATAAATGAATGAGTCATGACAGGCACTAAGTATGAAAAAGGGTCAAGAAGTCACTCCTACAGTTACTGCCATTGATACATTGACTCTCTTCATTGAGCAAGTAAGTTGCCAGTCCTGGGAAGATACTCAGATCTAGATGCAAAAATGTATGAAAATTGATCTTTGGTTGTGAAATATTAAAGCACTGAGTTAAGAAGTAGAGTCCTTTGTGAAATACCTTCCTTGAGTCTAACTAATGCCTTGATTTTAGCCATTGACCCTCTCATCCAGGACCCAGTTAAATTCTGTTTAGAAACATATTGTGTAACATTGCTCTGTTCCTGAAAAAAGGATTTGTCAGTGCAGAAATAGGATCCGGGAATTCATTTCTCTGGTTTGATGGCATTGTTTGTATTCATTTATGTTACTAAAGGTAAAGCAAGTACTCTATACAGAATTCTATATTTGTTCTCAGTAATCTATTCCTGACAATCACCAACTTGGTAAATATAGATGATGTCAATCATGAGTTCTAGTTTTATCATTTTACATTCCACAGTGGATCCTTAACTTTTCAAGGTCATTTATACCCATATAGAAGCCATAGAAGCCAGAGCATGAAGTTGAGGTTGAGCATCTTGGAACAATTTCCTGGGAAGAACGAAAGAAAATGAGAACATCAGAAAAGGCAGTAGGGAAGGGAGAGGGGGTGGAAGGATGTTGGTGGTGGTACATTTTCATGATGCTATTTCCAGCATGTATTTCCCATCGACACATCTTAAGCACTTTGGATCAGTGCCAACGAGGGTGCAATGTGGTTGTAAGTCAATATCCTTACAGCATGGGCACTTAACAAGAGGACATGCCTGATGCACTGCACCTGCTGGCACAAGAAGAAAGCTTGCTCACTCTGGGGAAATAAGTTTCCAATAGCCCGTTTCTATTCCTTTTCACTTTGTCCTTGATTTATTGCCTTTGCCTGACTTCAGTATAACAAAAGCTTCAGCTTTCAGCACAAAATGATATTCCAGACTCACTAAATATATTTGTAAGACAAGGGCAGCCAACAAAATTAAACTGCCGGCACAAAGACTGGCTGTTATTTAAAGCTGGAGAGAGATTACAGAGGATTATTACTTTATCAAAAACATTTCAGCTACGAAACCAGTGCTTATTTCTCCACTACCTTTGGCTATGTGCTAATTTATCTTCCGCATTGCGCAGATTTAGTCTTTCATTGCCAATTTATTGAAAAGCCTCACAAATGTTGGTGGCCTGTGTTATAGGACACCCAAGCTTACTTGCTTATTGCTACAGAGAGCTGGGATGCCAGCCCTCAAAGGGGAGTTATGTATACTGCTTCTATGCTTTTCATTGCTGTGCTTTCATTTGAGAGAACTCTCAGCCACTTTCTCTTTAATCTCATTTGCCTTTTTAGAGGTCACACTTAAGGCAACGTAGGCATCCCCAAGCCAACAAAATTATCGTTAGGGAACTAGTTATCTGCTTCCAGTATCTATCTTCTTTTTGTATCTCTTTTCAAAGGCAATATTTTTATCTCATTTAAATTACCCCTTTTGTGAGGTAGGCACTAGGATTGAACTCAGGGCATGACACTGTTTCTTAGCTTTTTCACTCACATCTGGCACTGTACAACTTAAGATATAACTCCATTTCTGACTTTTTGTTGTTAAATTGCGGATAAGATTCTCACAGTTTTTCCTTCCACTTTGAACCACAGTCCTCAGATCTCAACCTTATGGGTAGCTACGATTACAGATGTGAGCCATGATCACCCAAATAAACTTCTTATGACATTGTTTTCCTCAGATCTTTAAGATACACTGAAAGGACAAATGACTATCAAAATTATCAATAACAAAGTGACAGAAATACTGCAATTGTAGCCTTTACACTGTAAATACAACACACGATCTTGAGTGAGGCTGAGACCTGAAGCCCACTTTTAACAAACAGCAAAGAGCTGTCTCTTAGCTTTTAAGCTCAAATAAAACAATTGCTAGGGGTTTTTCTCATATTTTTTAAGCTTTATCGGCTGGGTGATATACAGAGGGGTTACAGTTACATATGAAATCTACATATGAAATCAGAATTATTTCTCCTTTCCATGTTTTATTCCATTCTCTCCCCTCCTTCCAAGCTGTAAAGTTCATATGGAGCACATTGTCTTGTGAATATTTTTGTTACACTGGTTCACTCATACATTCATAAGGTAGCTTACCTACATAATGCACTTTAAGATGCCACAAAGACATGGTAGTGAATACTTCTAAAGGATGAAATACTAGAATATGCTAATAAGAAGGTTCATTCGCTTGAAAATATTATATCTTGCTAATAAAGCTCAAGAAATTGCAAGAGGAAAAGTTGCTACAATTGTGAGCAGGTATCATGTGAAAAACTATAACCCACTTGATGCTCAGGTCCTAGTCCTACAATTAGTGTCATGTAAGTGAGTCTCAGTTAGCGGTGATCATAACCACTTTTTTTTTTTGCCAGTCCTGGACTTGAGCTCAGAGGCTGAGCACTGTCCTTGGATTTTCTCAAGGCTAAAACTCTACCACTTGAGCCTCAGCACCACTTCCAGCTTTTTTCTATGTATGTGGCATCAAGGAATCAAACCAAGGTCTTCATGCGTGCTAGGCAAGCACTCTACCACTAGGTCAAACTCCCGGCCCCTCATTACCACCTTCTAATGTCTCCTTCTGAAGGTAGTAATGCAATACTTTGGATATCTCAAGAATGTTCTTCATCTGTTTCAACCAAAACTTGGAGAAAAAAGGGTTTATAACAAGGAAGTAAGTAAGATACACTAGAGCATTTCAGACAAAAGGGAGTAAGTGTGAAAAGATCCAGAAGAAGAACAGAACTGATACATTTAAATATAGCAATACAGCTCAGTTAGGTAGATGGTACAGGTAAGTGTGAGAATAGTAAGTTAAACTTCATAGGAAAGCAAGGATCTGGGGAGTGAGAAGAGTTTGAAAATGAGCCTGAGGGTAGTGGAGAGCTATGCAAAACAGTGACATGAATGAATTCAAAATTTAAAAAGATCACCTTGGTCAGAACAGAGAATGAATCACAAAGTTTCATGAATAAAGGTTGGGGAAATGTATGGACAGGATGGCAATAACTCAGTTCTACAAGTGAGGTGAGTTGAATAAATATGAGAGGAAGATGGTTGGACTGAATAAATATAAAAGAGGAATCTCTCTCAATATCTCTCTCTCTCTCTCTCTCTCTCTCTCTCTCTCTCTCTCTCTCTCTCTCTCTCTCTCTCTCTCTCTCTCTCTCTCCTCTCTCTCTCCCTCTCCCCCTTTGCGTTTGAACTTAGGACCTGAGCACTGTCTTAGTTCTTTTGCTCAAAGCTGATGCTCTTGAGCCCCAGTTTCACTTATATTGTTTGGCTTGTAGGAGATATGGGTCTCATGGACTTTCTTACTTGGGCTAGCCTTGCTCTCTATCCTCAGATCTCAGGCTCCCTAGTAGCAAGGATTATTGATGTGTGCCACCAGTCCCTGTTGAGAAAGTATTTCTCAACATAGTATAATATAGATTCAATACAATTAGGAGACGGATGGATTTGGACATTTGGCTGAATGTAGAACATTTTTTGTTGTTGTTGTTCTTTTTTTCTTTTTTCTTATTGTAATTAATAAAAGGGTTACATGATATTTGCCAGATAGAAGGTGCATTAATTCACATATATTGATACAGTTTCACATGTCTTGGTCCCCATTACCCTCCCCTCCACCCCCTCCCCACCTCTGTCTTGGTTTTCCCTCCTTCCCTATCCAATTTCAAATAACCAAATACAAATATATCCAATATATCAAATAACAAAATGAGATACTGTAACAATATGAGATAACCAAGGGACAGCAAAAGAGATAAGAGATAACATAGTACATTAAGGACAACAATCACTCATTATATGGCTTTTGTTTCTATATCCTACAGGTCCTTTCATTTAGTGTCATACTATATGGCCTTATGTATTTAGGTTTTGCTCTATTGCAAATCTCTGCTAGGAGAGCCCAAGGTTTCTACTGATTATGACAAATGAGGGGACCCATTGAGCCTAATTTCCTTTGAGTCTGGCTTACTTCACTTAATATGATTTTTTCTAAGTCTTTCCATGTCCTAACAAATGGGGCGATGTAGTTTTTTCTGACAGCAGCATAGAATTCCATTGTGTACAAATATCACAACTTGTTGATCCACTCTTCAACTGAGGGACATCTAGGTTGGTTCCATATTTTTGCTATGGTGAAAAATGCTGCAATGAACATTGTTGTGCTAGTGGATTTAGTATGCCCTAGTTTCTGGATGGTGGGTAAATTCCAAGTAGTGGAATTGCTGGGTCATAGGGGAGTTCTATGTTTAGCCTTTTGAGGCACTGCCATACCGCTTTCCATAGTGGTTGAATGAGTTTGCACTCCCACCAACAGTGTAGTAGGGATGTAGAACATTCTTAAAAAGGCAAAACTAACACAGAGCACATCTCACTAGGGTGGGGCCTGTTTCAGAATCTCAGATCATCTGGGGATATGCTGGGTTCGGGGACTCTGTTACAGACTAGGAAGGCTGGGACACATTTCCTAAGTTCAGATGAGTCCACTCACTTAAGTATGTGGATCCACAAATAATCAGCTGCTGAAGACATGGCAGTCTGTGACTTGTCATGACCCAATATAGAGATATCTCACATCCAAAAAAGCCAGAACTGTCGAAGTAAGTTCCAGGGTTAGAAGCTCAGCATATGAAACTGAGGAGTAGCTATGTGCTTGTGGGGAAAGGAGCTTGGTTACTCACTTTAGGAAGTACATAAAAATTAAGAACTGAAGGAGATCTAGTTAACAGACCCTCTTGGTTGTCTCCACTTGGCTTACTTAATGGAAAGATGTTTAACTGTTAAGGATGAGTTTTTCCTATTGTTTTCCACTGATTTATTCTTGTATTCACTAGCACAACAATGTTCATTGCAGCATTATTAACCATAGCAAAGATATGGAACCAACCTTGATGTCCCTCAGTTGTTGAATGGATCAACAAGATGTGGTATTTGTACACAATGGAATTCTATGCTGCTGTCAGAAAGAATGACATCGCCCCATTTGATAGGAAATGGAAAGACTTAAAAAAAATCATATTAAGTGAAGTAAACCAGACTCAAAGGAACTTAGGCTCAATGGTTTCCCTCATTTGTCATAATCAGTAGAAACCTTCGGCTCTTCTAGCAGAGATTTGCAATAGAGCAAAACCTTGATACATAAGGCCATATAGTATGAAGCTAATTGAAAGGACCTCTAGGATATTGAAACAAAAGTCATATAATGAATGATTGTCATCATTAATGTACTATGTTATCTCTCATCTCTTTTGCTGTCCCTTGGTTATCTCATATTGTTACAGTATCTCATTTTGTTATTTGATATATTGGATATATTTGTATTTGGTTATTTGAAATTGGATAGGGAAGGAGGGAAAACCAAGGTGGGGGAAGGTAATGGGGACCAAGACATGTGTAAGTGTATCAATGTATGTGAATTAATGCACCTTTTATCTGGCAAATATCATGTAACCCTTTTATTAATTACAATAAAAATGTTTTTTAAAAAAGAAAAATAAATATTTTAAATGAAAGCAATGCATTTTGAGTGTTAATAGATTAGAAAGACTTAATGGCAAAGAAACCTTGCCTCATCCATAGGCTCCCCCCTCACAGACCCAATCTAAAAGTTGTATTTGATTCATTTTATTATTTCTTTCTTTCTTTTAATTTCTACTTCAGTTTACAAAATACACCGCTGTTTATTGAATTAGCAATTTGATTTTATTTTTTACCCGACCACAATATTAAGATTACCTATCCTGCTGTAATGGTAAAATTCATATCTTGGATTTGGTCACACATGGGCCTCTCTTGGTGCCTCAACTACATGTATACTAATATTTTTGATACATTGTTTTTCTTTTTTTTTTTTTGCCAGTCCTGGGCCTGAACACAGTCCTTTGGCTTTCTCAAGGCTAGAGTTCTACCACTTGAGCCTCAGCACCACCTCCAGCTTTTTTCTATGTATGTGGTACCGAGGAATTGAACCTGGGTCTTTGTGCATGCTAGCCAAGCACTCTACCACTAGGCCAAACTCCCAGCCCCAATACATTGGTTTTTAAAGTTCTTTATGCTTGTCTGATGTAAATACAATGCTGAGATCGACCTCAGTTTAAAGACTAGATCTGATTTTCCAACTTGAAAATCACCAACATTATAAGGCAGATATTGTTTTGTAATGAAGGGTGTCTTTGAATTTTAAGAGGTCTCACAGCATGACTTGGTTTTAGCCACCTCAGGCTCTTAGCATTCACCAAATTGACAATTAAAAGAATCTCAAGAGGGTCTCAAATAGACTGTACAGGAAAGCTAGTAGGGCTTGAAAAACTGTCTGGTTGACAAACCATACAATCAATGTGAAAATGGTACTAGATAGATTGAGGAGAGGAGTGGTAGGGAGAAGTGAGGAAGAAGTATGAAAGAGGTGATATTAATTAAAATACAATATTGTGCTCCCAAACTGACATATTGAATTTAAGTACCTTTACACAATGAAATAGGGATAACAAAAATGTATATAAATAAGTAAAACCCCCGAAAAAGTGAAACAAGAAAAGTAAATCATAGTTTTCTCACATTGTACTATTATTTCTACAGGACTTGAACACAGTCACTTTCCTGAAATAATCTAGTTTTTTTATGCGATTATGTCCTGTATTTTTCTTTTCTGTATATTTCTTTAGATAATAAGGCACCCCGTGACAGGAAATCTCTATAGTGTACTGCCAAAATCTCTTCCCGTTGGTATTTAGACCCTGGTATGGAGTGATTTCTTCCATCCTACATGGAACCAGGTGTCTCCTCTGTGTTTAGACTTTTAAAAGTCTTCCATTTCTGTCTTCATGCTCTCCTTTCTCTTTATGCCCTTCTCTTCTTTCTTGCCCTTCTCCTCCTATTTCTCTGGGGGTGAAGCCAGCTGACAAGTTGTCTGTGCAGTCTTATCAAAAAGCCAAGGACCTGAAAGCTCCTGCCAGCAGCCACAGGAGGGAGCTTGGAGGCAGATCATGGAGCCCTTCAGCTTGCTGCAGCTCAGGACAAGAGTCTAACCTCCTGGGAAATCTTAGTTAGAAGCATCCAGCATAGGTAATCTCAGATGCTTGACCTCTTCTACAACTGTGTGCATTCTAAATATTTACTGTTTTAAGGAAGTGAATCTGAAGGTATTTTTAAGCTCAGCATTTGATAACAAACACATGAATATCAAACACCATCCTAATACAGGCTGTCCAAATGTATTAAACCATGATACTGACATGTAAGTGAATGATCCTTTACCACAATGGAATTCTGGTCTGAAAGCTATGCTTCCTTGGAACTCTGAAGTATCTACTCTGTGGAAATTTCCAGTGTTTGTATTAAGTTGTAGAATAATCAGAATAATCCTCTGTCTTTAAGTGATTTAAAATCTGGGCTTGCCCTGCTTACTGTGCTGGGTGAAGACACAAACTTTATATCCATTTTATTTTATTTCTTATAGGGTATGTTCTATATTTGAAAATAATAAAATCTACATTTAGTCTCACTCATGCTTTTTCTACAAATCTGTTTAAATATTAGACATCATATTGTATGCTTTTATTTCATGAATTTATGTTTTCTCCTCTCTCTCTGAAGATGAGTTTTCGTGGATTTCTGCATCCTACACTATCCTTGTTTTCCTCAAGCATCTGGGCTTATTTGTTTACTTTGATTTCAAAGTTTATCCTGCAGGCTTTGTGGAATTCCAAGGAGCTCTCCATTCTTTATTCTCCCTGGCAGTTTATGCTCTGTAAATTAAATTAAAGCCTAACAATGAAGAATCTGGGCTTGGCAATGGGTGGGCTTCATTGTCAAGTGTTTTTTTTGTGTGTGTGTTTTGTTTTTTTTTTAATAAGATGTTCTGCGGGGCCTCTCTAGAATTCTAAACATCCTATATTTTCTTCACAGCTCTGTCCAGTTTTCTCATGGAAGAACGTTCTCATGTTTTCAATGGAGGGAAAGGGAGTCTCACAGAGCTCTAGAAAAGTCAGAAACATAAGAGTGGAAGGCTACAGCTCATTGTCTGGAGGAAGCATCTGTGTTCATATAGTACCGTATCTATACATTGTCAGCAGCTTTGGAGGCTCTCCAGTTCCATCACTATATGTTGAAGAATGAGCCTGAAGTGTAGGTGAAAAGGAGCATGTATCTGCCACAGAAAATTGAGACTGGAATTAGACATCTCCCTCCACAGACATCATCTAATTTATTCCTGTGTGAATTCCCAGCCAGTCCTGTAAGATGTGCAGAACAGCCCAAGCTGAGCCAGTTGCAGAAGGTCAGAAGGCAGCTCACCTTCAGCAGACCTTGGGAGCAAGCAGTTCACCTTTTACTCACCGGTGTCCCACAATGATCCTTATTTCTTACCCACCTTAAAGTCTTACTTTTCCTCTCTATCTTTTTGAGTTCCAACATTTTCAAAACTTTAAGTTGCTTCCTATCATTTTGCAAGAATATGAAATAGAGGCATGTTAAATTTATAGATTCATCAACTGTGTTTAAATAAGAACATGTATTTTTAAATGTATTTGTTTGAACCATAAAGGAAATGAAAGTTTCTGCTGAGAGCTAGTGGCTCATTCCTGTGACATTAGTTACTCGGAACCTCAGATGTGAGCAAGGCAGCTCCAAGACATCCTGCACCGAATCCAAGAGACTCTTACCTCAAATTAACCAATAAAAAGCCAGAAGTCAGGGAATAGCACAAATGCTACAACACCACCATTTAACAAAAGAGCCAGGCAACAATGTAAAGACTTGTGAGTAACTAAAATATACTTACAAGTAAAAAAATCCCTCTCAAAATAACAACAACCCAATTTTAATAAACAGGGTAAGGACTTAACGAGAGACTTCTCAGAATTAAAAATGGCCATTAGACACACAAAGAAGTATTCAAAAATCTCAAGCCATTAAGAAAATGCAAATCAAAACAGCACTGAGAGTCCACCTCACCACTTTTAGATCGGCCACTGTCAAGAAAATAAATAATAACAAATGCCTGTGAGGATCCCACAAAAGGTAATTCTAATCCACTGATACTAGGAAGATAAGCTCATTCAACTACTCTGGAAAGCATTGTGGAGATTATTCAAAAAACTAAACATAGTTCCAACAATTCCATTCCTGGGCTTCTATCTAATAGTACACACAAACAAGGCCACAGTAAAACCACCAGCACAATCATGTTAATAACAACAGTATTCACCATAGTTAAAATATAGAATCAGCCCAGATGCCCCTTGAGGAACAAATAGGTAAAGAAAATGTAGTATGTATGCACACATGAAATTTTACTCACCCACTAGAAAGCATGATATTGTAGCATTTGAAAGGAAATATAAAGATTTGGAAAGAATTATATTGAGTGAAGTAAGCCAAGTCAGAGAAAGAAAGGTTGCTTTCTTTCTCTCATTATTGGTAGACAGAATGTACCTGTCTATATAAAACATGCTGGGTGAAATGCAAATAGTTCCAAACAAATTAACTGAATTATGAAAGATACTATGCAGAGCTTAAACAGTACAATATTCTAGGAAGCATATGTCACAGCCCCACAAAACAAAGGTACTTGTAGGGGATGGGGCTAAGGGAGATAAGTAGACAGTAAAGGGGGAAGGGAGGAGAAGGCATTCAAGATTCATTGCATATGGCAAAAAGTCGAGAAATGTAAGGGAAAGGGTGTCAAATGGACTTGCAAGTGTTGAAGGGATTGACACAGATCAAAATGCATTATACTTATGTATCGCTTGGTCAAAGGACACCTTTATACAACTCCTTAAAGATTAAAACAAATAAAGAGTATAAGATCCTAAGTTCAAGCCCCGATATCAGCATACACATAATAAAGAAAGCAAAACAAAAGCCAAACTAAAGCGCAAAATGTTAAAGAAAAAAAGATTCCCTCCACTAAACTTTATTAATGTTGAAAGATATTCTCTACTTGTTTTTCAGTTAGCAATAACTGTCAGATAAAGTACAGTTATATGTGCCTTTGTGGTAGGCATACATTCTAAGAAGGACAATTCTCAAGGGAGAACTCAAATAGTATAATTTCTTACAAAGGCAAAGTCAAATTTCAGCAAAATGAAACACTAGATGTGGGTATTTGAGAAAGGTGGGGTAGGGTAAAAGGGAAATGAGTGAACAAATGAAAAGAAGAAGAGAGGTAGAATACAATCAACAATATACTATATACTCTGCGAAATTAAGAAGCATTAGATGAGGTGTAGGGAGAATAAGGATGGGTAAGAATGTTAAAAGTGGTGACATTGATCAAGATACATTGTATTCATTATCTGCTTTGTAAATGACAACTGCTTTGTATGTCTACTTAAAGATATAAAGCAAATAAAAAATAATTCATGGTTAGACAATTTTTTTCATAGATTATAGAGCCTAGCGTGCATCTAGTTTTACAGTCTAATCTCTGGCACCTAGGATGTATATGTAGATAGCATGTTACTGAACTGAATACTGTAGGCAAAACTGAGCCAGTGACAAGGTTTTTTGACTCCATTGAACATAGAAACATGGAAGAAATCCAACAAAATCCTGTGTGATAAGGATTTGTCAGCTCCATTGTAATCTTAACTACGGTTATTGCTTATTAGAACTATCATAAACCAAAGGCTTGCTGTGGTTGGCTATAAAACTGTTTTAGCACCAATGATGCATTCAGTTGCTGAGACACCAAATGGCTGAAGAGGAGAAGGGGCAGGAATGGAAACCTGATAATTAAGGTTGAAGAGGGCTCACAATCTATCTCAGCACCATAGCCTTAGAGAAAAAGTGACCTGGCTTTCAGAACTCTCATTTCTAAGCATCAAGGAGTCAAACTACTTATTAAAGAGGAAGGACATCTATAGTAATTTTGAATTAAGAAAAATAATGTTCCTCTAAGACCTTCTTGTTGCACAAAAGGAATTTAACATCAGAGCATTGACTAAGTCAGGGACTTGAGACTGTTAAATTTGCTTCCCATCTGGAAATGTAAGTATTTACAAGTCAAGTGCTCTAAGGAGAACACAAACAGGTCTTTTCTCTGAGAAAAGGTTTCCTCACACAGACTCCAACCTTTTCCTTAATCCTTAAACCTTTAATTACATTTGCCGTTGAAAAACTAAATAGTCAATCCCCCAATCTCACTTACCTAGCTTTAAACTAAATAAATACAGGTGGCTCACTAACCAGACAGGTCTTCCATGCTAGGTAATAACCCTGCTTTGTATTTATTCCACAACTTCCATCTGATTTCTCCAGACAAGATCTCATTATGCCCCCAGATTCCTTCTGTGAAACCTTTGACCAACACAATTATCTCAAATTTACAGATGAAGAAACCAAAGTATCTGAAGTATGCTTTAATTAAAAAAAAATAAACAGTAAATCATCACAGGGGCAGAGACTAAAGACTCTGATTCATCCTTTTGTGTGTGTGTGTCAGTCATGGGGCTTGAACTTTGGGCCTGGCCATTGTCTCTGAGTTCTTCAACTCAATGTTACCGCCCTACCCCTTGAGCCACAGCACCACTTTTGGCTTTCTTGTGGTTAATTATAGATGAGTCTCATGGACTTTAGTGCCTGGGATGGCTTTGAACCTCAGACTCCTGAGTAGATAGGATTACAGGCGTGAGTCACCATGCTTGGCCTCATTCATTCTTTTACTCCAGTTATTAGCAGGCAGCTTTGTTGCAAAGTCAATCCAGTTCTTGGACATTTGCTTGAGAGCTGTTTAAACCAGGAAATTACAAGTGAAAAGACCCAGGAGGCTTTCAAAAATAAAATTGCAGCTTCACAGACAACTTCTCCAAAAACACTGTTTTTCACAAATATGTCACAAGTGGCCAGGAAGATGTGTGAAAAACCTTGCAGTCATATAACTGAGGCACCTACCCAAGTTTATTGAGAAGTCCTTGGTGACCAGGATATTACTGGCTTCCTAATATAACTATGCCACACCCTGTGAAACTGGTAACTCTGCAACAGGCAGATACTTCTGAGGACCAGCACCTGCTTTTGTAGAGAAGAAAAAAACATGCTGATCCTTTCAATGGTTGTTCTTGTATCTTCAAAGGGGTGTGTGTGTGTGTGTGTGTGTGTGTGTGTGTGTGTGTGTGTGTGTTTGATGATGCTGTTTCCTACAAGGAAACTTACAAAGGAACCAGCCACAATCCTTCTGTCATTCTCATTCATACTTTTTAGGTGAACTCTGATAAACCTTACTCATTATAATACACTGTCCATTGGTTTAGATTCTGCCATTTTTGAGGGGGTGGTACCAGCGCTTAAACTTATGGCTTCATGTTCTTGCCTGCCTTTCTTGCTCTCTGTTGGTGTTATACTTCTTGAACCAGTACTGCCCTCGGTGGATTATTTCAGAGATGTACATTTTTTTTTCTGCCTGGGCTGGCCTTAAATCTTGATCCTCTGATCTCAGCATCCAGAATAGGTAGGAGTAGAGATGTAAGCTACTGGCAGCAAACATCAGGATCAAAACTGCTAATTCTTTGAACATGTGACTTGGGCATCTTACCTAAGCATGCTGTGTGTGTGAGGATGAGCTGTTCCTGTACCAAAATAAAAGGCGTTTACTCTCTGTGTCCAGGAAGAACACTGGCTTGAACATTGTCTTAATTCTGCACATGGTAAACTTTTCTTTACTCTTTTATATTCTGGTTATGTTTATTGGCTCTGAGATCACTCAGAGGCAATTCCATTCCATTTCTCTACAGAACCTGGTCCTGGACTCTGTAGGAGTATTCCCACAGGTGCTAGATATATGCCTTCTTCTGCTACTAGATTCAAAATACATCGTTCAACTCAACAGTTCTCTGTGTGGTAAGGTATTCTGAGAGATACTGACTTTGTAGAAATGAATCACATATTCCTAACCTCAAGATTGTCCATGAAAACAATGAAGCCATATTCAGGCTCCTGTTTTACTACATGGAACAGCTTGTAAAACATGGTGAATGCTTTCAACTGAATCTACCTCTTTCTCCCAAATTCACATATGGATCACTAGTCCCCAGTATTCTGCATATTTTGTATGTGAATATGGGTCCTCTAAGAAAGTAATTCTGTTTAATGAAGTCACAAGTGTGAGATCCTGACCTATAAGATACCTATAGGTGTCTTCATAAAGAAAGACACTGGAGAGCCATGAGTTTGACCTAGTGGTAGAATGTTTGCCTAGCTTGCATGTAGACCCTGGGTTTGATTCCTCGGGTACCACATATATAGAAAAAAAAAGCTGGAAGTGGTGCTCAAGTGGTAGAGCTCTAGCCTTGAGACAGCCCAAGGACAGTGGTTAGGCCCTGAGCTAAAGACCCAGGACTGGCAAAAAAAAAAATGAGACACTGGAAAATACTTTCCCCTCTCCCCTTCCTTACCTCTGTCCCTCTGTGCTTCCCTCCTTCCCTCTCTCTATGTTTCTCTTTTCCTGTGTCTCCCTATTTCCTTTCCTCCTACCTCTCTTTTCATCTTTTCATCCTTCTGTCCATCTCTCTCTTTCTCTTTATCTGTCTCTCTCTTTATCTTCCTATCTTCCTCTCACTGTCCCCCCACCCCTCCCTGCTTGCTATGTGAACATTCAGAGAAAATGTGGCCACCCCAAACACAGAGCCCTCTGAAGACATTAAATCCACCAGCATTTTGAGTCTGATCATCCTGGCCCCTAAAATGTGAGAAAATGAGCTTTATTTATGCCACCCAACCTGTGATATTTTCTTACAGAAGTCCAAACAGATTACAATAGCTAAAACAAAGGCCTGCACCTCCGAATAGATAGTTGCATTCTGATATTTTTGTTAGGTTATTTCCATATGAACCCTTGACTAATGTTATTTGCCTGGTAGATCTAGGACTGATTTAGTGGCTACCGCCTCCATGACCTTCAATAGCCTTAGTTCTGGTACACACTACCAGTTAGCTCGACATACAGGCAGCTGGCATTAAGGTGAGGAACAAGTCTTCTCAGAGATTTCCTGCTAACATGGCCTTGCAGTGGGCAGCATTTTTCATTTGTCTGCAGATATACTGTTTCCCAGCTTTTAAAACTTTTGGTCTCTTTCCCTCTCTTAGAAACACCAAACCAGTTCCCTGAAGATCTTCATTAGAAGGCATTTGAGAAATTCATTTCTATTTTATTGTATTTGTCCTTACTATTTATTTTATGATTTTGTATCATTTTATTTTTTATTTTATTACTGTTTATTGTATAAATGGACATTTATAGATGGACATATTGTATACACGGACATTTGCTTGAGAGTTGTTGAAATCAGGAAACTATAAACAGCCTATATGTGGTGAGAGCCAGATACTGGGCAGAGAGAGCTTCCACTGCCGAACATTTCTTTCCTCTGAGAATGTCCCACTATGAGATATTTGGCTTCTAGATACTGGGAAATTTCCATTTCTTCTTAAAGTCTTGGCTTTTGTATCCTATCATCATCATTATTGAAAAGAAAATGAACTGCTTTGTAGATTGAAGTGTACAATACACACTGATTTTCACCATTTTACTTGGTCTTTACCTTTGTTCACTCAGTTGGTTAAACATTCAGACAATATGAACTTATTTTTTCACAATTCTGAAATACACCAACTGAATTAGTTTCTCCTTTCAGAATGAGCTCTTTTCCTACTTTTCAAGTGCTACCTTCTCACGCCATTTTTCTCATTCTAGAATTATATGACTTGAGAAAAATAGTTAGAGGTAGAAATGGGTAGATGTAGAGGGCAGACTTAGAGAGAGGGAGAGAGAGAAAGAGAGAGAGAGGGGGGCAGAGATGAGAGAGAGAGAGAGAGAGAGAGAGAGAGAGAGAGAGAGGGGCATAGAGAGAGAAGGTGAGAGAGAGAGAGAGAGAGAGAGAGAGGCATAGAGAGAGAAGGTGAGAGAGAGTGAGAGACTTCTATTGTCTCTTGCTATAAAGACATTATCCCTTTTGAATCAGGCTTTGATCTTATGATGGCATATGACTGAATTATTCCCTTATACTAAATATAGCTAATATAGATAAACTGGGAAATTATGATTTCAGCATATGAATTGAGAAATGAGGACCAAAATACAAAGTAATTTTCAAGCTGACAAAACTACATTCTTTGGAAAAAAAAAAGTGGAATAAGGTTCCTCAGAACCAATTCTATTTTCTGTCTCCATTCTGACACAGTGCTATATATTAGTGCTAATTAACTGATATCGATATGCTCATTGTTCCTGTCCCTGCCATTTGTCCTTCTTCTAAGATGCAGGGGTGGGTAGGAATACTTCTGACAGTCCCAGGGAAGTCTGAGTATCAGAGCTATATTATTGTGAAACAAACAATGAAAAGATAACAGATAATTGAACAACATACATCTATAGACAATGAAACAACCACATTGAATCTGGAAGGTATGGATTAAGGGACAGTTCAACATCAAAGATAGCCTAGGGTTGTATGATGCACATCCTGAAACTGAAGAGATCAAGGCATAATAAGATCACAAAAAGAGACTTCTGGAACAAGCCTTTCCAAATCTATTAGAATTCTGCTGCTTCAAGGAATTCAAATGCATGTTAGAACAAACTGACAGGGCACGATGTTAATCTCTAAAAGACTTCCTGAGGAAGCAGAAAGGACCAGTGTATCCTAAGGTCATCTCAGCTTTGCTTGCAGGGGTTGAGTTTTGTATATTGAAGATACCCCCTCTCTTCTTCATGCCTGGATCTGTTGCATTTATCTGTTCAAAATAGAAAAGTGTTTGGGTTTATCATTAGTCTCTTCTAGGTGTGTGCAATCAGAATGCGGACAAGTGCATCTTCAGAAGGTATATCCTTAAAAAAGTTAGGAAGCCGGAAATGATAAAGAAAAAGGTAGAAGCCACTGGTGCTAGGGGTAGCTGGCCGTCCAGGCACCATGGAAAATGCTCATCCTGGTGTAGTACACCAAAGATTTCACCAAAGACTAGTGATCTTAGGAGCAGGAAATTACAAAGGGTAAGAAAATCAATTCACTATAATCCATGTATTTTATGTAAAAATTAACTATGTAACATGAAAGTAGTGTAGGAGGGAGAACAATAGAGGAGAAGAATGGAACAGGTGACATTGATCAAGATGTGCTCTATTTATAAGCTGATGTAAGAAATTGTAACCTTTTAGTCCAACTACTTAATAATAAAATTTTTATAAAGGAGTTGGTAATGTGTGTGTGTGCGTGTGTACACGTGTATGCACACATGCACGTATGTACTGCAATGAACTGAGAATGCAATGATGAAATGAGGAACACAAAAGCATTTTCATTAAAAATTATATCTGCCTAAAGAATATTGCAGTGTCTTTCATAACATCTCTTATACTAGAAGGAATTGATAGTCTTTGTTTCTGTCCACTTGGATGAAGCAATCCACTTGTACCTAGTTAGTATGTACTTATTTAATCTAACACGTAGCTGCCCCTATTGAAGGCCGGACAGAATCTTTTCTGTCTGTCTCTCCAGTGTATTTTATAGTACCTGGAACTTGTGAGGTGTTGTTAGAGTGTTTAAGTGACAGGTTTTGCAGTAGAACTTCTTCGTACTATGGAACAGGCAGAACCATCACTCTGTAGGTCAAATGTGCCTTTATAAACCTCTAATCAGATTCCCTAGATTCTCCCTTGCATTAAAAGCCCCTCCTTTTCCAATTGTGGAGACTGTGAGATGCTCTAGTGTAAATTCCCAGCTGTGGAAACATGCCAACCCTGTCTCCCAAGGACTCCCTGACCTCCAAATGCCTCTCATCCACCTCTGTATCTCATCCCAAGTAATATGCCTTTCTGCATTTAGGAAGAATTTCTCAATTGAAAATGAAGCCAAAGATAAATCCTTTGGAGTCTACAGTTGGAGAACTTTTCAAGAATAAAACTAAGCAGCAAACAAGATTCCAAATGGGTCTGAAGCTCCCGACAAGAAAAGACTTGTACACATGACCTTGAATTACAATTTTCTGTATTCTTTTTTGTATATTTTTGTGTATTCTCTTCCTTGGGCTAGAATTCAGGGCCTGGGAACTAGTCCAGTGTTTTTTTGCTCAAGACTAGTGCTTTGAATTTTGAATCACATTTGATTTTCTCTTCTCTAGTCTGGTTAGCTTTGCCAGCTGAAAATTGTATTCTTTGTTTACTTGACGGATAATGTAACTCTCCATTCTGCTTCTTTCTCCAGAATGTTAGAATTAGGGCCATTTGGTAAGGCCGGTTGTGAGCATTTTTTTCCTCTCAGGAGACCAAGTAGGGCTCCTTTTAAGAGTGACCCTCTCATAATGCTCTGGCTATTTTCTCAAAGGTGTTTTAAATCACCCAAAGGTCAAGAAGCCTATACTCACACCAGACTCTTAATTCCGCTGCAGAAAGTTGTGAGTCAGTGTTATTATAAAAACACTCTCAGATAAAGATCTTTCCCAGTTAACCTTTGATTGTCTTCACCCTCATTATATTCTTTCTACTTGTAAGACTTCCTGACTTCAAAAGGTAGACTCAGAAGGTATTTCTTGCTGTGGTGTACTGAAATCATGTTACATATATTCCTTTATTTTTTTTTGCCAGCCTTGGGGCTTGAACTCAGGACCTGGGCACTGTCCTTGGAAACATTTTGCTCAAGACTCTCACCCTACCACTTGAGCCATAGCATGACTTCCAGCTTTCCCTGAGAATGTGGTACCGAGGAATTGAACCCAGGGCTTAGTGTATGCTACGTGAGCACTCTACCACTAGGCCTATATTTCTTGTTCATGATAAATCAATGTCTCATTCAAAATATAATCACATAGTGATTTAATAAGCCATTAAAAAGTCAGATGTTATGAATCAAGTGATCAAGCATCAGTCTGGAACAAGCAAATCAAGTAGATGTGAAGCTCTGAGTTCAAACCTCAGTACAACAAACAGTTTAAAAAAATCACAAAATCTGTGTAAATTTTGATTGGGTTTCTTTCTCACCAATTCCTAGAATTATTATGATTTCTTCAACAAATAATCATTAGTTATTATCTCAACATCACTAACGAGAAGGATCTTATGATTACATGATTTTTTTTTTTTGCCAGTCCTGGGGCTTGAACTCAGGGCCTGATCACTGTCCTTGGGCTTTTTACTGAAGGCTAACATTCTACCTCTTAAGCCACAGCACCACATCCAGGTTTTCTATGTATGTGGACCAAGGAATTGAACACGGGTCTTTGTACATGCTAGGCAAGCACACTACTAAAGCCAAACTCCTCACCCCTTTACTCCCATTTTTATAAAAATCCCAGGAGTCTTAGATTTATCCTTAAAGTGGGTCAAAATTTTCCTTTGTGTTAGATTGCCTTAAAAATCTGGGTTCTCAAAAATTTGAAGGCACTGTCTGAGTGTGTCCTTTTCCTTTTCCTCTGTAGACAGCCCACTGTGTCTTGCTTATCTTACTCATGTCTTTCAGTCTTTCACACTACGCAGCTGGACTAGAGATTGCCCAGATTCAATGACACAAAGTAATGAGCAGAACTCAGTTGTCTCTCTAAGGTATAAGGAAATGATAGAAGGTGCACAGGATTCCATACCTCTAAGTCCTTCTCCAAAGTCCAGGGCAGAAGGAGTCACTGGGCTGCTAAAGTGTGGAGGGGTACATTGTCACTGCCTGCTTGGGTGAATGAGTCTGAGATGCAAGGAGCCAAATTTGTGCTTCTATGACTTCCTTAAGAAGTTTTTTAAATATCAGTATCTTCTTAATTCCTGTATATGATTAGGGAGGGTCAGACATAACTTCTGTTTAAAAGACTTCTGTTATATAACAAGATAGAAATTGAGCATAATTCCAGAATATCTTTCCAGTCAGGCTCCAGTAGCTCATGCCTATGATCCTAGCTACTCAGGACGCTGAGCTCTGAGGATTGTGGTTCAAAGGAAGCCTAGGCATGAAAGTATGTGAGACTCTCATCTCCAAATACCCACTAGACAACCACCTGGTTTTGTGGCTTAACATGATAGAATACTAGCTCCCAGCACAAGAGCTCAGGGGCAATGGCCAGGTCCTGTGTTCCCGCCCCATGACTGACCAAAACTGATCTTTCCTATTAAATTAATTTCAGTTATTGAAAACTATTTTTTTAAAAAAAGAATTTCAGTTTAGCCCTTACAGTTAGAACCTATAGCTAGACTTGGTGGAACACACATGTAATCTCAGCATAGGATAGAGGATTTAGTTTGAAACCAGGTTTGGCTGTATACTAAGCCTCTGTCTTTAAAAAAGAAAAGAATGAATACAGAATATATCACCAGATTGCAAAAGGAGGTTCAGTACTGTGAGAGTTTAAACTAGTTATTTAATGTCAGTGTGCCTCAGTTTTTAATAGTAGAGTATATGACATGACCAAAGGCTCAGTGTTGGTATGGAATCAGCTGTAGTGTAAATTTATTAAAATAATTTGGTCTCTCTATTACTGCATATGGTATCTGTATTCATGCCAGTTGAATTTCTATAAGCATGGCATAACTACTGTAGGTATGTTCATAAAAGCATACCCAGCACATACCTTACAGGGATCCTGTATCTTAACTTCTATACCTTAATTTTTTTATGAGCCATCATACTATAATCCAACCATATCATGAAAGAATAATCTGCTTCAGCAGGAATATACTTTTAGCTCTGCTCATCAAGAGATAGTGGTTATGATTACAGTAGTGTCAAAAATTAGCTGCTGGTTGAGTATTTCAACCTACTCCACCTCTCCATGCCTCCAGGTGCTCAGCCAGCCTGCCAATCTCAAGAGACAAAGCTTAACATCTGATATGTTAATAATATTTTTGTGGTTATTTTTCAACTAAACAGGAGATTTAACAACACAAAGAATTTCATTTCTTTTTTGTGCAGTAATCAAAGCCAAATGGGCTCAGAATGACAAGTCAGCTCCTCATCCTGGTTTTCTTTATCTCTGATTTTTCCCCTTCTGTCTCTCTTTCTCTTCCTGTCTTCTTATTGCTCTCAGAATGAGACCCATTGTATCTTGTGAGTCATTATTATGTTTGAACTTCAGTCACTGACTTGACACACAGATTGATCGGACTTTTAATATAAAATATATTGCTCCTTATTTTCCACATTATACATGCTCACAAAACAAGGCAAAGCAAAGAAAAACAGAGTGAAAGAAAACGGAGAAAAAGAAGTACAACAACAAAATAATGTGGAGCTTCATCCTAAGATTTAAAAAGAACTCTGAATGTGCATTGCATTTCTTGTCTTTCATCTGCTGGCACTTTGCCATGTAGATGGAGCAAAACTGATTAAAAAAAAAAACTCAGACTCCATGTTGTGATGTAAGCAGATTCTGGAGAAGGGGACAGCCCAGTGTTTTGTGGGTTGACAAGACAGAGACATCCATGATGCCATGGTATGGAAAGAAAGCTTTATCTTACCTGAAAGCTATCATATTGGTGACCTGTCATATTTCCTGTGTGATAAAGCCTTGCCCTTCTATTGCTCTAAAATGAGTACCTTCCATTTTGTTTCCACTCTTTTTGACATCATGCCTTGTTTTTACCTCTTAAGGTAATAATGGACAATTTCATCATCAGAGCCTAAGGTCTGTAAATTGTGACATATCTTCAAAAACTGTTTCATGGAGGATATCATTTCACAGAAGCATAAAGAATAATTTACTAGAGCTTTCAAAAGTAATTGAGTCTATGCATGTATTTTAGGGGAAATTTCCTATAAAATTTTTTCAAGTTTTATCTAGTTGTAATAATTATAAAAAGGAAATGAATTTTAATTAATGAAGCAATAATATTCTTTGTCAAAAATACCCAGATTGATACCAGTCTGTACTATCCATCATTAGGTAAAAAAAGGAAAGTTAAAGCTTTCCCAAAGACATTCTCTTCTCAGAAGCAAGGTCCTTGTTCCATCAAACGATAACTCATGTAGACTATTGTGTGAGTCCTTGACAGTCAACTGCTACTAATACAGCCTGCAGTTTTGCTTGGTGTTTCACAACCCTCAGTAAAGACGTCTGAGCAGGGATGAGAGAATATATGCGGCAAGTATCCTTCTGAAATTCAGACAGAATTATGATATTCTCCTTTACCCTTAATAGACTCCAGCCTGGAATAAATAATCTAGAATTACTGTGACACAGTTGACAAATTAAAGCCGATACATTTGAGACATTAGCTGGTGAATTGTTACTGGCCCTGAATATTAATTGCAACCCAGAAAGGTAAAGTATAATCAACAGTTTGGCTGGAAGTTTGGAAATAAGCTGCCCAGCTAGGACTTGCTTAAGGTTGAAAGTATGCAGAAAGTCTTCAGGGCATCCACTGTCCCTCTAGGCCAGGCTGACATTGCACCTGGCTGCCTGCCATGAGCACTTACCATTCTTGCAGATATAAACAGCCAGGAATTCCTGAGAAGAGGAATTGACAAAGAGCAAAAGGCTGGGTGCCTGGGCAGTCACAAAGCTGAGTGCAATGGTCTCCTTGGATGGAGTTGCCTCTGTGTAAATAGGTGAAGATGGAAGGCTCACGTTCTTGGTCACAGGGTAGGGTTCCTGAAACATGTAAGTAATGGACGTGCTGGCCTCAAACATGGCAGAAACCTCTGCAAAAGAGTAAAAGAAGAAAGCACACAATGAAGTGTTTCATCAAGATAACCATAGTTTTTCAGGGTTCTATCTCCTCTGTGGGTTTGTGTGTGGTGGGGGTTACACATCTCATAATATGAGTTCCTCAGAATAGTTTTCAGGTGGTGATAATCCACTACTCTTGGTTACAAATGAGAAACTTGAGGCTCATAAAAGTTCAGCACTTGGAACAGGTTTACATTGCCAGGAGGAAATGCCAAAGATCACCTCCTGATGTTTATGTCGACTACAAAATGCATTTGTTTGCATAGGGGCTACTGCACACTGAGTGAATTTTGGGAACAGTAAAATCAAATCCCCCTGCCTGCAGCATAACTCATACAGAAATTTTACTGGGGCCATTTTACTGTCCAAACTGAGATCTTGAGCCAGATTTGGTGGTGCATGCCTATGATCCCACACTGTCAGGGCAGAGGCAGGAGGAGAATGGGTTTGGGGCCAGCTTGGATTACACAGGGAAGTCTTATCTCAGAAAATCACACAAAAAAACAAAAATGAGATTCCAGCAGTTCTGGCTGGTGCTTACCAGGCATTTTAGGAGGTGATTGGGCTTTGAATTACTGAGTTGCAACTTGGGATGTACAGGATAGATCCAAAGTGTGAGGACCAGGGGATGAGTACAGAGCATTTCTTAAAAAATAGAGAAGCTGGAGTCCAACTCTGGGACAATAGCATCTTGGAGAGAGGCCTGCCATAACTGTGATTAATGTGCCCTTTGGCAAGTAAAGAAATTCAATTAACTGAATCCTATATAGTTATCCTATTCAGAAATATAATACCATGAATAGAAAGCAACCAGCCATTCTGGTGGAATGGTCTTTCGGTTTCCTTTTAGTTCAAGGGAATTACAGCTAAACTAAACATGAGCAGGGTCTTCCTTATTTCCATGTAGGCTGAGTGGACCCAGAAAACACAGTGAACCCTACAGGGGCTGTGAATGGGATTTAGCACCTTATCACTGGTCCCAAGTTATTAGAGGAGATGGGATTTGGGAGCACAAAACAGCATTGTCTAAAGGTTTCACAAGGATCCTCTTCTTAGGCAAAATTTAACTTTAACTCATCCCTGGAACCATCATGCAACAAAACGCTTTTATTGCCTGATCATCCATGGAAATACTATCATAGGTTTGTTCTGTCTGGGTCAATGTTTTACTAGAGTTGCTTAACATTTCATACCTTTACTATCTCAGGTTGAGAATGAAAGTTTCCTTTGTATATCAAATCATCTTGGACTGGGTACCATACCTCCTCCATATAAAATGGCAGCCTACACTGACATGGTGAATACATGTTCATTCCAAGTGTCATGTAGAATTTTCAGGAATTCCTCGTGCAATTCTCTAAGTTTATAGCTTCTAGATCATAATCAATTCTGTTTTTTTCTTTCTCATTCTATTACAAATTTGTTCTACCTTGTGAAAAGTTTATATTTTCCTGCCCCCATCAAAAAATAATGTTGCCTATTCATGCATGTAGCCAAATGGACCCGGAATACTAAAGGTTTAGAGAAGTGTTTTGCATTTCTCATGCAAGTTTTGATACTGGTACTCCTGATTATAAAACATGCAGTAGACACTTTAGACTGTGAAGATTTTGGTTAATCATCTGCTAGATGCAATCATTTTCCTAGAGTGATTTCCCTCCCCACCCCAGAGAAATGCGGATTGAATTTTAAGCTGTATGCCCCAGTATCAAAATAGAAAGCATGTATTTGATATGTGTTTATATATTCATACATATGTCTAACTCAAAGTATTCTTTTAGAAATATCATATTAGGTATGACATACCTATTGCTCCTTCCTTTTATATTGAGAACAAGATACTAAAAAATGAATATTTTTATAATTTTATATGTCAAAGCAAATTGATCTCATTATTTTTCCCCCAGTTCTTGATAAATTAATTTTAATTTTGAAGTGCTGTCTACTTGAGGATAAAGCCAGATCCGACAATGTACCTAGACTATAGTAGTTACTATACTATACTTTCTTATTACTGTATGTGTACATATATGTGTGATGTTGTGTGAACAGGTGTATATTAAGGGGGGTTGCTGGTACTGGTGTTGGAACCTAGGTCTTTATACTCTTACTTGGCTCTTTAGCCAAGTAAGGCAGCCTAGCTGCACTTATGCTTCCAGACTTTAGGTGAGTGTTTTTTTTTTTTTTGCCAGACCTGGGCTAGAACTCAGGGGTTGACATTGTCCATGGGTTGTCTCAAGTTTAGCACTCTACCACTTGAGCCACAGCACCACTTCCAGATTTTTACTGTGTATGTGGAACCAAGGAATCGAACCCAGGGCTTTGTGAATGCTAGGCAAGCACTCAACCACTAGGACACGCTCCTGGCCCTTAGGTGACTATTTTAAGAGAAGCTTCTCATGGACTTTTCTGCCAAGGCTGGCCTTCAAGCAGAATATTTAGATCTCAGCCTTCCGAGTAACTATAATAACAGCCACCACCACATGGCTAGTTTCATATTTTATAAGATAAGATTAAGCTAACTGAGTTTTCTGCTGTTAAAATGGAAGAACTGTTGAAAGTAGAAATGACTAGCATGCATTTTCATAGTACTCTAGACCAAAATGTCAATATTAATTACATTCCCTGGGCACCAGTGGCCTCATGCCAGTAATCTTAGCTATTCAGGTGACTAAGATCTAAGGATGGTAGTTTGAAGCCTACCAGGGTAAGAAAGTCCATGAAACTCTTATCTCCAATTAAGCACAAAAACATCCATAAGTGGCTTTTTGGCTGAAGTGGTAGAGTACTAACGTTGAGCAAAAGGAGTTCAGGGATAGCACCTAGGCCTAGAGTTCAAGCCCTGGGATTGACAATATAAACAAACACTCATTAACTACATTCCTGAACTCCCACCTGTGCATGGAATATGTTACTTAGGTTCTCAGACATTAGGATATACATTTGAATGGATAAATGCCCCTATGAATTAAAAAATCAGTTTGTGTCAAAATTCGCCTGTTATACATACACTTCCATGGTCTAAAGACAATTAAAACACAGGGAACTCCGTTCCTTCTCCTCCTTTAAAAACAGATCATACATTTACAAAGACAAAATGCTTTCTACTCTCATCCCTGCTTGTGTGAAGTAAAAAGATGTAAACCTCACTTGCTTACAAGCTCAGAAGCCAGGGAGACCTGTGAGCTCTCAAGTCATACATTTATTTGCCTTTCCATAACTGTCTCACCTCTGAGGCCCCGGGGCTGCTTTTCCTGTCATTTTCCTGTCTAAAATATACTGCTGAATGCTGAATTGCTATTTAAGGTAGAGCCTTAAGCAATTGCTGTGAGTAACTGTTTCCTGTATGAGGTCCACCTCACACATTAGTGACCCTGGTTTTCTCTTGTTAATGAGTTCTTACATGAGTTTTGCCCCAACTTACAAAAGTTAAGGAAAAAATAATAATTTCTTCCCTTTTAAAAATTAGTCTAGAGGTTTATATATGAGAGGTTTATACATGAGAGGTTTATATATGAGAGTCTTAAACATCCCTAAAGAAAATGACACCATAGGTAGACTCCAATATGAACCCAATATGGACCTTTGAGGACGTGAACTACCTGAAGGAACTAGGAGAGAGGATAACATAGCAAGGAAGTTGAAAAATCTGGGGCTGGAACTATACCTGTCTATCCCAGGTTTCTCAAATGGTTTGAATGGAAGTATCAGAAAGACCAATACATAAATATAAGCTAACAAACAGCAGCTGGTGTTAAACATAGTAATGAAATTAGGTTTAAATTATTACATGAAGACAAGTCCTGGGTAATGAGTAGTCTAGCAGATACTGAGGAATGATATAGGCTGCAATTAATTTAGGATTATGTATCAAGTGCCAGACACAGATGCCTCAAGCCTATAATAGTAACTAGTCAGAAAACAGACCTGGAGAATTGTGGTTAGAAGATAGCCTAGGAAATGTTTGTGAAACTCTGTCTCCAAAATAATCAGCAACATGCTAGACTTGGAGGCATGGCTCAAGTGGGGTCTTCCTATGGTGCAATTTTCTTTTTTTCTTTTTTTATTGTGATTAATAGAAGAGTTACATTATATTCACCAGATAAAAGGTGCATAACTTCACAAACATTGATACTCTTTCTCATGACATGGTCCATTTCTTTAGGGATGTGTACATTTAAGAACCATCATCTCTGAATCTTGTACATAAAACTCTAGCCTGAGGTGGCCAAAGCTGTAATATGTAATTGTTATATTTTATAATATAAGATTAAGCTAACTGAGTTTAGCTAACTGGGAGAATGTGAACATGGGGAGTGCTTACGAGTGACTCCACTATTACTCTGAGCCCCAGTGCTATGGGAATGGAGTGGATGAAGAAGGGAGGTTGCACCACACAGAAAATAGTACAGTGGGAAAATTGATGTGCAAATTATGAATGATATATATGAAATGAAATAAAGAAAAATAAGGAATACGTGTAATAGAGCATAAATTTGGCACCATAATTTGTTACAGTAAATTCAAGGGAAGGACTAGAAAGAATATATATATACATATATATATATATATATATTTGTAAGTACTGGGGTTGACCTCTAGTCTCCTGATTAATAGACAAGTGCTATACCACTGAAGCCACTATGCAGTCCTCTTTGTTTTAGTTTATTTTTCAGATAGGATTTTTTTTTTTGGCCTGGGACTGGCTTTGAATGTCAGTCCTTCTGCCTTTCTCTTACAGCTGGTATTAAAGGCAGAAGCTACCATGTACAACTTATTGAAACAATGTGTGTGTGTGTGTTTGTGTGTGTGTGTGTGTGTTGTGTGTGTGTGTGTGTGTGTAGATTAGGGCTTCAACTCAGTACCTGGTATCTGTTTCACAGCTGTGTTAAGGCTGACATTGTACAATTTGAGCCGTACTATACTTCTAGCTTTTTGGTGGTGAATTGGATAGAAGAGTCTCATGGACTCTCTTGTCAAGTATGTCTTTCATCCACAACCCTCATATACCATGAGTAGCTTGGATTTTAGGTATGACTCAATGGTTCCATTTTAGGAAATACATCTTAGTGAGTATCATGATTATCTCTGAGTAAGTAGACTGGCTTTGATTTTCAAAACAATTTCCAAATTTGTTATTTAACATTCGAGTTTAATTTGTATGTGTGTGTGTGTGTGTGTGTGTGTGTGTGTGTGTGTGTGTGTGTTCATGTTTGTGTGAATGTGTGCACCAGTATTTGGGCTTGAATTCAAGGCCTGAGTTCTGTCTCTTAGTTCTTTTGCTCAAGGCTTGTAGACTACCACTTAAGCAATAGCTCCATTTCTGGCTTTTTATTGATTAGCTAGAGATTGGAATCTCATGGACCTTCCAGTCTGACTTAAAACCATAATCTTCAGCTGCTAGCTTCCTAAGGAGCTAGGATCACAGGCACAAGCCACTGTTGCCCACCACCTAACAATTTTATTTAGGAAAAAATATTAAATATTAGTGCCATTATAGGTACACAAGATTATTCAATTAGTGGTGATGAAATGAGTTACGAACAAAGGCATCAATAAATACTGTTGGATTAAGTGGATGTAATATACAAAACCATCCAGAAACTAGGGCATACTAAATTCACTAGCACAACAATGTTGATGGCAGCACTATTCACCATAGCAAAGATATGGAACCAACCTAGATGTCCCTCAGTTGATGAGTGGATCAACAAGATGTGGTATTTGTACACAATGGAATTCTATGCTGCTGTCAAAAAAAACTACATCGCCCCATTTGTTAGGAAATGGAAAGACTTAGAAAAATCATATTAAGTGAAGTAAGCCAGACTCAAAGGAACTTAGGCTCAATGGTTTCCCTCATAATCAGTAGAAGTCTTGGGCTCTACTAGCAGAGATCTGCAGTAGAGCAAAACCTTGATACATAAGGCCATATAGTATGAAGCTAATTGAAAGGACCTCTAGGATATTGAAACAAAAGCCATATAATGAATGATTGTCATCCTTAATGTACTATGTTATCTCTCATCTCTTTTGCTGTCCCTTGGTTATCTCATATTGTTACAGTATCTCATTTTGTTATCTGATATATTGGATATATTTGTATTTGGTTATTTGAAATTGGATAGGGAAGGGGGGAAAACAAGATGGGGCCTTGGGGGGAGGGCAATGGGGACCAAGACATGTGAAAGGGTATCAATGTTTGTGAATTAATGCACCTTCTCTCTGGCAAATATCATGTAACCCTTTTATTAATTACAATAAAATTATAAAAAAAAGTATCATGTTGGCTCCCTAATGTAAAACAAATGGGAAATGTTAACTCTAAATGAGCCAATATCTTAAACTCAAGAGCTAAAACATAGAATATAACAAAGTGGTGAAACAATTGACAAAGAGTGAGCCAATGTAACAGCTATCCTCACAATATATTGGTTGGAAATGAACTTTACAACTTAGGGGAAAGGTGTGGTTGGGGAAGAAAAGTGCGAGAAGATGAAGTAGGGGTAACAATCTTTGTCAAGAAATGTACTCATTATCTTATTGTATAACTGTGACCCCTCTGTACATCACCTTTAAAATAAAATAAAATAAACCTTAAAAAATAGGCATAAATTTCCATTTTTATATTACATTTTTATTTCTAAGTATGAAGGCAAATATGTAAGCAAAAAAATTAGTTAAAAATATTTGTATTTCAGAAGATACAGTAGGCCAGGTATGACGGTATATCATCCTAGCTACTCAGAATGCAGAGACCAAGAAGATCTTAGTCCTAAATCTTCTTGGGCAGAAAGTTAATGGAACTACCATTTGAACAAATAATCAAGACATAGTAGTTCATACCAGTAGTACCTGTTTCATGGAAGCCATAAGTTGAAAGATGTTATTCTGAGAGAGTCTTTAGTCATGAAGATCAAGGCCATAACTGTAAAGTAATAAAGCCAAAACTGGCTGGAGCCATTGCTGAAGTGGTAGTGCACTGAAGCCCTGATTTTAAAGGCAGCAATAGAAAAATAAAAAGTATACTATATAGAACTGAAGAAGAAATCCTACAAAACCAGTAAATACTTTTAAATTGCATGTTTAATAAGGGGAATATATAAAAATAAGTATTATTATAATTCAATAGTAAAACAATAAAAATCTGCAAAAGAGGAGAGGTATAGAAAATAAAAACACAGAATGATATTTAAAAGTCATTAGTAAATGCATGTCAGAATCACGGTATCATTTCCCATCCAGCAGGATATCTATGAGGAAAAATCATACAATAACAAGTGCAGGCAAGAATGCAAAAAAATGGAACTCTCATACCACACATTGCTGGTGAGAATGTAAATTTCCAGGAACCATGTTAAAAAAATTCAGCATTTCCCCCAAAGTTCAAACTATATGACCCAGCAATTTTTTTTCTAGATATGTACTCCAGACACTAGAAAACAAACTCCATGTGAAAATGTGCCCATGAATATTAACAGTATTATTCATAATAAAGAAATAGAGGCCTTCCAAGGTCCATCTACTGCGAATCACATAAACACAACATTCTGTTTACACACTTGGGAAAATTCTGTAATTTAAAAAAAAAGTAAAAGTAAAAAGAAAAAGAAAATGCTAAAAAATTCTCTTGCAAAAGAAAACCTTGACAATATTATGAGAAGAGGGAGAAAAGAAGACACAAAGAAACCACAGACTGAATGCTTTTGTATATGGTTCTGAATCTGCAGCCAAATCCATCGAGACAAAAGCAGCTGCAGGTCATTTGGGAGAGGAGAACACAAAAATAATCAGAAATTAGGTAGTGATGGTATCATCCTTTCCCACTGCAAAAGTACTGAAAACAATCATACTCCAGAGCTTTATAATATGGAGTTCTAGATAAATAACTGATATAAATGAGAGACTAACAAAGAAAAGCCATGTTTCTGGAGAGATAGAAATCTATTACGATATTTCCAATGAAGAATGGAATTGGGATCATAAATGAGAAAAGGAAATGGCCCTTCAGGTCTGACAGTTATTAACATGTCACTAAACCTCCTCTGATAGTCTGGATCTTAAATGTGCCCCACAGATTCATACACCAAAGGTCATCGGCCATTCTCACTACTGAAAGGTATTGGAGCTAGTGGGAAGCAGAGGTTAATGAAAGGAAATTTGGTCATTGAGATGTCGGTCCCTTCTTCTCTCTCCTTTCCTCTAGAAGAGCCCTAAGATGGACAGTTTTTCTCCAGTACAAATTCTCATCAGGTTCAAAGATGTTAGGACCAAGAAACCATGACCCCAAAACATGAGCCAAAATAAGACATTGCTCCTTTCAAGTTCATTTAGTTAGCAATGTTATCACAGTGATGGAGAGAAGATAAAGGGAATGATCATTTGAATGCAGAAGGGAAAGTTTGAGAATGATGAAAGGTGAAGTACCCTAAAGATGTTCATCACAAATTTCTTTATTTGCCAGTGGGTCAAGATAAAATAATGGGTTGGTAAACAGAGACTCTGTCAACATATGCAAGCAAGAGCTAGAGTGGAACAGACAGAAGAATTAATAGAAATGGTTTTTAGCAAAAGAAACCTACATAAATAGGTTAAATTTATACAAAATGATTTATGAGATGTTTGAATAATCTCCCTAAACAAAGAAAGTCTACTGCTTAGTTACATTTTTTCAAATTGTGGAATTGAATATAATATGCTGTGAACTACTTTTGTATACATTAGTGAGAAGTCAGTGGTATTTAGTGGCTTCTTTTAATGAATGGGACCATTTTTAAGTTGGCTTCAAACTTTTGGGGTCTGTGGTTCAGAGCCTCCCACTTCCTATGTGAAATCCCAGGATATTTTGTATATTTCTGCTTATATTAGAGCCTTCTGGGATAGAAGTTGTTTTAGTGCAAGCTGCTAGGTAGAAACACCACTAAATTGTTGGCCTCAAAACAAGTAACCATTCATCTTATTCTCAGGCAGAATAAAATGCTTGTCAGCAATAATCAAGTAATTACAACTAACTGAAGAAGGACAGAATGAATGTGTGAAGAAGTTGCCTGATGGGATTCTGTGAGGAAAGCACTGAGTGTTTTTGTTATTGTTGTTCCTTTTGTCTTTAAGTTCCAAATCAAATTGGGCTCAACGAAACATTGTTTCGTAGAGCAAAGCTGGCTGAAAAATGTGATTTAGTAATTTATTAGAATTGTTTATAGTTTCTACCATTGTGATCGAAATATTTTATTTTATTATTGATGGACTGATTATCAGTATTGGATCTGATGGTTACTATTTACTTTATTTTTATTTATTTTTGTTATTGTTCAGAGACTTAGGCTTGCTAGGCAGGTGCTGAAGCTTTAGAGCCACATCTCTAGTATTTTTTGTTTCTTCATTTCTGCATTTGTTAATTTTGATGTAGTAACCTCACTTTTTGCTGAACCGTGAGCCTCCTATTTGTGATATTCCAAGGCAATGAAGACTGTAAACACCCGCCACCGCATCCAGCCATATCCTCCTCATAGCTAGGATAATAGACAGATACAAAGTTGTAGGACTTTCAATGTTTGGGCTTATTATTAATGAAAATATCCCAGACTCTGCCCCCCAAGTAGCTAGGATTACAAATGAGCCACTGTACCTAATGAAAATATTTTATATTAATGGCTGAAAGATTAAAGTATTTCATATTGATCAGAAAACTTTTTGTCACCAACAATACAAACCTTAAAAAACTTCCAAAAATGATCCTTCCTGTGTTTAAAATAGTAATATTCTGAAAAATGACATTCTACAGTTTCTAGAATTATGTAGAATTTATGTAGCATAGACATAATATAAACATTGTTGTTTAAAAAAAAAGAAAATGGCAGAAGGGCTGTAAGGCTCCTCTAGGGCAAGATTCTAGGATCCTCTGATTCCCCCTGTGAACTGGGGAATTATACTGGGAATGCTGGTGTGTGGCTATCAACCTGGTTAACACAACTGGTATCAACATCTACCTCCTTAGTCTTCAGTGGGGTCCTTAGATATGTAGAAGAGGAGCAGTGCCTGGGATTACACTGGAGTGCCAGATCAAGTCTCCCAACAGAAGGAAAGAGTGTAAGAGCAGGTGGTGAGGGCATGGTTGCCCTGCTATCTGACCCTGATGGCAAAGAGTATTAGCCTTGCACCAGGCATCAGTGTGGATGCTCGGCATACCTTTCTGACAGAAGGGCCCTTCATATGGGGAGTTGGTGCAGTCACAGGAGTAGCCACTGTGTTTCTCTACACACTTGCCCCCATTGTGGCAGTTGCTGCCATAGCTGCTGCAGTGACCTGGGCAGCCTGGCCTGACTCCAGATGTGACTTTCGCTCTCTCCTCCAAGTCCAGTTTCTGCCCATTCAAATGCAAGGAGCGGATGCACCCAACAAAGCCTTTCTGTCTCGATGAAGTACCCCCTGGAGAAGAAAAAAGAAGACACAATAGATATAAGACATCATTGAACTCTGTTTTTTGTTTTTTTGTTTTGTTTTGTTTTTTTTTAGTTTTACTATCTTTGCTGATAATGGCTGGTTTAATTATTGTTATGTTGTCAGTTGACATTTGCAGTGAGAGTTAGGAATTTAAAGAGCCTGGAAATAATGGCTTGTCATTGGGAGGGAACAATGAGAGAGACAGAAAGAGAAAGAGAGAGACAGAGATAGAGAGGAAGAGTCAGAGAGACAAAGACAGAGACAGTTAGACAAAGAGAAGAGAGGGAGGAGCGATATTCTGGGAGATTCCAGTGTAAGCAGATATTCAACTTGCCTTGAAATAACTAAGTTTTATTTCAATCTCTTGGGTTAGGAGACATAAACAAGTGAATAGGAAACACACAGGTCTGTGCAATCTAGTAATTGTTCTAACAGAAGATGGAAAAACACTACAGGCAGGGGTTCTTATCATTTATTTTCTACATCCAGATCCTATCCTGCAGTGGTCTCATTCACTTCTAGCCCTTCATGCTATAATTTTAATAAATTGTGGTCTATATGGTGGCTAGATGGGAATATGGCCCCATAAAAGTGGATCAGATGGGGATTTCAAATGTGTTATTTCAGATAGGAATTATAAATATTAACAAAAAAAGGGGCATCTGTCTATTGCTTATAACATACCAGGTCAGCAGATCAGTAAATACATTTATAAAATTTACTGCTTGTATCCAAAGATGAGGCAAAACATTCCAAAGGGATACATCTATTTTCTTACTCCAAGATAATGATAAAACTCCACGATCTTTCTAATTCGGATAAGTGATACCCAGGCAGGCCAGGAGGACAAACCCAAATAGCATTTTCTTGTCTGTCTCAATTTAGGTGAGTAAATGTCCTTTTAGCCACAAGATAAATAAATTATATACGCAAGCAGATCATAGCAGAAGGTTCATTATTTCTTTCTGGGAGATTGTGTGGAATAAGGAAGGAGGATTTATGCAGTCAAATATTTTGTTCTGTTTCCCTTATTTTATAGTCACTCCCTGCAGTGGATTTGAATAACTCCTCATATATTTGTTAGTGTCATTTTCCTCCCAGCAGAGGTGGAGCATGCAAGATCTATTGCATAGCCTCTTGAAGAAAGGGGTCCTGTCACTTCTGGATGCCGACAGGACACAATTGTGCGTGAGACGCTGTGTAATTCTCAGAAGAAATAAACTTTTACATGGTTCTTTTATTCTTTTCAAAGAAGACAAATATGATTAATTTTTATTGAATAATTTTTAAGACAATTCTGTTCGCCATGAAAATCCACACGCACTCACCCACAGAACCAGAATATTTGTTGTTCCTCTGAGTTCTTTGAGGATGTTGTCTATTACTGTAGGTAATGTGATGAAATGGAATCATGATTTTCCTTCTTGCTCTTCACTCACAGCATAGATTTATTTCCTTTACGGACACCTCTAAATCCCTGTTGTTCTTTCTGTGAAAAACACCTATATTCTTGATACAATCATCCTGACTCTGATCTTCATCTCCCACTGAATCTTGCCATCCATTCTCCAGGTGGCAGTTAGACTTGATGCAAATCTGAAATGTTGATTCTGCCATTCTAGTTGTCACCTTACTAGTCACTGTTCCAAAGACCAAAGTAAAATTGCTTAGCCTAACTCCTCATGGCTATTTGTGAATCACAGTCAATATAAATGGCACTTATTTTCATATGTTTTACTTTCGTGGTAATCATCTTCTTGTCTTACTGGCTTAGCATATTTTACCTGTGCAATCACAAACATACATTCCTGCACTTATATGATCTTTCCATAGTTACTTATAGTTAGCTCAGTCAACATTTGATTACTTGCTATTACTTTCCTATTCTTATTTGCTGGTGTTGAGACTTGAATTTGACTACTGCTCCTTTGTACTTTTAACTTAAGGCTACAATTGTACCAGTTGAGTCACAATTCCACCTTGGACATTTTAGTTAACTGGAGAGAGAAATATCACCTTCTTTTATTCTAGGCTGACGCCTAGGCTCACGCCTGTAATCCTAGCTACACAGGAGGCTGAGATCTGAAGATCAATGTTCAAAGCCTGCCCCGGAAAAAAGAACCTGAGAGCCTTATCTCCAATTAACCTCTAGAAAATGGGAAGTGTAGCTTGGCTTAGGGTAGGGAAGAATCCCTGTGCTGAAGATCTCAAGGACAGCACCCAGGCCAAGTTCAAGCAATGTAAATCTTCCCCTAATAATTCAGGGGCAGTGCCTCTGCTTTACAGCAATGCACCATGTTATGTCAATACTCGTATTTTATGCATTGCACCTCCTTTCCTCATGGTAAACCTCAGCTGCAGCTGCTCTGGGATCAGCTCCCTGGGGATGGTCGCACATTTTCCTCTTGGCCCTGAGCCCCACTCTGCCTCTTCATTTATTCATGTTGCCTCATGGCAGTTGCATGTATTTAAATTTTCACACCCTATTCTAACCAATTTTTCTCTTTCCTTGTTTGCATCAGTTCATCATATATTTAGAAGAACAAGATGCATCTTTATTATCCATAGAACAGCATATAATCTTTCCATCATAGACACAGCCTTTAACTGCAAGAAGTTTGAGAATAACACCAGTGCCATTAATTCAAAAATGCATGTAATTCCAACCTACAAGTTAGATGCCAAAGACTTTACACTAAATTCATCAATTTCTGAATCAAAATGAATATGTTATTCACAGTGCACAGTTGGGAAAACTAAGCCTCAGGGGGTATTGCATTGCCCAGAGACAAGAGTGGGTTTTATTTTTTTCCTTTTGTGGCAGAGCCAAAAGTAAAACAAAATCTGGAGACAGCTGATGCTCTCACATAGAGCCCCATAACTGGAAATCATGAAATGAATAGTATATGTGATAATTGTGTCAATATTTCAACTGAGTTTCCCTTCTCTCTGATCTCTTACCTTGTTTTTCCAAGTAAAATACACAAATGCATTTATCCTCTTGTCTTCTGCATCATTCTTCTTGACAACCTAGACCATTAGTTGGCTGGCTTAGCTAGAAGCAATTTTGGATGAAACCCTTCTGCTGGCTCTTGGTATCAGGTGGGTTCATTAGGATGGTATTTCCTTGGACAGGGTATGAATCAATTTCCCAAACCTTTGCTGTCATCATTCTAAGCTTGTCTTAGAAAACTTCCTGTTGTCAGCTCAACAAATGTTCATTGTTTTCAGAGAAGCAACTCAATGGCTTTCTTCTACTTGAGCACTGAAAATCTGTTTTATTACATGATCCTAATCTTTCCTGCACATGACCAATTAAACTTTCATGAAGAATTTGTTTCTTGAAAAAGACTGAATGGGCCAGATCAGGCTCCAATTTCATTAAAAAATAGTTCAGCATTGCTTTATGTTTTCTTTTCTTGTTCTTTCTTCTGTTCTTCCTCCTTCCTTCTTCACATTTTTCTTTCTATCTTTCATTCTTTCTGTTATATTTTCTCTATCATTCTCTTCTTTTCTTAATTATAACTCTTTTTATTCCATTTCATTCTCTTTCCCTCTTGCCCCCTTTCCTTTTCCATTTCTTTTTTTCTCCATTGCAAACATGGAGCCAATTGCTTTTATTTGAACTACCTTGCCTAGAATCAAGAAATGAATTATGGGAGTTTATAGAGGGCATCAGCATTGATCATTAGAAAGGATTAAATCAAGTATATAAAAAAGGAGCCTTTCTCTGAAGATATCTAATCAGATAAACATGTCATTTTCAGGTTGTGCTACTTTTTTCATTCCACTGAGGCAGAGGTAGAGATCTCTTTCCATTTGAAATGGCCTGTGCTTGCACTCTTCTTTATGACCCCTCATGGCAGATCCCAAGCAAAAGAGAGAAATGTCTATTTCTACATTCAATGTTTGAAACTGACTGATCGCAGAGAGCAGATGAAATAACTGAGACTCAGAAACCTGATGCCTGGCCTGCCTGGTCAGATACCACAGCCCTAGTAGTAGAATGGCCAACATATGAACATTGAGTTCTATAACCTTTATGAAATCTTATATAGTGAATCCATGCTAAATGTGTCAGTGAACATGAACTATCCACAGAGGATGTAGAGATAAATTAGCTGGACCATTACAGGGGATAGAGTCAATAATCAGGTCATTATTAGGACGTGTGATGAATGAGTTCATGAGCTCTGTGTGTGTGTGTGTGTGTGTGTGTGTGTGTGTGTGTGTGTGTGTATGAGAATAGGCTCATTTGAAAGAAAGAGCTCAACTGAATCATGAAAAATTATTTAATTTGAGGAATGGGACCTTCAGAAGGTAATAAGATAAAGTATTGTAAACTTACCATAAAAATCCTTCATATTTAAAAATATTTTGCCAAAACAGGTGGAGAAATTATTTTATAGAAAGTTGTTGAATATGAAAAATAAATTTCACTTAAAAACGAATGCTATTGCTAGGCATGTTGGGTCACGCCTGTAATTCCAGCTACTCAGGAGGCTGAGATCTGAGGATCGAGGTTCAAAGACAGCCCAGACACTAAAGACCTTGAGACTCTTATCTTCAGTTAATCACTAGAAAACAAGAAGTGGTGTTGTGGCTCGAGGGGTATGAAAATAGCCTTGAGCTGAAGAGCTCAGGGATAATGCCCAGGTTGAGAGTTCAAGCTCCATGACCAACAAAATAACAAAGAAAAAAGCAAAATGAATATTATTGGGCTGGAAATGTGGCTTAGTGCTTGCCTAACCTGCATGAAGCCCTGGGTTTTAATCCTTATACCACATAAATTGGAATGGCCACAAGTTGTGCTGTGGTTTAAGTGGTAGAACTTAACCTTGAGGAAAAGAAGCTCAGGGACTGTTCCCAGGCACTGAGTTTAAATACCAACACTGGCAAAAAAAATCAGTATTGCTAAACCAGACATCAATAGCACACACTGGTAATTCTAGTTATTCTCTAGAATTAGATTTTAGGATTGGGATTGTAGGCTAGCATGGCAAGTAAATCCATGAAACATTTATCTCCAAGTAACCACCAAAAAGCCATAAGTGAATCTGTAACTCAAGTGGCAGAACACCAGCTTTGAGCAAAAAAGCTCAGGGCCAGTGCAAAAGCCCTGAGTTAAAATCCTATCACATGTGCATGAGTGTGCATGTGCATGTGTGCACGTGAGCACACACACACACACACACACACGCACACACACACACGCACACGCACACACACACACAAATAGAATGATCATTTTAGAGTTTGTGTGTTTACACTGCACCCAAATCTGACTCTTTCTTAAGATGATTTTCTATTGAATAATCTCTGACATGAAGTTAAGGAACTAAGATTTCTTGTCTGGCATAACTGGGGTTCAAAGGCCGGTTCTTGTGCTTTATGCTCTACAGCTTGAGCCATCCTTCCAGGCTTTCTGCTTTAGCTTACTTTTCTAAAGGAGGTCTCAGGACATAATCTTCCTACCTCTTAATTCCTACCTCACTGGGATTACACATCCATATAACCAGAGTTAGCTTAAATGTAAAAATTTTATTTTATTTTTTTATAGAGGTGATATAGACAGGGGTTAGGTACATACATAGGGTAAGTTTTGGAGGTAGAATCTTACTAACTTTAGCCTTAGGCTGGCCTTGAACAATGCATTTTATTGCCATTTCCTATGTAGGTAATGGTACAGGAATGCACCAGCTCACATGATCCAAGAAGCAGAAATAATGCTTAACTAGTATCCTGTGATCAATACCTGTGAGAGGCAGAGGATGTCATTGTTGGGCAGAGAGAGAGAAGTGATTACTGCTGCACAGGTTTGACAGCAGCCTAACCTATCCTATTGGGAGCACTGGAGTGAGGATAACCCCTGAGGGATCCATTGATTTTTGGACCATCATGGAGGGCTTATCTATCCTGGCTTCAGCTGGTGCCCAGATGTGGAGAAGCTCAGAAGGACCTGGCTTTGATTAAGAGTGCCTCTGCAGCTTAGTCACTCCTGAAATGGAAGACAAAGGGAAATTATCCATGCACAATTCTTCCAGCACTGGTTCCACAGGCTGTTCCTTGATACATCACTGAGTACAATGTCTTCGGATCTATCTCATGTAGCTGAGCTTCTACCCATAATGATCAAGACCTGAATTGTGGTTATTTATTATTTATTTATTTATTTATTTATTTTCTTTTTAGTAATGAGTCCTGCACAATGAACCCAGAAGCTAGATTAAAACATGGATCTTCTTCCACTCCTGCCAAAGCATATTTCCTGCTGTGGCAGCTTTGAGTCCCAGTTCTCCTTCTGCCAGGATCAAAAATGAAATTTGCCAACAATACTGCATCTTTGGAAACAGGCTCAGCAAGCTCCAGGCAATTGTGTGGCAACATTGTGCCCAGCTAGGTTTACTCTCTGTCAGCCTGGAGTTGTGAGGCATGACCTACCATGTTACCTCAATGGCCTTTGGCTTTACAAAGGGAAAAATCTCTTTTCACTTCTTTATTGGACTTCATACTGGGTCCCTGATTATATAATGGAGGGGTATTTTTATTTTTCCAGAAATAAATCTGATTTCAGCTTCGTTTTTTACAGTTAGAACGTATCTTACCTCACCACAAATGGTGGCATTCTAATGTTTTCTTTTTTTTGAGTTATAAATGTGGACAATTGTATATGCTAGAAGAGCAGTATTATTCTTTCTAACTTTGAGTTTCAGTCATATAACTCACAGATTCTTCCTCGTCTATATGAAAAAAAAATAAAGTCATACCATACTTTTTCTTTACAAAAGTAGCTAGGATTTCTAATGCTCTTTTTGGTCAAAAATAAAATTCCAACTGAGGAAGAAAAAAGATCTCTATTCTATTGGGAAAGAGACAGGTATATGACAAAGTGACTTTCAATGAGAGGAGATTTTGTAAAAAAAACATTTTAGAAAAGGCATCTTGAATAAAAGGGACAGAAAATATGGAAATATGCTATTAGATTGGATTAAACATATCTATCCCCCACCTTCTTTGGAAAGAAATAAATTTATAAACATTCGCATCTCTGAATGTAAAAACAGGATCAATCACAAAATTTTTAAGCTATAGAAATCTATTGGGGCTCAATTGTACCTGGTGAGAAAAATTAATAAAGAACCAGTCAATTCAGTATCATTTTAACACAACAATTACTTTTAAATGTTTTAATTAATGCACAAGAATCTATTGTTTTTTCTCACACATACACCCATGTAAGGGAACAATGTCATTTCATGTGTGCATACATGTATAGTGATCAGTGTCATTAGTGTTAAGCTAAAAATGGAAATATTATTTCTTTATGTTGAAACAAGTAAATTTATCTTTTCTAGCTACTTTGCAAACATGTAATACACTATTGTAAAAATGGTCATCTTATTATGCTATAGAACAGTAGAACTCACAGTCCTATTCACTATAATCTTTGTCCCTGTTACCCATCCTCTCTGCATCCTGCTCACTACTCATCTTTCCAGACTGCCACCACTACACTATCATTAGCATACATGACACCAACATTGTAGCTGCCTGGTTAAGAGGGAGAAGCATTTATTGAGTGACTGCTGTGTGGCTTTACAGTGAGCAACCAGCCAAGGCTCTCAAGTGTCCTGCTTGTTAACACTTGGAGGTCTCTTCCTATCTTCTTAAAATCCACTTAGCAATTTCCCTTATGCATTAAGTCATATAGTAGTATTTATTTTCAGGAGAAATGAGTCAACACATACTTCAGTTTGAATTGATAAGTTTTGGGCAAATCAGCTGATACATAAAGATTAGGAACAACAAATATTTCTCTCCAGGGCCGGGAGTTTGGCCTAGTGGTCAAAGTGCTTGCCTAGCATGCATGAAGACCCGGGTTCGATTCCTTGGTACCACATACATAGAAAAAAGCCGGAAGTGGTGCTGAGGCTCAAGTGGTAGAGGTCTAGCCTTGAGAAAGTCCAAGGACATTGCTCAGCCCTGAGCTCAAGTCCAGGACTGGCAAAAAAATATTTCTTTACTTTTGATTTACAGTTGCCATAAATAATAGTATCGTATTCCATAGCTATGGATTAACCATTATGATGAAAGATGATCTTCCAATTGTGTGTGTGCGAGTATATGCACATGTGTGTGCCACTCAGTGTTGGTACAGGGGCTTGGAGTAACACAGGTTCAATACTTGGGCACTATTCTTTAGCTTTTTGCTTGAAGCTGATAATCTACCACTAGAGCTACATCTCCTCTTCTATCTTTTGCTGGTCATAGTCATTCCTGTCGGAGTAAGCTTCAATCTGTGATTCTCAGAACTCCGACTTGTGGGTACCTGCGATTACAGCATGAGCCACAAGTGCCAAGCAATATTTATTTATTTATTTATTTATTTATACCAGTCCTGGGCTTAAATTCAGAATTGAGTTTCTTTTCCTTAGCTTTTCACACACGTATCTGACACTTGACGTCTTTATTTCTGCCTTTTTTTGGTAGTTAATTGGAGATAAAAGTCTCATTGACTTTTTCTGAGCTTCTTGAATAGCTAGGATTACAGGTATGAGCCAGCAGCACCCAGTCTTTTAATAATATTATGATAATGATGATGATGATGAAGATGATGATGATGATGTAATGAAAATAGTATGTATCTCCTTCTGTGCACTGAGACACAGTGATTCTTCTTAAATGAAAATCCCTTGTGGTCTGTGTCAGGACAGCCTTCTTTAGGAGATGTTCACAAATGTCAAAAAAAATTAAAAGAAACCAAAACGATAAAGTCCTCAGGAGACAATGACATCTCTCATTTTGTGTCTAACTCACACTCCAGATCATGAATTTATGAAAAGCCTCAGTGCAAAATCAATATGTATACAAAGCTCAGCTGGCCTCACCATTGACATCTCTAAGTTTCACAGGTCTCCCCCTAAAATAGAAATAATAATTTTTCATTAACCCAAGAACTAAACCAGCATGTTGAGTACATCTTCAAATTTTATAATTTACCAAGTTGATACATAATTCTCCTTGGAATTTTAAGTTCAGAATATCTTAGTTTCATTGTGACACAAAGTATAATTCAGCTAGAGGGGAAAATGGGTTTATAGATAGAAGAGAATAGGTCATAAAATGAAATAGACATTTTTCATAAATGTCTACTGTATAATTATATCATATTTGGAAAAAAATGCATGTCCAATTTGGAAAGATGGAGAAATGTTCCTTGTTGTTAGGTACATGGGCTTGAGGTGAATTAGAGTTGTCATTCCAAATATTAACCCACAGGTGCCAGATCTTCAAGCCTTGGAAAATCAGTTTCCACACTTCTTTTTCATTCTGGAACTCTGGCTTATTGTCTACTAGAGTCTCATCTTCAAGGCAGATTTAGGTCCCTCCTTTGAAGTTCCAGTAATGGCTAGCAGACTTTTCGATTTGTTCTGCCTAACCTCTATATTGATGAACACATGGATAGTAGATAGCACGTCAGAAATTATGACACTCACAACAAGGCCAGTGATGGAAATACCATACACACTGAGCACACATTTGAAAAGATGTATTTTGTCCAGTCTCCCTTGCTCTGTTAAATAAAATACAAGGAGCAAAATGATATGGTTACAAACATCCCTAACTCTACTGGTGATAAAGCAGTCTGGAGATTCAATATTGATTCTGGGAATGCAGCATGTAATGACTCAGATATGAGCATTTCAATCTGTGGCATTGCAATGACAAGGGCGGTGCCAACATGTACATTTGGGTTTGTAAAATTCAGCCTGTGTTTGATACTCAGAATGCTCTCATAACCACAGCAGTGGGCTAGTGATTGTAAGAGTGAAGCATATGCTACCTTGATTGAGAGGTTCTTCAGTGTCCAAAGATAGACAGACATATCCAAATTGATTTTAAGCAATGCCACACTCAATCTATTCCAGTCAAAAAATGATACTTTCTCCTTTCTACCAAACACGAATATCTACTGTCTCTAAATCCCTAAATAATACAGAATGCAATTCTTCATTTCAGATGTTGTAACAAAGCAGAATTGCTTTTATTTATTGCATTATGCAAAATGGAAATGTTGCGACTTTGGTGTTTTGGCTAGCTGACATTTCTGAATTGCATATATCTGAAAACTCACCAGGAAAACTGAAACAGGCAAACAAAAATGACATGTAACAACAATGTGTTTTCTTCTTCAGGGGAATTAAGAGTGATTTTTTAAAAAAGCCTAGCTAACCCCTGATATTGGAAATAAGTATTTTTAGCTCAGCTCAAGTAATATATCACCTCCAGATCTATTGGTCTACTCTTGTAGCTTACTGAATTTGTAACCAACTTAACTGAAATGTCTGAAGATAAAAAATGTCAAAACACATCCACCTCTTAGACTTCATCAAATATTTGATCCATATGATAATTAGATAGCTAAGTGAAATTTGGAGGGGAGGGTAAAAAATTCCATCACTATACATTCATTTCCTCCAGAAATATTCATAAATTCTGTCTGAGGATAAATTAGATGTTGGCATGAAATATAATTTATGAAAATTGCACAATAATTGAATTGATTTTGCCAGAACAAGATATTAAATCATCATGACCAGCAAACTTCCTCAGAGAAAGAAAATGCAATGTTTAAATAAAATTAAAAGAGTAACATAAAATTTAAAATGTATTTCAGTAGTAGATCATGGGCGTGTGTGGATTGTTCATTTAGAAAATATCTGTAATAATGAAAATGTTTTAATAACATAACTTAGCTTCTGCTGATGCTGTAAACATACCAGAGGATGACAGGCTATGTCCATGAGGAGATGGAAGGATATATCTTTGCATTCTCTGACTTCTTTTTTTTTTCAGCTGATATAGTTTTAAAGACTTCTCAAATTTGAAAGTTGCAAAGGCCAAAATTTAAAGGAAGCCAATAAAAAATGGCCATTGAGACATTACGTCATTCATAAGGAAATAGAAAGACATAGAAAAAAATGATATTAAACGAAGTAAGCCAGACCCAAATAAACAGGCTACATGGCTTTCATCACTGGTAATAACTAAAATATATTAGTATATTCTTAGGACAGGACCACAATGGCTCAATAGCTGTGTCCACACAATCATAAAAATGATACTTAAGGAAATGAATTCTATGAAATGGAAATAAGAGGTTATTTTTTAATTGTATTGTTTGTAGTTATTTTTTTTTCTTTTGGTTTATTCACTGATATCATTGGTTTTGATTTCCGCACTCTTTATCTTTTATATGTTTGTCTGATTTGGGGAAGGGGAGGGGAAACTCAGAAATGATGGACAAAGTGTGGAGCAATTTAACAGAGATACTACTATGTTGGAAATGAATTTTACAACTTCTGGGGGACTAGCAGTGGCTCAGGAGGGGAAAAAGTGAGAGAAAATGAGGGAGGGGTAAAACTGGCTGTACTGGAAAAATACCATCACTTATGTATATCCCTATTCTAAGCATTTGAACTTAAGTTTCACGTTGGAGAATAAGAGAAATATAATAATCTTTTATGGCTAAGGCCAATGAAGCTAGGAAGGAGCAAGTTATAGAACAAAATGCGTTATGATAACTAATGGCAGATTTTAATTATTTTCCGTTTCTAAAACAATGTGTAAATAATGTAAAGATTCTGTCACAAAATGATGTTGTATGATGCTTAGCCGAAGGGTGCTTAATGGTGTCCCCTACCTACGAACAACTGGCTGTTCAGCTGCAGTCGAAAGTGGCCTTCCTCTGCCATCTGCCTGGTGCTCCTCGGAAGGCTGTCAACCTGCAGTGAGGTTTCCTTGAGATTCCTTTCAGCACGAACATAGTGCCATTGGTTGTCATTAAGGAGAGAAGGAGACTGGACGATAAGTTCTACAGGACCATTCCCAACATCTATGGCAAACATGATCTCAGAAGGAGCTGAAATCAAACAGAAAACGAGAAGATGTTTCAAAGATGTGTGACAGGTACAAGAAAGTCTTAAGTGAATCCAGGAGAAAGGATTGTAACTACAATCTACAAAATACTGAACCCCATTTCTACTGACATTCTGAAGTACTGAAATCATCATTAACAGGGATGACCATCAAGACAGGCATGTAGTAAATGTTAGAAGTAGAAAGATTCTGAGTTTTAAGCCAGTCTAAAAGTCAAGATTTTGTATCAAAATAACAAGCAGTAATAACTAACACATGAAATCCAAGTATATTCTCTCCTGTCTTCTAACTCCATTCTAGATATGTTCCATGTATTTCGGCCTGCTTAAAAGGTGTGTTGCATGAAAGTCTAGGAAGAGCCACAGCAGTGATGAAGAAGAAAAACTGAAATGGTAATGAATGATGATAAAATAATTGAATGACAGTTGTGACGATGGTGATGATGGTGGTGATGATTGTTGTAGGGAGGATGATGAGAGCTGTAGAGGTGGTTGTCTTGATGATGGTGTTAATGGTGGTAGTGATGGTGAGGGTAGCAAGGACGATGGTAGTGGTAGTAACCATGGCACTGATAGTTATTGTAATAGTTATGTGATGTCGTAGTGACGGTGATGGTGATGGTAGCGGTAGTAACTGGGATGGTGATAATGGTGGTGATGATGGTGGTGTTGTAGGTAGTGGTGATGGAAGTGAGGGGGTAATTATACAGTGCTTAGAGGATAATCTCTGGTGAATAAATGAAATTAACAGATGTCAGACTTGCCCTGCCTATTCAGCACCTTGTGATTATCCTGTATTTTCGGTGCCTTGAAGAGGAAATGGGCATTTGCTTTGACCATGTAATCACCTATGATAGACACCTTGATCCCAAAGGAAAAACCTACCCTTAACCATTGTACCCTCCAGCACTTAAGGCTGGCTCAAACACTACCCTTAGCATAAGTAACTCACAATGCAGAAGTTCAAGTAATTTAAGATCTTGAATCACTTCACTGTCTAGCATGTGCTGACCTCAGAGAAGCAGTAAGTTGGAAGCTGAATTTAGATTTGAGTGTATAGACTCTTCAATCTGCCTTTCCTAAACCAAGCTTAATACCTCAGCATGAATCAACGTTTCCAGCTGCAAACTGGGATATTGATCAGTACCTAATCATCTGGTTGGTTGTTTTGTTTTGTTTTCTTTTGCTTTTGCTTTTTGGTCTCTTTTAGCTGGTCCTTGGGCTTAAACTCTGGACCTATCTCTCCGCTTCTTTGTGCTCAGGGTTGGTTCTGTTTCTCTTGAGCCACAGCACCACTTTTGGCTTTTTCTTGAGCTTTGTATTGGAGATAAGGGCCTCACAGACATCCCAGCGTGGGCTATCTTCAAATCCTGATCCTCAGATCTCTGGCTCCTGAGTAGTTAAGATTACAGGTGTGAACCAATGGCAACTGGTTGTTTGTGTGTGAATTAGGAGAAGTTTGTAGAATTGTGCCTGGTACATAGTAGGGCTGGTAAGTGCTGACTGTTGTCTTTATTTCTGAATCACAATTTGCCATTCTGGATATCTTGGTTTTAGCTTACAAAGCCATGCACTGAAACAAATAGAATTGAAAGGAATAGACTGGGCTTTGACTTAGTCCACGTATAACCAATTATACTATTTGAGTTCTCCATAGAGTATATTACACTTCAATTATTTCATTTGTAACCCATTGCTTACCACCCAGTGTGCTTACCTGTAGATTTATAGGCACATTTTGGCTTATGCAAATAAAGGAAAACACATAGCCTATGTTTGTCCGGGTCTGGCTTGCTTTGCTTAATATAATTTTTTCCAAGTCTTTGCATTTCCTTAGGAATGGTACAATAGCATTCTTTCTGATGGATGAATAAAATTCCATTGTGTATGTATACTACATTTTCTCAATGCATTTATTCATTGAGGAGCATTTGGGCTGATTACATATCTGAACTATGGTAATTAATGCTGCAATGAACATGGTTGTGCTAATAGATTTAGCATGCCCTTTGTTTGTGCTCTGTTGAATAATTGCCCAGGAAGAGAATTGCTGGATTGTAGCTCAAGTCAAAGCCCAAGAAAATAAAAGTAGGAAATGAATACTTGAAAGAGGGTAGGGTGAGATCAAGAGTAGAAAGGTAAAACAAAGAAGGGAGTAAGCGGGAGAGAATGCAGGAAAGAAAGAGTGGGCTGAATAGGGGGTGAAGACATTGGTCTAGGTGCATTGTACACATAAACTGCTTTTATAAATGGCAAAAATTCAATGCATTATGCAAAACTAAGATACTTAAGGGAAGGAGTAGGGAGGCATGGGTCAAGTTGTCAAAGGGATAATGCTGATCAAGAGGTATTAAATTCATAAAACTGCTTTGGTGAATGGCAACTCCTTTGAACAACTACTTAAAGATAATAAAATCATTTTAAAATAAATATTTTAAAAATAAAGGAACAGATTGTATGATAATTAAAGACAGACTAAAATGAAGGTTGACCTCAAGGAGATAGTACTACCTGCTAGCCCTATCCATTTTCAAATTCATTAATCACTGAGCAATGACTGAGCTCTGTATTTATTGCTCTCTACAGAGCACAGAGTATTTGGGAACAGGATGTTAAAGTTTTGCCAAAGCTTTCCTGAAAAGCTAATCTTCCACATATTAAATTCAACCCAGACAGCACTTTTTCCCCTGGAAGTCTGCTTCTCTGCTAGGTCAGTCTACTCCACCTCCAATATTGGCTTCCTATTTATGGCTAGCTCTACTACATTATGTATCTCCCTGTTCAGTAACAATTTGCTTACTAGCTGTCTCCCCAAGAAGTATGCAAACAGTAGATCTGTAATCATTTATTATAGACCCAGCACCCAGCCCAATGCTTAAATACAGAAAGCTCTTACCAAACTAAAATGTTCTTAATGAAAACATTGTTATTCTGTATAGATGAGATATAATTTTTAAATTTTCCTTTGTTGTTTTATAATTTAATTCAAAGGTATGAGTTTCATTTGAAAATATTTAAAAAATTTATTATTATTAATATTGGGATGTAGCTTAGTGGCAAAATGTAATATCCTATATTCGATCATCAGTATCACAAAAGAGAAGACAAATGTAAATAGTAAAAATAATATTTTCTTCATTCAAATAATTAACAACCTACCCTTCCTCTTAGAAATGAAGGAGAACCAGTAAAACACAATATTCTCTTTTAGCATTTATCATGAGCTAAAGAGTTGACCAAGTATGTTTCCTGATTTTATTGATTGAGTCTCATCACATCAAGTGATAAGGATTATTTTAAAGTAACTGAGGTGTATGTTACTAAGTAACTTATGCTTGTGAGGAAGGAAGATAGAATTTGAATTTGGAAAATGTGTCTCCAGAACTAATTTTTAGCCTAGTCTTCTAAAGACAACGCATCTGATTTTGAAGCCTGATGAATATCCCAAGCTGGCAAAATTATAATATGTTATATAGATGCTTTTAATATCTGAATGAAAAATGCATTAATGAATAAATTATGTACCCATTGTGTGGGGTTTGGTCTTGAGGCAAATATACTCCAAATCTCAGTGGGGGGATAAACAAGTCCATGCGATGCAGAGATGCTGTTCAGATAGCATGAAGTTTGCCTTTTATCTAGGACTGGCACCTTTTCTCATGATCTACATTTTACGGTTCCAGAAAAATCAAGACATACCTTAACATTGTATAGGTTTTTGTTTTGTTTAGTTTGTTTGTTTATTTGTTTTGCCTGGCCCCATGTTAAACATTGAGGATTCAGACAACTCACTTTTGAGATGACTCATGATGGGCTGTATAATGTCCTAATCAGACATTTATAGATGCCAGAAGGAGAGAGATAACATTTCCTGTATGATGTTCTTCCTGACTGGCATGGTTTTGACAGATTCCACTTAGCACCTACACAACACTGCTCCTCCAGGTTCTCATTCTTCAGCATCAAAAAGCTGGAGCCATACTTCATTGCTATATCCTCAACTCATACCCAAATCAGGCATAAGAGCATTCTCTTGTAGTCAATTAACCTCTCTAACCTCCCACATTTTTGTCTGTGAAATGAGAATTATGAACTGGATAAAATGCTAAATTATTTTCGATTCCCAGAATCTGATGGTGACTGATTCTTTTTTCATTAAAGAGCTTTACACAAAAGGATAGTGACTTTCTTAATGTGCTAAACTTCTGGCATGGGGAGAAATAAATCTGTTTTCTCATCTACTATTCTTGATACCTGAGGCAGCTTTCATTGTAGTGTAAAAAGCTGCTCAAAGAACAGAGATGTAAGGTAGAATCCTGTATTCAGACTATTTATGGGCCCAAGGGCTTAGTATAAAACCTTTCTAGGCAGCAAGTTAAGAAATGAGGATCACAGCACAAATGAGTGATAGTTATAGATAGGATTGTTTGAAAACAGAACAGGTGAGCATAAAAAATTTTCTTTGTATCTAGTGAAAATAATCACTCAACAATTTCGTGAAAATTAATGGTAGTATTAATTTTTTACTAGGTTTTGAGATTTTGACACTTTTATCTTCATAGTAACAACACATTTAGTACTATTCTTATCATAATCTGAAATACATAATGTAAGTATATCTAAATATATGTTCACATTTGCATATTATTTTTCCCACTGAGAAACTAAGCAAAATTTTAATAAATTCTAGGATGGATTTCAGAGCCCATTTGAAATACTATGATTAGAGGGAAGCCAGGGTTATGAATAAAAATGAGAAAAAATTAAAACCTAATTATTTCTAGAAAATGATTTAAATTTAGTCTACATTGGGTCAAAAATCACTGGTATTACTGGGACATGATTAAAGAACTATATATGCATCTTATGTGTTACCAAGCACTTTGTATAGGCTACATATTTCAATACTGACAGGTGCTTCAGAAGATTCACAATTGATAATATGCTATTGCCATTTTTCCAATGATACCCTTGAGAAATAACTTGTTCTGTATTCTTCCATTCCACTGAGGCAGAGCCAGACCCCTTCTCAGGTTTATGGACAGCCCTAGTATAAACCGTCTGCATTTTTTTTCCTTTCCTGGCCACAAAAGAATTACTACTGAGGAAGCTGGGAAAGAAGGGTTTACATTCTGTTGAGGTATATGTACATTTAGAAAGAACAGAGAATATTCAAAAGTCAGGAGAGAGAGAGAGAGAGAGAGAGAGAGAGAGAGAGAGAGAGAGAGAGAGAGAGAGAGACAGAGACAGAGAGAGACAGAGAGAGAGGGAGGGAGACAGACAGACAGACAGACAGACAGACAGACAGACAGACAGAGACAGAGAGCTCACAGATTATTCTTTAACCAGAAGTGAAGGCAAACCTCACTCTCCTGCACAAACTCATGACCCTCACTACCAGAGAAATTCCCTATTTCTCTCTGACAGCTCAGGTTGCTGACTTTTTAAAAACTGAAGCTAATTACATAAGCATGTTTCTGTGTATCACTAACCCTGTGATGGATATATGGATTGTACATTTATAATGTAGATCATTAATGTATTTGGAGGAGCAGAAATTGGAATACCCCATATTTTATACTACACAATCTAGGTTCATTTTCTAATGTCAGACATCATCTCCACCTCTCGTACTCCTTGTCATCTGTTTCTACCTGAAATTATTGTCACAAAAGGTAATCATTTTCAAAAGTATTTTTTGGCATTACATTCACTAAAACTTGAGAACAGAATGAAATGTCTTCCTTTTCACCCTGAATCCCAAAGTGACAAGATTCAAATGCTGTGATTGAAAGTGTGCCTAAAAAATGGAGGTTTTCTCTGTCCAGCAATATAAGTGCATCAATCTCAGAGCCTCTGTTTGAATAGTCATAGAGAAACACCCTCTCTTCTTTGGGGATGAGCAGCAAATCTATTCTGAGGCACTTTATCTGTTACAAGGCCCTTTCCTTTCCAAGCTAGCTTCTCTGTAGGGGTTTCTTGCTCTGATCTCTTCAGAGTAAAAATCCCACCTGTCTTTAATACATAGTGTGACATTTGCTGTAAATGTCCATTTGGGCATTTCCCCTTATAAATAAGGATAATAATTAGTGGAATAACTAATACAGTTAGACTGTTAGACTGTTAGACTGACTACCTACTTTTTTACACATTTGTTTACATATTTTGGAGTTGCTGTGATTAAATCTAGGACTTTGGCCATGGATGTATGGTTTTTCTTCTACTGAGCTATATTCTCACACTATCCTCTTGAACATTTTAATATTTTTATGTAAAATCTTGTTTAGAAAAGCAATATTGACAACTCTAATATATGCCAAACGGTTACATCTACAGTTTTTTATGTAGTGTTAAATCAATCTTCATATTTAAACACATTTTTTCATGAGCCAAAGGGTAAACTACAGTAACACAGAGTATAAACAAATTGGACATTGATATGTAATTAACATTAAATTATCATTCATTATCTTGTGATAATATGCCTTGGCATTTGCCACTGCTTTAATGAGTTAAAAGGACGCAGGGCCTGCTCTTTAGTCAATTTGCATTGAGGTTATTCTACCTGTATTCTGAAAGGTTTGGCACTCAAATCTTCATTGTTATATCCTGATCAAGTTAGCTATAATAATTTTATTTCATACGCTAGGAAATGAGCTTATTGCCATCAGTTTAAATAATTAGAGTTAATGGAGGTTAGAACACCAAGTGGAGAAATTCTTCTCTTTCCCTCTCTGTGTTCTATCATGGCTGCAAAATAATCTCTAAACTTTTTGTTGTTCTGGAGACTTATAAAAATATCTTCTTCAGCCAATACACTTGATTCTTTTCTGTGGCTCTCAAATTCACAACTCTGGGCAGGGTCCAGACTTTTATGTCTGTAATCCTAGCTATCCAGGAGTCTGAGATTTGAGAATCTTAGTTAAAAATCAATCAGGCCAGTAGTTTGTCCCATTGATAAAGTGCTTGCCTAGCATACATGAAGATCTGGGTTTGATTCCTCGGTACCACATACATAGAAAAGGCCAGAGTGATGCTGTGGCTCAAGTGGTGGAGTTCTAGCCTTGAGAAATCCCAAGGACAGTACTCAGCCCTGAGTTCAAGCCCAGTGACTGGCAAAAATAAATAAATTAAAAAAAATCAGCCTGGGCAGTAAACTGGTATGACTTTTATCTCCAATTAGGTATCTAATCACTAGAAGTAAAGCTGTGGCTCAAGTGGTAGAACACTAGCCTTAGGCATAAAAGCCTCTACATTGAGTTCAAGCCACAGGACTAACACAAACACACACACACACACACACACACACACACACACACACACACACCCACTCCCAACTGTGTTATGGATATATTGCCTGAGCCTTCTGGTATATTTAACAAAAGCACACCAGTGTTGTAAAGCGGTCCGTTTCCTCATTCAAACTGTAGAATAATATCCATCTATACAAAGACAGGTGTACCACAGAATAGGAGTCCTCACAGTCAAGTACACAAACACAGCAGGGTGGGGGTAGAATCCAACCTTCTTATAAGCAATAGGGGGTTCTCTAAGTGCAGAGAACCAAAAAAAAAAAAAAAAAAAAAAAGCAAAAGTCTCAAAATGTGTGTGTGTGTGGTGTGTGTAAGAAGACTCATGCTCTACCACTGGAACCACCTCTCTACTTCCAGCTTTTTTGGTTAATTGGACGTAAGAGTCTCTTGGACTTTCCTCCCCAGCTGACTTCAAATCGCAGTCCATTAAATCTCATCTTCCTGAGTAGTTAGGGTTACAGACATAAGCCACTAACATGCCTGTATTTTTGTGATCATCACTAATAAGTAATTGTAAGCATTGTGAAAGACAAAACATTTGTCAATCAAGAAAACTTGTTGGTCTATATCTAAACAGATGCTAAAATTGCTGTTAACTTTCAATAATGTATACATTGACTCCAAATTACTATATTGTATGACTTGACACTTAATAAATATAATTTTTATGTACCGAGTTTAATTCAGATAACTCCAGGCAACCAAAGGACTGCTGAATATGTATGATGTAATACACATTTGCTTTCAAGAGTAAGAATTCAGCTCTGACTTTCCATCCATGTAATTTCTTTATTATCATGGTTCAAACTTAAAACTATCACTGAACACGTGACTATAGGACAAGGGATTGAAGACACAAATTGAACCCTAAGAGAGCTTATGCAAGTCCAAATTTTGGAAACTTTCTTTGGCTTTAAACTAATAGAAGAGAAATCTATGATGAATTTTGTGGTAAAAGATATTCTGCTGGCCAGGCACCGGTGGCTCATGCCTGTAATCCTAACTACTCAGGAAGTTATGATCTGAGTATCAGGGTTCAAAGCCAGCCTGGGCATGAATATCCATGAGACTCTCACCTCCAATTAACCTCAAGGAAATCAGATGTGATGCTGTGGCTCAAGTGGTGGGGTGATAGCCTTAAGCTGAACAGTTCAGAGACAGCGCCCAGGCCCAGAGTTCAAGCCCCACAACCAGAAAAAAATAAATATTCTGTTGGAATTATTTTCATTACAAAGATAGTCAAAGCTACTAGAATTGACCCTGAAAAAATCAGAATATTAGTATAAAATACAATTCTAGGAAAATAAATTCTTGAATTTATTTTATTTTATTTGTGGGTCATGAGGCTTGAATTTGGCCTGGGCACTGTCCCTGAGCTCTTCAACTCAAGGCTATTGCCCTACCCTTGAGCCAAGCCGCACTTCCCATTTTGTAGAGGTTAATTATAGATAAGAGTCTCAGGAGCCGGGAGTTTGGCCTAGTGGTAGAGTGCTTGCCTAGCATGCACGGAGGCCGGGGTTCGATTCCTCAGTACCATATACATAGAAAAAAGCTGGAAGTGGTGCTAAAGCTCAAGTGGTAGAGCTCTAGCCTTGAGAAAGTCCAAGGACAGTGCTCAGGCCCTGAGCTCAAGCCCAGGACTGGCACCAAAAAAAAAAAAGAAAAAAAAAAAAAAAAGAGTCTCAGATCCTTTTGTGCTCAGGATTGGCTATGAGCTTTGATCCTCAGATCTCAGCCTCCAGAGATTACAGGTGTGAACCACCGCCTTTATACTAAATTCTTGAATTTATTATAAAATAGATTCTTATGTATGTGTACCAAAGATATTCTTATGTTTAGAATATTTCTTAAATATTTGCATATCAATGACTTTATATGTAGAAACAAATTTAATTTAAAGTGAATAAAATGTATTGTCTGTTCAATATTCAAAAGGATAGATCAGCAAACATGAGTTAGAGTCTCTTTTGAACATAAAAGTGTATAGGAAATCAATTTTGATGACTTCACTGACATATTTGCAGAAATAGAAATTGAAGAGCAGAAATTTTAATGTCATTATTGCAGAATTACAGCAATATGTTTGTGTCCTTTCTCATAAATAAATTAATTAAGTACTGTATTTTGTTTTCTTTTCTGGTGCTTTTAAAATATATTTCTATTAGCATAATTATTTTCAAAATGTTCAATTGCAGAACATTTCCCCACTTATGTTTCTATTACTTTCATTTCAAATCCTGTGTACTGCTGGATATAAGTCATACACAGGAATGAGGTTTATCCTAAAAGGTAGGTATTCTGGTATTTAATTATGTAGCTAATATTCTGCTGGTTGTGGGGAAGAAGTAGTAGATACAGTGGAATTGTTATTGCAAGCATACTATTTTGGTAGTGGGAGATAAGTCAGGAAATTACTTTGGAAATACAGCTACAACAAAATGTGGTACAAAATATGAATGGAATCATAATAGTCATTTTTGCTCTCCATATGATATATTATTCTAGAGTATGGAAGCTTCAAGTAATAAGTATAATAGTGTTAGTGTTCCAAACAAGGATCCTTACAAGTTTCCATGGATGTTTTTGCAATGCATATTTTGGGGTTTTGACAATGTTGGAGTGCCAACTGAAGACTTTACACTAGATAAGTATGCTTGCTCAGCAAGTACTCCTCTACTACTTCTTCATCTTCTGTGCTGCATTAATTTTGGAGATGGAAGCATTCCATGAACTTTTCTTCTAGTTCAGACTTCCTTGTGATTAGATAGGATTACAGACATGAGCTAACTGTGCTATGCATGTGTTCTGATGAGAGAATGCAAAGAAATTGATAGGATAGAATAAATTATAAAAAATAAGAAAATGGAAAGTATTACTATTTTACTAGTGTTCAGTGAAATGGACTTAATTGTACATATATTTATTACTGCTTCACAGTCAAGTTAAAGCAAACATTTGTTCTCTTGACCAGAAACATCTACTTCATAAGTGGGACACTTACAGCTCATTTCAAGTCGGATAAAATCTTTCATGCCAAGGTTTTCTAGAAAAACTCCCGATAAAGCAGTGGTTTTAAAAAAGAAGGAAATATCAGCACTGAACTCTCCATGGAAGGTAGGAAAGTGGAGATAAGAGGCTTCGGTGTAAAATGAGACAGCATTCCAGAAGTGTCCTGCAAATGAGAAAAATCCTTCAGCATGTTTAGCTGTTTTTAGTGGGATATGGAAAACACTGGGTAGGTGGATAATTGTTAGGACATATTGCAGGGAAAGGGATGAGAGAATGAATGCATCTTATGTTGGTGGAATGCAGAGAAAAAGCTTCTTTCAGTTTCATACTCACGGTCACCATAGCAACGTAAGGGACCAATTCTCCAAGCAGCTTCTGAGTTTGATCTGTTTGTATCAGTGATGACAATCTGAGTGACAGGCAAGTGGTCTTTGAATGATAGAAATCCAGTATCACTTGTCCTGCAAAAACATAATTTTTTTAAAGTACAAAGCATGGATAATCTATACACTCAATGCAGAGACTTCTCTTCTTTAAAGTGATTTGGGTTGGTTGCCTCCAGGCAGGTGTGGACAGGAACATTTTTCATTTCATGAGTGTAGATAAGAGGCTGGTATGCCAATTACAAAACCCATGCATGTCTTCCAAACACCATTAGATTTTACATCTTCCCCAACTGTGCTTACAGACGACTAGATGGTTCACAGATATTTTCTCTGCTTATCAGGCCTAGGAGAATCCCACCTGCCCAGTGTAGTGCTAGTGGAATTTTAAACATCATCTCATGTTCCCTTGAAAAATGGCTATCTCAGTAACTAACATGAAAGAGATATCACAAGTCCCTCTTACCAACAACTCAGGGGCTGTTTCAGCAACCTGCCAACAAGTTTTAATCCGTTCTGTGTGTTTCTTATCAGTTTTTACCTCATGCAATTACAAGTCTTTGTAGTGTGTCTAGTTGCTTTTGTAATTTGGTCTTTGTAAAATTCTTGGTTGTTAATGATTCTGACTTTATACTTGTTAATTATGCAAATAAGAAATTGAATGATTACCTTTTGATAAAGAAGTTTAAAAAGAATATAGCTAAACAATGATTTTTTCTATCTTTTAAAGTTCTTTTTTTCTGCATTTTTGTTTTCATAGTAAAGCTAAATCTTTGTTAAAGCAAAATTCAGAAAAAAGAAACTAGTATTGAATATTCAAGAATTTTGAGTCATAAACAAGGTAGAGATATATTTTTCTGTAAAATACTCCTGTTCACTAGGTACCACCAATAGACTTGGTGATAAAATGTAGTTTGACTATTTAAAATCCAAAGGTGAAAGAATTAAGTTGTAGTTTTAGTACTCATCTACATCTTTTCTCAGATACCAACAATTACATGAGTTTGTGCAGATAATTTCATTTCTGAGATTTTTCAGTGTGCTTATTTTTTTATGTTGTTGCTATTGTTTTGTCTTGTTTTGTATTTTGGGACAGAGTTTCACTATATAACCTAAGCTGGCCAAGAACTCACTATAATAGCCGTCATGAGGGCTTGGAGCAATAGCATGCACTATCATTCCCAGCCAGTGAGTTCAATTTTTAAATGTAGCCACATATGCATAACAGTACCTCTAGGATTAAATGAGGTCAGCGTGTCTTGGATCATATTACTTAGTCTAAATTAAATATACAGAAATGATGAAGGTGACACAGAATACCTCGAGTTTGTTCCTGAACTACTCTGGGCCCTAAGGCAAAGTAACTTACATTTTTATGCATCAATGATTCTATATTGGTGAGCTCTTGGTACACAGCACATGAGGAAAATTAAATTTTAAGATTCAGTATTGAACTCGTGAGATTTGGAGAAAAACACTTATTAATTTATCTTTGTTATAAATAAATCAAATATTCACCTACACACTCTCTTCTGCAGGTCTATTAGCCAAATAATATGGAGAAATGCATTATACAATATCTGTCATTTGAGCATCATAATTGGAATCTATTCAAGCGGTCTAGAATAATGAAAGTATATCTATAAATGTGGCATAAACACAGAAGAAATTTCCCTTTAAATTCAAGTTGCTTTTCAAGAAGAGATTTTAAAGCAGATTTCAAATACTGAAAGTGGAATGACGGATAAATCTCAATGTTTTGCTGAAGAAACTCTTCAGTGCTGGAAGATGCTACTTCTTTCTATTTTTATTCTCAGGATGAAAATGGTGGATTCTGAAATTATCTGACCATGGTGATATTTGTCTCTTTTACACACTAAGACATATTTGTCTACACCAATTTACTCCCCTTGGGTCAAGTTGTGGACATCTATCAGTAGCACTCCAAGAATAAAATTCTCTTCCAAATGACAGAAGAAAAAAATAGCATTTAGTCTGAAATGCAGCACACATCACCAAGAACACTTTTTACAGGAAAATTTAAAAACAAAACTCAAGTTGCTCTTCAAATTTGTTTCATATATCAGACATAGACCAGGTGAGGTGGCTCACACCTATAATCCTAGCTACTCAAGAGGCTGAAATCTGAAAATCGTTGTTTAAAGTCAGTCAAGGCACTAAAGACCCCGCGATTCTTATCTCCAATTAACCACTAGAAAACCAGAAGTGGCTCTGTGGGTCAAGGGTTAAGGTAGCCTTGAGCTGAAGAGCTCAGGGACAATGCCCAGGCCCAGAGTCTGAGCCCCAGGACTGAAAAACACCCAAACAAAACAAAAAAAAATGAACATCAGAAATAGTACAACCACTGTAGAGGACAGGGAAGTAGAAAAAAAAAGAACAAACCTAGGCTTATATTAGATATAATATGTATAGATAGAAACATCACAAAGTAATCCTGTTCTTTGTACAAATTATATAGTCTAATAAAATTTCCATAATAAAAAATAATCAAAGCAACAACTAAATAGAAGCTGTCGTCCATTGTCAACGTCAGGGTCGGATTGTAAAATACGAACTGGTAAAAAATGTTTTTGTGTTTTTTTTCCTTTTAGGTAGGACTGTGATATCTACTTGTAACAGATAATCAGGCAAAGTATTAACATAAGTCCAATGGATCAGATTGGGAACCTCTTGAAGGACCAATTGAACCAGAAGGAACTGCATATCCTTTCTTGGTTGGTGAGTGCCTCAGTCTTGAAGCAGGGGACCCTTCTGCCTGGACAAACTTGGAAGCAGTTGATCCCATCTCCATCCTCTGTAGAACAGGATGCACGGACTTTCTCTATGTCTTGCAATGCAGCCCACCAGGAGCAGGGTACACACAAGGTGGTCCTTTACAATACAAAGAAATTAAAGAGGGCTAGAGCCCTCCTGGCCATTAGCACCATCAAGGCAACACCTCACAAAGCTAGCTAGAACTCAGGCAGCCAATCAACCAGAGAAGTTAAAGCCTATGGCCTACTGATCCTTTTGCTCATATAGTTGGGGAAATACACTGGTTTAATCGAGGTCTCTAAGCGGACAAACAAAGGTTCTGCAAACTCATTTTTATAAAAACTAGGCAACAGAAAAAATGTATTTTTCTTTTCCTCACTAGAATATGAGGTGAGATCTTATAAAAATATTTAAAAATCTTCACAAAAGATTTTTAATTGTTTTTTTAAATACTACATACTAATTTCATGTAGGTTAAAACTCATGATAGCTCAGTGTTTAAGTTTTAGGCAGTTGAGCTGCCAGAGGAAAATGGTATAATTCTTTTTTTACATGATGTTAACGAAACACCGAGTATATAGTTAGATTTCATTCTAATTATGCATAATTAACATACATACAAAACAATAAGTAGGTGAACGACAAGTGGCTCACATCTCTAATTTTTACTACTCAGGAGACTGAGATCTAAGGATCTCAGTTCAAAGCCAGGCTAGCAAAAAACAAAAACCAACACAACTCATCTCAACCACCAAAAGTCTGGAAGTGGAGATGTGGCTCTGGTAAAGCACTAGCCTTAAGCAAAGAAAGAAAGGAAGGACGGAGGGAAGGAAGGAAGGAAGGAAGGAAGGAAGGAAGGAAGAAAAAAAGAAAAGTTCAGTGAATGCAAGGCTAGACTTCAAGCCCCATACTGACACAAAGAGAAAAGAAGAAGAAGAAGACAACAAAGAAGAAGAAGAGGAGGAGGAGGAGGAAGAAGAAGAAGAAAGAGAAAAAGAAAGGCAGACAGACAGACAGACAGACAGACAGACAGACAGAAAGAAAGAAAGAAAGAAAAGAAAAGAAGAAGAAGAAGAAGAAGAAGAAGAAGAAGAAGAAGAAGAAGAAGAAGAAGAAGAAGAAGATAATGACTACTCCTCCTCACTGGGTAAGACCCTGAACCATGCATGGCCTAATGAAGGATCATAGTTCCAACCAATAATGTACACAGTATTTCTAATAACAGCACAGTTTTACTCAACAGGTACTCCTCATGGTTTAGGTATCTAAATTTTGTGGTTTTCATGAAGTTCTGTGGGACACAACTGAAATGGAACCTATTGATTTCCTAGAAGTAACTTGGACCAAATTATTGTGAAATGCCACATGTTGCTGATAATTTTAATCTTCTGATATTTTTGCCCTGTAAATTCTCTTACTATATTTCATAATGCAATGGCCATACTGTAAGATGATCACCTTTAACAATACTAAACTCATACAGAGGGATAAGGTGTCTTTCCTTGAACAAATAAAATGTTGCACATATTCCAGACAGTTTGAGAAAGTTACAAGAGGAATTCAAGACCTCAGCCTCATTCATTGTGTGCATCTGAGTGAATTTATCTCCAGAGACCCCTTATGACATTTCTTTGAGCTGGAACCATGATGCTCTCCACTTCCCGTATTAGAGAAAGAGAAATAGCTAGTGGGACATCTATAAACCACATTGCAAATCAGAAATGTTGTACTGCTGCTTGCCAGTTTTTTTTCTTGGCTTTTAGTTCAGCTGACAAGTATAGCTTTCATTTTCTTCTTTGTTCTTCTTTCTCAGGATTTGGAGGGGAAAATGACCCACAGGCTTAGTTGACAAGAAGCTCAGAGTGAGCTAGTAGGTCACTTGGCTGCCAAGAAAAGCAACTGCAAAAGTAGGCTGTAGTCACCCACACTAGAAACAAGCCTCACTCCTACTCACTCTGCTCACTACCTAGAAATCCATATCTAGAATCTGTGTTCAGTTCCATCATAAGAAAACATGGAGAAAAAAAAGATGATTTTGTATGAAGCATTTTTCTCTATATATATTAGAAATTTGAAACCATAGATACCGTATATATCAACATGAATAAACAAAATCATGTCTTCATAATGAATACAACGAATAGTTACCTAATAGTATTTTTATTATTAGCAAATTTTAAAAGTCTGTTAGATTTATAGGCATAAAATTGATTAAAATACAATCACCAGTGAAAAAATTTGGACATTATTATCTGACCATGCTTATGATATGAAGATAGAAACCATCATTAATGCCTTTCTAAACTTTGATCACTCCTTATCAGGAAGCAAAAAGATTAAGTCAGAATTTTCAGATTCTAGACCATACACTTGTGAATTCAACATTTCTTAGATACCTAGGGTCCACAATACATCTTTTGTATTCTGTGGGATCAATAATTGTTTCCTATTTCTCTTTAAAAAAAGATCATTATCAAAATATTTCTCCTTATCAAAAATATCCTCAGATATTCCTTTCTTCTTCATCTTAATCTTGGGTTTTGTATAAAATGAATTAAGATTTTCATTAATAAATTGGTTTATCTATGTATTTCGTTTACATCCTCTAAAAAATGGGTGAACATTATATAGGAAAGTGAATTCCATCTTATTTTTAGGTTATCTGAAAGTTAGACTCACATTTGTGATTATAGCTACTGAGGAGGCTCATAGTTCAGGGTTTCAACTTGAAGCCAGGTCTTGCAGAAGAGTCCATGAGAATTTTATTTCCCATTAACCACCAAAAAGCCACAATTGGAGTTGTGGTTCACTCCATAGAACATCATCCTTGAACAAAACAAGTTTGAGACAGTTCCCAGGCCATGAATTCAAGCCCCAGGTCCAGAAAAGAAAAAGGCAAACTAGTACGAGATTCTGATTTTGCATTATTTGCAAAAGGAGAGATGAGGATGTGAACTTTGAACATTAAAGCATTTTCTTAAGCAAGGTGCTTAGCTGTGATCAGCCTACAGAACTGCTCTCTCTCCCCAGCGCAGGTGTCTATGTACAGTGCCTGCAGACTCCAAGTCCTTCAGCTGCCCTCAATTTGCCCTGGCCTGGCCATTCCTATTCTTTCCACACAGCCTTTCTCCACACTAGATACAATTCAATTGATTAGGTTTCAGTTTACTAATTTGCAATCATGTTCCAGGCCTGCACTCTCTGAGATTATACCTGTGTCACCTTGACAGGAGTTCTCAGTATCCACAAACTCATTCTAGAGAAATCTCTTGCTTTATTTCTACTCAACCAGTCCATCCACCACAAGGTGATAACCACCTGTAACCTTTCTTTTACTTTTTTGGACAGGGTGAGAGTCTGGATTGGAGTTTGTTAATCAGTGCTAGTGCTTCTAAGAAGAGTGCTCTACCACTTGAGCTCTGTGTGCTCTGTCCACTTTTAGAATGGTACTGAAATATTTTTCTCATAATTTCCCAGGTCCGGGACCTTGATATTTCTGTCTTTTGCCTTCCATGTAGCTTGGACCAAAAGATGTGCACTGCAATGTCAGGATGAATTGTAAACTTCACTACAGAGCATTGTTTGTGAAAGAGTGTTCCTTGATGATTTTCTTCCCTTCCTACAATCAGACTCTGAGAGCTGAAGAGAGCTGCCTGTGTTGGAAGAACATTACATCTTTTATGTTATTCTTTTTATTGCATATCTACATACGTTTGGTTCTTAGGCATTAGTTTAATGTCAAAAATATTGTTTCTGTATACAATGTAAAAAATAGAAGAAATCATTATAAAAATATGACATGGATTTTTAACATCTACATGCCAGGTGTATAGTGTAACCAGATTAGTGCTAACAGCCATTTCTTCGTAGAGATAGGTACCCTTCCTATTTTTCTTTTTAATTATAAAATAGATTATGAATCTCCAAGGAGCTAAGTGACTAAGGTTCTATAGTTAATAACTGACAAATCTGGTATTTAGTGGTTCCATTAAATAACGAACTATTATTTAGAGGTTTATTAGTTTTTACATCCAGAAAATGCCAATGCTACCAACAGCAGCAACAACAGCACTTTCAACTGTGTTTTACTTCAATTAGATGTTGAAGGTATATTATATCATCTACCCACCATAGTTTTATAAGGTACATAAAAGAACAATGTGCAAGACAAAAAAAAAGAACAATGTGCAAAGGACAGAGTCATTTCTTCTTGTACATGGGGAAGCTTCAGAAATATGCAGACTGTGATATAATAGTAGTCAGTTAAGTATATTCATATTTAGACAAATATGCCTCACATCTTTGAATATTTTACTCCAAGAATACATTACATTCTTTTGTAATGACAAACTCCTAACATTTAAAAAGAAATCAAGAAACAAATATTATAAAGATGACTAATGAGAACTGAGAATGGTCATCAAACTTGTAGAGGAAATAGATTTAACAAAAGCAGATCTAAGGTGAGGAAACTCATTTAACTGCTTTGGATCTTAGCAAGTGCTTCTATTAGTGAGCAAAGACATAAAAATGGGATAAATAGGTGAATGAAATAGAGACTAAAATGTCAATGGGTTTTTATATAAAATTATAATAATTTTGTTATCAGTAACAAAATCAGAGTGTTATATAAAGTAGTTTATACAAACAAAAGTTTGAATATTGATGTAGGATTAGGGTTCTAGTTGTAATAAAAATTTAAACTGTTCAAATATAAGACTTCATAATTTTATGTATTTCTACAGCTTGACAAATAAAAGACGTCATAGAAATCTTAGTCCACATCTTTGTCTGTTGTCAGCTTAAAGAGGAGAATTTCATAGCTAGGCTTCATTTTTCATAATACATGGGTCCAAAATGATGGTGAGATTGTGCATTATTCACTAAAAATTTTCAAAGTCTCCTTAACATTATCCTTGGAAAAATATTAGATATTTTCTTCTTTCTTAAATTTTCAAGAAAACATGGTATAATATTTTAGTTTTAATTTTTAAAACTCAAAGCCTTGTCACAGGGGCATTAGTACAAGCAAGCCAGTGACAAGTTAACTTCAGAATATATGCTCAAAGGAACAATTCAATCACTGTAACCGGCAGGGAAAGCTGAGAGTATAGTTCAATTGTAGAAACCCTAGGTTTATCCTCAGTAAAACAAAAGAGCAAAGCAGCAGACAAATATCTAGATGGTAAAGAGAAGACTTGCCTAGAAAAGATAAGAAAAAGAGCTAACTCACCACCCACTCCCCCCTCTCGGCCCATCCATTCATTTCTATTCACTTACTCAATGAGTAGTCAATGCATGGAGAAACTATTATGTGCTAATCCTACACTAACTTCTGGCCCTGATTATATTGCTAGATGTATGCAGAAATTTAGAGATGGATGTATAAATAAGCCAATTAGCCTGAACAAAATTCCTGTCTCACTGGAGCTGGGGAAATATTTTCAAAACTAAGGAAGGAGGAGGCCTTGCAAACAGACTTTCAAGTGATCAAATTGGAGGAGTAAAGAGTATACAATGTTAGTTTTTACATAAAGGGCAGAACCTTTGAGTGCCCTGGGGTGATGCTGGTTGTCTGTCTTTCCAAGATTAGGGATCCTAGTGAAGCCTAGAAGATGACCTGGTAGCAGGATAATCCTAGAGATTCTGAGAAAATTATAGGATTGAGAAAATTGAAAGAATTGTCTAGGCAAAAAAATAAATACATACATAAAAAGATAGAGACCAAGAGATTTAGACATAACTAGTCAAGTCATAGGAATGAAGAGCCAGACCATATGAAGGGCAAAGCCTTGGGATTCAGTTAGACCTAGGAGACAAATATATAAAAAGTTTAAGATTGGAGCAAGGTGACCATTAATTACTTCTATATGCCTTTTTCAAAAAATTGATCACTTATAAACACTTTTTTTTGCCAGTCCTTGGGCTTGTACTCCAGGCCTGAGTACTGTCCTTGGACTTTCTCAAAGCTAGAGCTCTACCACTTTAGCCCCAGCACCACTTCCAGCTTTTCCTGTGTATGTGGTACCAAGGACTTGAATCCAAGTTTCTGTGCATGCTAGGCAAGCACTACAACAGTAGGACAAATTCCCAGGGACCAAACAATTTTTTGAGTATAGACATTCTTATTTTCCTGTCCACAAAATAGAGAAAGCAATCTATTATTAATCTGAAATGACCAACTTGTATGTTTACAGTATACACTTTTTTTTTGCTCTAACAATAGAGCCACAGATCCACTTCCATCATTTTCTGTGTATGTGGTAGTGAGGAATTGAATCCAGGCTTTGTGAACCCAGGCACTAGCCCACGCTCTCAGCCCACTTCCAAACACTTCTAAAAAATAGCTGATTTTTCACGTTGGCAGAACTTGTGATTTGAACTAGTAATTGACTGTTTTGAGGTAGGTTCTTGCTTTCTTCCTTCTTTACCCTGGTCTGTAATCATCCTAGGTGTATTTATCTATGTCCCTGGGACTGACAGGCAAGTGTCACTGTACCCGTCTACTTTGTTTCTCCACAGATGGAATAACAGGTGAGTGTTACCAAGCCCAGTCATTTGTTGAGCTGGAGTCTCATGAATTTTTATGGCAGACTGACCAGGAATAAGATCCTCCAATCCCTGGCTCCCAATGGATGGCACCGCTGGGTCATGTGCCCTGCTGTGATTCATTTTTTAGTTGACAATAAAAATGTATATATTCATACTATCCAAGATATTTTTCTTAATATATGTAAAGAATTGGTGAAAGGACACCATTGCAACTGCAATAGTCACAAGACAATATGGTGGAAATGAACTTTACAATTTGCAGGGAGGGGATGGGGAGGAAGGAAAGTAGGAGAAAAACAAGGGAGGGGGTAACAATGTTCCATAAGAAATGTACTCACTACCATATGCATGTAATGGTAACACTTCTGTACATCACCTTGACAATAAGATTAAGCTAAAAAAAGACTATGACTAACAGAAATTAAGTAACATATTTAGTAAATCCCAGGAAAACAACCTGCCACATATCAACAGGCAAATTGATAAAGGAAATTTGCTGTATATTAATAATGGACATTATTCAGCCTTAAAAGATAAGTAAATTCTTTCATGTGTGATCTAGATAGCACAAAGTTAAGTAAAATAATCCAGGTTCTGAAAGACAAATAAGTACTTCTGAAAGAGGCAAATTAGCTTGTGTTAAAAAATCAACAAAAACAAAAATTATTTTTATCTTGGTAAATATTAATTTTTATGATTATTTTAGGAGTAAAGCTAACAAAGATGTCAATATCTGTCCATCCAAAACTGGTGGTGCCCTGACCTGCTAAGAGACACAGGTAAAAATAAAGCTTTACTCATCGCTCATTCATGTCTTCAGCAACATGCCCTAAATAGACTGTATGTATCAGAGAAATAGCTACAAGGGCTACAAAATGCCTTGAAGCTCTGAGAATCAAAATTCTAAAAGCTACACTCTAAAAATACTGTCTTCTTTAAGAAAAAGGAATAATAGCTTTCCTTTTTTTTTCAATGAACAGAGGACTAGAATTTAAACCTAACACCGTTTTCTCTTCCTATTTCTATCATCACTTTCCAATGAGGGCAAACAGCAAAGAGTAGGGAACAAAAAGAAAAAAAATGGAAAGAAAAGGAAAGAAAAAGAGAAGAAAAAGAATAGAAAAAATTCCAAGTAAAGATTCTTTTTTTTAAATAAAAAAGAATACTTCTAGAGCCTGGAGCATGGCCTAGGGATAGGATGCTTGCCTACCATGTGCAAAAACCGGGGTTGGATTTCTAAATGCCACATACACAGCAAAAGCCAGAAGTGGTGCTGTGGCACAAGTGGTTGGGCACTAGCCTTGAGAAAGCTGAAGAACAGTGCCCAGGCCTTGAGTTCAACACCCAGGACTGTAAAAGAAAAATACTTTATTAAAAATGAGAGCTGTATCCATTCATGAAAGTACTAGAGAAAATAGAAACAGGAGATACATTCTTTAAAATAATTAAAGCCATATATGACAAGTCTATAGCCAGTGTTCTACTAAATGGTGAAAGACTGGAACCATTTACCTTAAAACCAAGAACTAGACAGGGATGCCCACTCTCTACACCCCTTTTCAATATAGTGCTGGAACTCTTGGCCAGAGCAATAAGGCAAGAGAAGACATCAATGCGATCCACACAGGGAAAGAGGAAATTAAACGTTTCCTATTGGCAGATTATATGATCCTATACCTGAATGAGCCAATAAACTCCGCTCCCAAACTCTTAGAACTAATAAACCACTTTAGCAAAGTGGCAGGATACAAAATCAACCTTCAAAAGTCAGTAGCTAACAATACACAAACAGAAGGAGAAACCAAGAAAATTATCCCGTTTGCAATAGCCTCCAAAAGAATAAAATATTTAGGAATTAACCTAACCAAGGATGTGAGGGAATTATTTAATGAAAACTATATATAAAAAAAACCTAGAGAAAGGATTCAAATAGGATACCAGGAAATGGAAAGACAACCCATGCTCATGGACAGGCAGAATTCACAAACTGAAAATGGCCAGAGTGTCAAAATTCATACACAATTTCAATGCAATCCCCATCAAAACCCCAAGGACATTCTTCAGTGGAAAAGAGGGTGAAATCCAAAGGTTCTTATGGAACAACAAAAATCCTAGAATAGTCAAAGAAATTCTAGGCAAAAATAACAATACAGGTGGTATTACTACACCAGATTTCAAACTCTATTATAGAGTCATAAAAACAAAAGCAGCTTGGAACTGCCACAAAAATAGACCAGAAGGTCAATGGAACAGAATAGAAGACCCATAAATAAAACCACATACCTATAGTCAACTTGTATTCAACAAAGGAGTCAGAGATATACAGTGGAATAAACAAAGCCTCCTCAACTATTGATGCTGGGAAAATTGGACAGCCACATGTAGAAAACTGAAAATTGATCCCAGCCTGTCACCATGTGCAAACATTAACTCAAAATGGATCAAAGACCTAAATATCAGAACTGTAACTCTGAAACTGCTATATGACAGAGTAGGAGAGACATTGGAACTCATAGGCATAGGCAAAAACTTTTGAACATTGTCCCAGGGTCGCAACAGATTGGAGAGAGACTTGACAAATGGAACTACCTAAAAATATAAAGTTTCATCACAGACAAAGACATAGCTACTAAAGTAGCAAGACAGCCAACCAATTGGGAAAATATATTTACCAATAATACATCAGACAAATGCTTAATGCCCAATATCTACAGGGAACTCAAGAAACTATCCCCCCAGGCCCCTGAAACCTAACAAATCCTATTGCACTGCTGATGGGAATGTAAACAAGTGCAGCCAATCTGGAAAGCATTTTGGAGATTCCTCAACACGCTAAACATAGACCTTCCCTACAACCCAGCCATTCCACTCCTGAGCATCTACCCTGAGCATCATAACCCAGGATATAATAAGGACACCTGCACAGCCATGTTCATCACTGCACTATTCACAATAGCCAAGGGAAAGAACCCAGATGACCCACTACAGATGAATGGATACAAGAATTGGTACATAGATGTAATGGAAATCTGCATAGTCACTAGACAAGATAAAAAAATAGTATCCACTGGGAAGTGGATGGAACTAGAGCAAATCGTGTTGAGTGAGATAACTCAAGACCAAAGGAACAAAAGGCACATGATCTCCTTGGCATGTGGATATTAGATCCAAACAATACAATAGAGATGACTCAATATTCAGGTACTCAAGGTCACTGACATGATCTTGGAGACAAATAAATTATATAGACAAAAATGTTTGATGGAATATATACTCTATAGGCAAAATGATCCATGTGTTTGATGACACACACTCTCAGCTTAATTTTAATTTTCTTCTTAAATTTATGTGCCAGTGATTGCATATTGAGATTCCATTTTTGAATACTTGTTTCTTAAACTTGACATTTGAAATATGATGTAAACAAATCAATGTTAATATAATCATTTGTTTTTGTTTTTCCTTTTCTAGTCCTGGGCCTTGAACTCAGGGTCTGAGCATCGTCCTTGGGCTTTCTCAGCACTAGTGCTCAACCTCTTGAGCCACAGGACCAATTCCGGCTTTTTTTATGTATGTGGTATGGAGGAATCAAACCTGGGTCTTTGTGCATGCTGGACAAGCACTCTACTACTAGGCCATGCTCCTGGCCCCATAAAATGTTTAATTAAAACGAAATGAGAGCTGTGCCTCATGTTTAGCAGAGACACTAATGATTCTGTCTGTGGGCCTTCACATTTTACAGGACCACTTTCTTTTCTCCAACATGATTCACAGCCATCTTTCTTGAACAGCATCTCATATGAATTCTGTCTCCCAACCCAGCACATGTATTAGCTCAATACTTTCTTTTGCTAGATTCAGGGCACAAATTGTGACCCCAGAGATCTTTTCCTTCCTCTCCATATTCCATTAGCTAGGGTAGCTGCTACAGGAAAACTCATAGCTGAGTTAAATCCTAAATCTTGGTTGACTAATTGGAAAGAAATTCTTTGCAGTCATTATTTGTGACTTATGATTGTACTTCTTACTTGCTATTTATAGTATTCTCTATTTTGTTCTTTCTTGGCTTTATTTTGTTTCAGCACGGTATTTGGAAATAAAATATTTTAGTAAAAAAATTCTTTCATTTTTTGTTTCCCCATTTCCATGGCCTTCAACTGATCAAGAGCATTTGTTGAGATTTCTTATGTCATTTCCACAATTGCAACATATCTCAGAATTATTTGCCTTCTTTCCTTTCCCTCTCCCATTCTTTATTTGCAGAAATATACACATGTATATACACATAGGTATATAGCTATGTATGTATATGCATATATATGTATATATGCATATGCACACATGTATTTATATACCTATGTGTATGCACAGAAATATATACATAGGCAAATATACATATCCATGAATATGCACATATTTTAGGTTTTTGTCCACATATGAGCAAAGGTATATAGTATTTGTCCTAATGTAATTGGCATTTATCTTTTGAGAAAGTCTTGTTAAAATATTTTAAGAAAATGTGTTGATGCTGAACAAGTATACAATCATCTTCAACGTTGACTTTTTGCTAATATTCAAATAGTACAGTAAAATAGCTGCGATATAGTAATTTAGTGAAGATTTAAAGTGAATTGGGAAGGTAGCCGGGCACTGGTGCCTCACACATGTAATTCTAGTTACTTAGTTGGCTAAGATCTAAAGTTCAAGTTTTGAAGCTAACCAGCAGAGGAAAGTCCCTGAGACATTTATCCCTAATTAACCACCAAAAATTTCTAGAATTAGAGCTGTTGTTAGAGCTCTGGCTTTGAGCAAAATTGCTCAAGGACAGCCCCCAGGTCCTGAGTTCAAGACCCAGAACAGGCACACAAGTAATAAATAAATAAATAAATAAAATAGATGAGTATAGGTTCTATGAAAATACTGTACAGTTTATTCAAGAAATTTGAACATCTGTAAATGTGGTGTGAGTATTAGATACCAGAGCCAGACTTCAAAGAAATGAATATCCATCTGACCTAACAATGTCCTTCAGAATTTGTTTTGCTCTAAAACAAAAATTCTCATCTTCATAAAGGAAATATACTTATATAATGGTTCATTAAATGCCCCTAGCCCCACTTCCATTTATTGAACTCCCTTTCCTATATTTATCCTTAGGAGGCACGCTCATTTTCCTTATTTTCTTATGTCTTATTGTAAGCAAACTATCAGAAATAGGTTTCTTTTTTTTTTTCAATTGTGGCACTTTAACTCTGGGACTAGACATTGTCTCTGAGCTTTTCAGCTCAAGGCTACCTCCCTACCCCTTGGGCCACAGTGTCATTTCCACAAATAGGTTTCTTAAAAACGAAAGGAAGATTAATGGGGGCTGGGAGTTTGGCTTAGTGGTAGAGTACTTGCCTAGCATTCAAGAAAATCCAGGTTCAATTGCTTGGCACCACATATGTAGAAAAAAATGCCAGAAATGGTGCCGTGGCCCAAGTGGTAGAGATCAAGCCTTGAGAAAGCCCAAGGGTTCTCAGGCCCTGAGTTCAAGCCGCAGTTCTCATAAAAAAAAATTTAAAGAAACTAAGGAAAGAAAGAATAATGAGTCATCATAGCCTTAGTTGTTGCTCAAGACTCCCTGTGCAGCTGATTCCACATAAAGAAAGGTGCACATTGTGGAAATGTGATTTGAGAGATCCTGGGAGAATTCTCTCCAGCATCCCCACCAGATGGGTGGCTATGATTGAACAATTACAGCATTAGCATCTTCTTTGATGAGGTCAATAAGAGAATCCTCTGATTCAGCTCAAATAACAACTTTGCTCTCTTAGTTAAGTAACATTAATCAAGCCACTAATCATTTCTGAGCCTTAATTTCTCCTACTAGAAAAAGGAAATAATAAACTAACATCTAGGTATATGATAGTGTGAATAACACAGCAACACATACAACACTAAGAATGATGTACTTTCAAATAATGTTTTAAAGATTTCTAATGTATTAAACAGCTACCCATTGAGTGCTACATCAACCACAGTCTGTTTTCGAATTGACTTTACCTAAGAGCAGTAAGTTGAGTAACTTTTCCAGCATAAACTTCTTTGAACTTTACCATGTTCACATAGAACATTTAGGATGAAAATTAATTGTGTGCTACCAGATACTAATGGCTCCCACTAGTAATCCTTGCTGCAGAGGAGGCTGAGCTCTAAAGATTGTGGTTCAAAGGGATCTCAGGGAAGAAATTCCATGAGTCTCTTGTCTCTGGTTAGCCATCAAAAAGTCAGAAATGGAAATGTGTCTCAAGTGACAGAGTGATAGCCTTGAGCACAAAAGCTCATAGGCAGTACCCAGGCCCTGGATTGAAGCCTCTCTCTCTCACCCTCCCTCTCCTCCTCCTCCTCCTCCTCCTCCTCCTCCTCCTCCTCCTCCTCCTCCTCCTCCTCCTCCTCCTCCTCCTTCTTCTTCTTCTTCTTCTTCTTCTTCTTCTTCTTCTCTCTCTCTCTCTCTCTCTCTCTCTCTCTCTCTGTCTCTCTGTCTCTCTCCCTCTCTCTCTCTCCCTCCCTCCCTCTCCCTCCCTCCCTCCCTCCCTCTCTCTCTCTCTCTCTCTCTCTCTCTCTCTCTCTCTCTCTCTCTCTCTCTCTCTCTCTCTCTCTCTCTCTCTCTCTCGCTCTCACTCTCTTGTCCTCATTTATCACTTCCCCTTTCTCTCATGTGGTATAATCTAAAACAAAACTTTGAAGTATGTGGAAAGTCAGTGTGACCAAAATTTGGCAAACAATGAAATTACAAGGATGTTGAGTCTGATGATTAACTATGTCACCACCATGGTAGCTTTTATATTTTTCCTTTTTCCAGTAAATATTATACTTGAATCAATAATGAATGCACTCTTACAAGGTTTCCTCAGGTCTTGTGAATAAATATGTATTGCATGTCTATGATGTGCACAAAGACAGATGTGCCAGAAATATGTCATTTGGATTTAACCATATTTTTCATTCATTTTCATCTCTCACATATTTCCTACCTGAAAACTATGTAACAATTATCTCAGTGCAATTATGCTTTAGGAAAATAATGATACTTTCATTGCATTAATTTCTTGTTGATGTCCCCTATCACACTGATCCATTTATTACAAACTAAAAAGTATTATCTTTTTTTCCCATAACCTGTGAGTTTCTCAAGGACTGGGGCTAGAATGTCCTTCAATTTTTCTGCCCAAAGAATACTGGCTGGCTGGCACATAGTAGCATTCAGTAAATATGCTATAAATGAGCAAAGCTACTTTACAGAAAACATACATTTAGTTTTGCAACAAATTTGGTTTCAGATTCATTTCACTCAGAATGAAATCAATTTTGAGGATGATGGGATGAATTTCTTGATCTCTGCTCAACTAGACTTTACCCTGAAGGGTTTAATAAGGATATTCTTGGGTAAAGCAGGCCTGCTGACAAAGAAAAGTACAATATCTTTCTCTTGACTCTGGAAGATTAGTTGTTGAACAAGGCCAGAGTTTAATAATACGTTCTGATATCATAATATCAGAGAGAAAGTCCAAGTACTGTTCTCAGGCCCTGAGTTTAAGCCCAGGACTGGCCAAAAAAGAAAAAGAAAATAGAAAGTGCTATGAAATGTGTAATAACCCCTGTGGTTATAGATGTGTTGGCCCAAGAGGTGGAAAAGGGGATGGTGTGATGAGTCCCTTTAAGTGAATCCAATAGGATAAAAGTTGAATCTCTGTTTGAAGGAGCTCATAGTGAGTGTGTTCATGATGGTTAATGTGTTAATGTGTTCATGAGTAGGTGCACGGGAGAGGCTCCCATTTGAATGAAAGAAATGATCAATTGAAGGTCTGGAGAAAAATATGCAGAAGCACAGAAATACAATTAAGTGACATTGAGTTAAGCCTTACCTACTTGTTCCCTAAAAAGGAAAATATCATTAAAAATAGGAAATACTTTTCTTTGAAAAAGCTTTCACTTTGTATATTACCTATATCAACGTCTGAAATTATGCATCATGAAGTCGATGTGTTTCCTCTTGAACCTACAAATGTGCAAACAGTTCTGGATACCATGCAATGTGAAGGTGAACTTATGAAGCAAGGAACACAACTTTTTATATGTGTTCTAAGAAATCTCACACATGGCTCGCAAGCTTGATCATGGCACTTTTTGGTGCTCTAGTCTCTCCAAGAATATCCATACTTATCTGTTCAACTCATTGCTAGCAAATGTTTATTAAATAAGGAACAGACTTCATTGGGTAATTTCTTAACAGATGTTTGGGCTCTACCCAGAACACAAATTATACTGGGTTTGCAGGCTGCCCAGGAGCTCACACTGCAATTTGCTACAGGATCAAGTGAGAGTCTAAAGAAGTCAGAGATTTATTCATCCAGTTTACCAATATGAAAAATCCGGAGTGAGAATAAGGTACGAGTTAAGCTACCTTGGTTCACACAATCCTGTGCTATTGTGAAGCTTTGATCCACAAATTATAGAACGTTGTAGATATAGATGCTTGGGCCTTCTGTGGCTAAACAGAAGTTTGTCCAAGGCATTACATTTTATTAAACACATGCGCTTCTGGCAATAATTAGAAAAATAACCAAAAACACTGTACTAAAAAGAATGAATTGGGCTGAGAGCAGTTTGACATAGGTATCTTTAATTATAATTGAGCATAATTTGAGGTTGTAGTAAAATTGCATGAGTCAGAACCTAAGACTGACAAAGAATGTGTGGATATGTTTGGTGCAGATTTTCATCATAAATACAGTGAACAGACAATTTAACCAGGAGAAAAAATACTCTCTCTCTCTCTGTAAATATATGTATATATATATATATGTGTGTGTGTGTGTGTGTGTGTGTGTATAATATATATATATATATATATATATATATATATATATATATATATATACCTTTATACAGTGAGCATGGCAAAACTAAACTTCACATACCAGGCCACTTAAAACTGGGTTAAAATAGTGTTAAGAGACTTACTGCACATAATTTGAAATTCTAATTATAGATTTGATCATAGATCTGTCATTTGATAGATATGTGTATCTCCTGGAAATTTTTTGACTCATCTGTAATTGACATTTCTCAACCACAAGATAAAATGTGAGAAAAGTCATATGAAATGTTCAGATTGATATGAGGACTAATTAGACAGTCAATAAATATAAATTTCCTTGATGGTCTTTATTGCAGCTGAAGGAGACAAAACATGCCTGGAAGAGAGGAGAAATGATCTCTACAATTACATACCCTTATCACCCTCACTCCGTTCTCTAAAACCTCTATGCCAAATGTAAGGTTGTAAGAAAAATCAACAAAAATCACCGAGCTCAATATTGAATTGGCTTTCTTGTTTGAAATAGAGGGTTCACAATACAAGAAATGGTGGTGTAATCATGTGCTTTTATGGTTCAAACTTCAATAACATCCCCAAAATATGAAAGCCAGACTTTTCTCATTGAAGCCGTCATTCAGATTGAATTTCTCATCTCCCTTTAGGGAAATTTCACGCATCAATTAATTTCTTTCCTCCCAAACTGATGAAGGATCACAGTTCTCATTACCATTCATCCTTGTCTGCATCACAATTGCAAAAGTGTTGAATGTCCAGGCAGCTCTCCTCCAGGCCGCATTCACACTGCTGGACCCCAGGAAGAGAACCTCCCCAGTAAGGGTGTCTTTCATTGGACCTTCCAATCCACCAGGTAAATGGAGTTCCATCTGAAAGATAAGAGGTTGTACGAGTCAGGATGTAAGCCCAAAAGAGTACAAAGGACATTACAGAAAGACAGGTGTACTTGTCTCCAAAAAATATACGCCCATTTTTAGAGGTCCTTGGCTAATGTCAATTATCGTAGCTACTACATAGACTGAGATGTGAGGATCACAGTTCAAAGCTAGCCCAGGAAGAAAATTCTGTAAGAATCTTCTCTCCAGTGAACCACCAAAAAATAAAACAAAACAAATCAACAATGCCAAAAGTGAAAGTGGAGCTGGGACTCAGGTGTTAAAGAGCAAGCTAACATGATGAAAAATGCTAGGCACAAAGTTCAAGCCTCAAGACCATTAATAAATAGTCTATATAATATATAGTATATTATATTGTATATAGTTACATTTTTTATTTTTGCCATATAGTTATATATATAATCTGCCTTTATTTCTTCACTATTTTTCTTCCTTCCTTTATCCTTTCCCTTTCCTTTTCTTTCTTTTTTCCTCCCTTTATTCCCTCCCTTTCGTTTCATCCCGTTCTCCTTCCATATACCTGCTCTTTATTTTCTCTTTCTTCCTTTTACCTCTCACCGTTTTTCTTCTTTCTTTGCCCTTCCATCCATCACTATTTCTTTTTTTGTTTCCTTTCGCATTTTTTCTCTTTGCTCTTTTAAGTTTATGGAAATAGATATACAGAAAACAAACATTCTGTGTATATCTCAATATATGCATATATATGCAAATGTAAACAATAGTTGACAAAAGCATTTATGAGATGTTTAATGGTAAGCTACAAACTCAGATTCTTATCAGATTGGGCAGGTATCAAAATTGAGTAAATTGGTACAGTTTTGAAAAAACAAAAATATGGATAAATTACAATTTATTTTAATAACTTTTGAAGACAAAAGCAATATGCTATACCCATAATCAGTTTTTGTGCTCAGTTTCTAGAAACATTGTTTTCCCACATGATCAGACTAATCCTAAGATAGACTAATGTTCTGAACTTTTTTATACATCTTTTATGAAATTTCAGATTTGGGGATTGAGAGAAAAATTAAAACATTGTGTTATCCATTCAGATATAGTGCAAATACAGTCTTCTGAAAGCTATATTTAGCCCATCTAGAGCTGGAATGTCATCTATAATTTACTTTATAGGGTCAGCAAAAGATTGATTTTAGTTTTGTCATTTTTATATTTCTTTAAAAATTAACATAATAAGATATGTTTTATTTTCTTTAGTGACTGAGAATATCAGATTTCTGATTATTCAGAAAATAATACAATATCCAAAATAACAGGCATAGAGGATACACAAACGAGGGCATTAATAACCTACTAGCCTGGGTTCCACTAAGAACTGCTGTGTTCTTTTCATTTGGCTTATACAAAGTTCTTAAAATGTGCTTATTTTTAAGCTTTGCAATATCTGTATCTGTTAGAAAAGTATATGAGATTTCATCTCAATCTAGTCAGAATAGAAATTATAAAAAAATCAGAAACAACTAATATTGACAAGGATGCCCATTGATAAAATCTAAGTTAGTGCATCCACTATGGAAATCAGAATAAAATCAATTAGCTATCATATGATTCAGTCATATGACTCCCAGTTATATATACCAACAATCAAAATCAGATTACTATAGAGAGAGACAGCACAGCTGCATACCACTTTTTATCACTTCACCACCCAAGTAACTAAGCTATTGAATCAGCCTAGGTCCACACAAGTAGATGATCTAATAAATAAAATTTGGTACATACATATATATGTGTGTATATACATATATATACATATAACAATATATTATTCAGCCATAAGGAGTTAAATTATCTCATTAGTGAGAAAGTGGATGGATCATTCATTATGTTAAACAAAATAAACGAAGATACATCACTAGAAAACAAGTTATAACATGATTTTGTGTAGAATTTGAAGAAACTTCCCTAAAAAAAAAAAAAAAAAAAAAACTGGTGTATTAGTCAAGAAAACCGAATGAAGGGTGGAGGGATGGGAGAAATATTGGGTGGATTGAATAGCATAAGCCTACATTACATGCAGCCATAAAAATGTAACGAAACTACAACTGTGCACAAATAATATACACATTTTTAAAGAGTTTAAACTGTGAGGTGTTACCTAGACTGCTTTAATCGTTATGCACTGAATGTATGCACTGAATTGTGGCATTGTATCCATAAATTGATACAGTTAAAATGAACAAATAGCAATTTAAATTGGAAGAACTAGTGATTAGAGTTTGGTTTCCAATGACCATTTTAGAGTAGATGAAGAGTATTTATCTGAGGAATGTATTAGCCTGTAATTCTGCCTAACTATGCTTTACTATACATGTGTATCTTTTATTAAAAATAATCCCTACAAATTACATAAAATTTCTCAGAATTTCCCCTTGCTCGTTCCTTGGAGAAGTGACTCAGGCAAGCAGGAATTGTGGAGAACTGGGGACTCAGTGATCTGGAGATCATGAGAAAAACACAAGGGTAATCCACAGAAAGCATGATTCTTTTAGAGGAACTGTTTCACAGAGCAGATAATCCTTGAAGTCTCTGCTTAATGGGCCCTGTTTTCTTCCTACAATAGAGAGTACCCTTTTTTTATAGTATAAAACATCATTTCCCACAGTTTTAAATGGTTGTAAATGATCACTGCTTGCCTAAATATATTGCTTTGCTCCTAAATCCACTCTCAGATCAACATCACTCAGTGTTTCAAAGGTTACATGGAACATGCAAATGATCAATACACGAAGTAATAAACCCAGTGTGTGACATCAAATGATAGAAAGGGAAAACACCTTGTATCCATAGACAATACAATCAGTTTTGACCTTGGTCCACAGAATGAGAACAAAATCCATGAATCTCTCTCTTCTGAGTACTGTCCACTTTTCCCCTTTACAGATTGAGAGCCATGATTACAAAATTAAATTCAAAGTCATCACATATTCTTTGCATTTTTTATAATCTACTCCAGAACTGGGAGCATGTTAGTAGCACCATTATTAATATATAAGTTTTCTAAAGCTAAATCAGAAACAAACTTCAGTGGACATGATGTTTCTGAAGTTAGTTCATATTTGGTTTCATAGCTCCATAAAAGTTCTATTAAAAGCCTAAGACTCTTGCGTTTTTTTTCATATATTTTTATTGTAATTAATAGAAGGGTTACATTATATTCACCAGATAGAATGTGCATTACTTCACATACATTGATACCCTTTCTCATGTCTTGGTCCCCAGGTCAAATTTCATTCCCCGACCTCAACCCCTCATCTTGTTTTCCCCCGTTCCCTACCCAATTTCAAATAACCAAATACAAACATATCCAATATATCAGATAACAAAGTGAGATACTGTAACAATATGATACAACCAAGGGACAGCAAAAGAGATGAGAGATAACATAGTACCTTAAGAACAACAATCATTCATTATATGGCTTATATTTCTATATCATAGAGGACCTTTCAATTAGTTTCATACTATATGGCCTTATGTATCAAGGTTTTGCTCTATTGCAAATCTCTGCTAGGAGAGCCCAAGGTTTCTACTGATTATGACAAATTAGGAAAACCATTGAGCCTATGTTCCTTTGAGTCTGGCTTACTTCACTTAATATGATTTTTTCTAAGTCTTTCCATTTCCTAACAAATGGGGTGATGTCATTCTTCTGACAGCAGCATAGAATTCCATTGTGTATAAATACCACATCTTGTTGAACCACTCATCATCTGAGGGACATCTGGGTTGGTTCCATATCTTTGCTATGGTGAATAATGCTGCAATGAACATCATGGTGGTAGTAGATTCAGTATGTCCTTGTTTCTGGACAATTGGGTAAATGCCTAGTAGTAGAATTTCTGGGTCATAGGGGAGCTCTGTATTTAGTCTTTTGAGGAACTGCCATACTGCTTTCCATAGTGGTTGAATGAGTTTGCACTCCCAACAACACCATCTGTTGTTATTCGTTTTCTTGATCCTGGCCATTCTAACTGGAGTGAGGTGGAATCTTAGAGTTGTTTTGATTTGCATTTCTTTTATGACCAGAGATGTTGAGCATTTCTTCATGTGTCTATAGGCCATTTTTATTTCTTCTTCAGGAGAAGACTCTCTTTAAGTCTTTGGCCCATCTTTTAATGGGATGGTTTTTTCTTTGAAGATTACTTTTGGAGTGATTCAATTTTGTGAGCTGTTGATATATTTTAGATATGAGGATTTTGTCCGTTGTATGGTTGGGGAAGTTCTCCCATTCTGTAGGTTTCCTAATTAATTTACTAGCTATGTCCTTTGCCATACAAAAGCTCTGCAGTTTAATGCAGTCCCACTTATCCAGCCTTTCTCTGATTTGTTGTGTTTCTTGGTCCTTATTTAGAAAGTTTCAAACTGTGCCAAGGAGGCCTACTGTATCTCCTATTCCTTCTTGTAAAGTTTTCAGTGTGTCAACTTTTACCTCCAGGTCTTTGATCCATTTGGATTTAATTCTAGTGCAGGGTGACAAAGAAGGATCCAACTTTAGTTTTCTGCAGGTGCTTAACCAGTTCTGCCAGCACCACTTGTTGAAGAGGCCGTCTTACTTCCATTCAATTTTTTTGGCTCCCCTGTCACAGATTACTGGCCACAGGTCTGTGGTTTAATATCTGGGTTCTCAGTTCTATGCCATTGATCTTCAGGCCTATTCTTGTGCCAGTAACAAGCTGTCTTGATTATTATAGCTCTGTAATAGAGTCTAAAGTTTGGCATTGAAATTCCTCCTGCTCTGTTCTTTCTGCTAAGAAGTGTTTTTGCTATACGGGGTCTTTTATTATTACATATGAAGTTTTGGATTGCCTCTTCTATTTCATTAAAGAATGACATTGGGATATTAATGGGTATTGCATTGAATTTGTAGATAGGCCTTGGCAAGATTGTCATTTTCACAATGTTGATTCTTTCAATCCAGGAATATGGGAGGTTTTTCCATTCCTCAGTTCTGCTTTGATTTCCTTTTTCAGGGTTTTAAAATTTTCATCCAAAAGGTCCTTTACATTCTTAGTTAAGGTAATTCTTAGGTACTTTATTTTCTTTGAGGCTATTGCAAATGGATTGCTTTCCTGATTGTTGCCTCATTCCTCTCACTGTTGGCATAGAGGAAGGCAGTTGATTTTTGAGGGTTAATTTGATTCCCTGTTACCTTTCCAAAGTTTTGAATCAGCTCAAGGAACTTGGGAGTGGAGCCTATAGGATTCTTTAAATACAGAATCATGTCATCTGCAAAGAGGGAAAGTTTTACTTTCTCTTTCCCTACCTGGATCCCCTTTATGCTTGCTTCTTGCCTTACTGCTCTGGCTAGGAATTCTAATACTGTGTTAAAGAGGAGTGGAGAGACTGGGCCTCCTTGTCTCATTTCTGATTTTAGAGGGAATGGCTTTAGCTTTTCCCCGTTAAGTATAATACTAGCTGTGGATTTGTCACACACAGCCTTTATTATACTGAGGAATGTTCCATGGATTCCTAGTTTCTCCAGAGCTTTTAACACAAAGGAGTATTTGATCTTGTCCAATGCCTTTTCTTCATCTATTGAGACAATCATGTGATTTTTGTCCTTGGTCCTGTTGATGTGGTGAATTATATTAATTGATTTGCATATGTTGAACCAGCTTTGCCTCCCTGTGATTAATCCTGTTTGATCATACTGTATAATTTTTTTTTCATGAGTTGTTGTAGATGGTTGGCCAGTATTTTGTTGAAATGTTTTGCAACGATTTTCATCAAGGAAATGGGGCTATAGTTCTCTTTCTTTGATGAATCTCTGTCTGGTTTGGGGATGAGGTTTATACTGGTTTCATAGAATGAGTTTGGTAAAGAACCTTCATTTTCAATTTCGTTGAAGAGCTTGAGGAGTATTGGTATGAGCTTTGCTTTGAAGACCTTATAGAATTCAGCTGTGAATCCATCTGGCCCTGGACTTTTCTTAGGTGGAAGGTCTCTTATTGCCATTTCTATTTCAGTGCTTGAAATAGGCCTGTTTAGTTGCGTTAGTTCTTCTTGGTTAAAGTGGGTATATTAATATTGGCTAGAAATTCATCCATTTCTTCTAGATTCTCAAATTTGTTGGCGTAATGGTTTGAGAAGTATTCCCTCATGAGGCTCTGGATATTGGTAATCTCTGTCGGGATATTACCATTTTTGTCTGTGGTTTTGTGTATTTCGGTATGTTCCTTCTTTTTTGGGTAAGAATTGCTAAGGGTCTGTCAATTTTGTTAATTCTGTCAAAGAACCAACCCATTGTTTTGTTGATTCTTTCTATAGTTTTTTTGGACTCCAATTCATTTAATTCTACTTTGATTTTAATAACTGGCTTCCTTCTATTGGGATTAGGGTTGGTTTGTTGCTCTTTTTCCAGGAGCTTAAGGTGACACACCAAATTGTTGGTTTGTGATTTTTTTCAATTTGTAATTGTAGGCACTCAGAGCTATATATTTTCTTCTGAGTACTGCCTTTGCTGTGTCCCAAAGTAGCTGGTATTTTGTGTGCTCCTTTTTCTTAAATTTCATAAACTGTTGGATTTCTGTTCTGATCTCTTCGATGACCTATTGGTGATGTGTTGTTCAATCTCAATGAGTTACAGTGTTTTCGTTGTTGGAGATGGGTGTTCAGTTCCAATTTGATGCCCTTGTGGTTTGAGAGAGTGCAGGGAATAATTTCAGTGTTTCTGAATCTGCCCAGGTTTGTTTTATGACCAAAACGTGGTCTATTTTTTTTATTTTTTATTGTAATTAGTAAAAGGGTTACATGATATTTGCCAGATACAAGGTGCATTAATTCACATACATTGTTACCCTTTCACATGTCTTGGTCCCCATTTCCCTCCCCCCCACCCCCACTCCTCATCTTGTTTTCCCCCCTTCCCTATCAAATTTCAAATATCCAAATACAAATAAATTCAGTATATCAGATAACAAAGTGAGATACTATAACAATATGAGATAACCAAGGGACAGCAAAGGAAATGAGATACAACATAGTACATTAAGGACAACAATCATTCATTATATGGCTTTTGTTTCAATATCCTGGAGGTCCTTTCAATTAGCTTCACATTATACGGCCTTATGTATCAAGATTTTGCTCTATTGCAGATCTCTGCTAGTAGAGCCCAAGGTTTCTACTGATTATGACGAATGAGAGATACCATTGAGCCTAAGTTCCCTTGAATCTGGCTTACTTCACTTAATATGATTTTTTCTAACTCTTTCCATTTTCTAAGAAATGGGGCGATGTCATTCTTTCTGACAGCAGCATAGAATTCTCTTGTGTACAAATACCACAACTTGATGATCCACTAATCAACTGAGGGACATCTAGGTTGGTTCCATGTCTTTGCTATGGTGAATAGTGCTGCAATGAACATTGTTGTGCTAGTGGGTTTAGTATGTCCTTGTTTCTGGATGGTTGGGTAAATGTCAAGTAGTGGAATTGCTGGGTCATAGGGGAGTTCTATGTTTAGCCTTTTGAGGCACTGCCACACTGCTTTCCATAGTGGTTGAACGAGTTTGCACTCCCACCAACAGTGTAGTAGTGACCCCTCCTGGCCACATCGCCTCCAGCATCTGTTGTTATTCGTTTTCCTGATCCTGGCCATTCTAACTGGAGTGAGGTGGAATCTTAGAGTTGTTTTGATTTGCATTTTTTTTATGACCAGAGATGTTGAGCATTTCTTCATGTGTCTATAGGCCATTTCTGTTTCTTCTTCAGAGAAGACTCTCTTTAAATCTTTGGCCCATTTTTTAATGGGATGGTTGTTACTTTGGAGGTTAGTTTTGGAGTGATTCAATTTTTTGAGTTGTTGATATATTTTAGATATGAGGCCTTTGTCCGTTGTTTGGTTGGTGAAGATTTTCTCCCACTCTGTAGGCTTCCTAATTTCTAGCTATGTCCTTTGCCATACAAAAGCTCTGCAGTTTAATGCAGCCCCACTTATCCAGCCTTTCTCTGATTTGTTGTGATTCTTGGTCCTTATTAAGAAAGTTTCGACCTGTGCCAAGGAGGCCTAGTGTACCTCCTATTCCTTCCTGTAAAGTTTTCAGTGTGTCAGCTTTTACCTCCAGGTCTTTGATCCATTTGGAGTTAATTCTAGTGCAAGGTGACAAAGAAGGATCCAACTTTAGTTTTCTGCAGGTGCTTAACCAGTTCTGCCAGCACAACTTGTTAAAGAGGTCGTCTTTCTTCCATTCTATTTTTTTGGCACCCTTGTCAAAGATTAGGTGGCCATAGGTCTGTGGTTTAATATCTGGGTCCTCAGTTCTAATCCATTGGTCTTCAGGCCTGTTCCTGTGCCAGTACCAAGCTGTTTTGAGAATTATAGCTCTGTAATAGAGTCTAAAGTTTGGAATTGAAATTCCTCCAGCGCTGTTCTTTCTGCTAAGAAGTGTTTTTGCTATACGGGGTCTTTTATTATTCCATATGAAGTTTTGGATTGCCTCTTCTATTTCCTTAAAGAATGACATTGGGATGTTGATGGGTATTGCATTGAATTTGTAGATAGCTCTTGGCAAGATTGTCATTTTCACAATGTTGATTCTTCCAATCCAGGAGCATGGGAGGTTTTTCCATTTCCTTAGTTCTGCTTTAATTTCCTTTTTTAGGGTTTTAAAGTTTTCGTCAAAAAGGTCCTTTACATTCTTAGTTAAGCTAATTCCTAGGTACTTTATTTTCTTTGAGGCTATTGTGAAAGGAGTTGCTTTCCTGATTATTGCCTCGTTCCTCTCACTGTTGGCGTAAAGGAAGGCAGTTGAGGGTTTATTTTATAGCCTGCTACACTTCCAAAGTTTTGAATCAGCTCAAGGAGCTTGGGAGTAGAGTCTATAGGATTCTTTAAATACAGAATCATGTCATCTGCAAAGAGGGATAGTTTTATTTCCTCTTTCCCTACTTGGATCCCCTTTATGCTTGCTTCTTGCCTTATTGCACTGGCTAGGAATTCTAGTACTATGTTAAAGCGGAGTGGAGAGAGTGGGCATCCTTGTCTCGTTCCTGATTTTAGAGGGAATGGCTTTAGATTTTCACCATTAAGTGTAATAGTAGCTGTGGGTTTCTCATATACAGCCTTTATTATATTGAGGAATGTTCCATGGATTCCTAGTTTCTCCAGAGCTTTTAACATAAAGGGGTGTTGGATCTTGTCAAATGCCTTTTCCGCGTCTATTGAGACAATCATGTGATTTTTGTCCTTGCTCCTGTTGATGTGTTGAATTATATTAATTGATTTGCGTATGTTGAACCAGCTTTGCCTCCCTGTGATGAATCCAGTTTGATCATAGTGTATAATTTTTTTTGATGAGTTGCTGTAGATGATTGGCCAGTAATTTGTTGAGAAGTTTTGCATCGATGTTCATCAAAGATATAGGTCTATAGTTCTCTTTCTTTGATGAATCTCTGTCTGGTTTGGGGATGAGGGTTATACCGGCTTCATAGAATGAGTTTGGTAAGGAACCTTCATTTTCAATTTCGTTGAAGTGCTTGAGGAGTATTGGTGTGAGCTCTGCTTTGAAGACCTTATAGAATTCAGCTGTGAATCCATCTGGCCCTGGGCTTTTTGAAAATGTGGTCCATTTTTGAAAATGTTCCATGTGCTGCTGAAAAAAATGTGTATTGTGTTGTTGCTGGGTGGAATAATCTGCAGATGTCTGTTAGATCTAGTTGGTCTATACAGTTATTCAAATCTCAGTTTTCTCTGTTGAGTTTTTGCCTGATTGATCTGTCCATAGGTGAGAGTGGTGTGTTAAAGTCACGAACAATCACTTTGTTTCGATCTATGTATGGTTTCAGTGAAAGTAAAATTTGCTTGATAAAGTTTGGAGCTCCGCGATTACGTGTGTAGATATTTAGGATGGTTATGTCCTCCTGGAGGAAAGATCCCTTTAGTAGTATGTAGTAACCTCCTTTGTCTTTTCTCATTAATTTTAGTTTGAAGTCTATTTTATGTGATATGAGGATGGCAACTCCAGCCTGTTTATGGGGCCATTAGCTTGATAAACTTTCTTCCAACCTCTCACTTTCCCTTAGCAGGATTTCCCGCTAAGAGATCTCTCTGAAATCCTTTGCCAGTTAGAATGATGCTCTTGCCAGCACCACCTCTCTATCCCCAATTGCTTTGGCGGGATCTTTGTCAGCAGTCAATATGGCGCTGCTCTCAGCTTGTGGGGGAGGGGTTTCCTTCCCAGTGCCGTTCAGCAAGAAGAAGTGGAAACTTCTCCTCAGAGGTAATCACAAATTGCTTGATTCTCCGGTTCGGTGGAGCTGGCAGGTCCATGCACAGTGTCGGCCCTGGGCTCGTGCAGGCTCTGTGTGGCTCCGTCTGCAGCTTGCACGTCTGAGTCGCCAAGAAGCGCTGTCTGCTCCGCGGCTGGTGGGGCTTTATGCTGTCTTCTCGCGCTGGTATTCTGGCTTTTTCCTCTCTGACTGAGAACTCTGTAGCACTAATGCTTACTTAGGATCAATTTTTGGTAAAGAACTGTCCCCTACGTTGCCAGAACTTGTATCTTGGCAGGAGCTCAGAACAACTCACAATGAACCGCCACCATCTTCTGCTGATTCTCTAAACTCTTGTATTAAATGTTTTCTACGCTCTCACCTAACACTTCACAATTAATGTTAAACTTGAAAATTACTTTTGAAAGATTCAGTGAAGAAGAATAAAGAAGTGGAATTAAAAGCCATATATATGTATATATGTGTAGTTATATCAAACACACATACATTTATGAAAGGAGAATTATTGATACTGTTGCTGTGCTTTCTTGCTCATTATCCATCTTTATTTCTTCTAATGGATTTGAGAAAATACAAAAATGAGCAAACTGAGGGTAATGTAGGATTTGCTCTCATAGCCCTAATAACTAAATTAGTCAAATAATGTACACTTTCTCTGAAATTTTTGGCCATTGAATAAATTGATATTTCACATAATAGAAATTTTTTCACAAATGAAAGAATAAAGCATATTTGTAAGAATTCCTTTTTCAGTTAAATGCTCATTTATTTGACAAGTTATTTCTGGGGGCTTTTCTCATGTTAATTCTATACTCCTCAGCTAAATCACAAAACAAAGGAATGAGAAACATAAATATGTCCTCAGAGTCTACATTATAATAAAAAGGGGGTATGGAAGATTAATAAATGTAGGAAAATATAGCAAGGTAAATTGCAGAGTGAAGGGAAGCATTTTTGCAACATTTAATCAAACTGATCAGGCAAAACTAACAACAGTAAGATATATTTTGCAAAACCTTGAGGACAGGGAACAAGTCATGTGTGGCTCACTGAAGAGCAGCAGAAAGACCAACGAAATGAGCCAGGGGAACGATTTAGAGGAAATCAGTGCATTTTCTGAGATGTATGGCCAAATTTTTAATTACAATTTTCAAAATGTAGAGGAAGCTTTATCAAGATCGAAAAAATAAAAGGAATGGGAGAAAACACAGAACTTGCAGTCACCAAATTCTTGAATAGAACAAGAAAAAAAAAATCTCTCCGAAGGCTTGTAAGCAAAAGGTGTTTATTAGGAAGATACTTGGCTTTCACAGACTAAGAAAGATGGAAGAAATAGGTTTCAGATTCAGCTATGCCATCATAGAATTTATTCAGTGCAAGGACCCTACCTGGCTGTCTGGCCAGGAATATCAAACGCAAAGAGACAGACTTAGCTGAACCTGCTGTGCTGTTGGCACTAAGGCCACTTTCCTCTGAAGACCTCAGAATAGGAAGGTGTGTCTGTGGACAGCCTCAACACATCATAAGCTCCCCAGTGAGGTGCTCCAGGTGCTGTCTGGCAGTTTCAGATCTACATTGGTATGAGGCATAGGAAAGTGTGCCCTAGAATCAGAGGGGAGATTGGAAATGTGCATTTGACTTCACTGTGGAACCAGAACTTGCAACATCAAGTTTCTCCATCACACAACAGCATTGAAATAAATATATTGCATCCACACATTAATCGGAGGAGCATCCATTATAGAAGCAAGTCAAAAAGTGGTATGGATGAATGTGTCAGGGCATTTCACCTCTGAATTATCAGGTTCCCCTGTAAAACTGGGATTGTTGTTCAAATATTTACTGCTTTAGATATTTCTCATTAAACAAAACCATATGAGGTATGGGGAGGGAACATGGGCAGCACTTTTGCTTTAACCATCAGGAAGCCATGAAGCCATTGTGTTTCGATAGGAAAGGAGAATCAAGAAAAACGTATTCACCCTGAGCTGTCTACTTAGGAAGAATGATGCTTCTTGCTCATGGCCTCTGAGGGCTGGATCCAGGACTAGGAAGCTGTGTTTACATACAAAGTTCTGTTAGCATGCATCACAAGAGTTCCATCAGACAGATCAGAAAAGAGCAGGCTCAGCCCCAAAATCTGGGACCTCCCAGCAGCTGCCTTGAAGTCTTGGGTGGATGGTAAGGTACTCAGTGCATAGAATAAGAAAGACATTTCAGCTATTGTATTCATTTACATTGCTTTTATACATTTGGAATTATTGGTATTACAACTTATTTTCTAAAAACTAAGTCTGGGAAAACTCAAATTACATAGAAAATCTTAAAAATTAGTGTGAGCTCTGCTTTGAAGACTTTATAGAATTCAAATGTGAATCCATCTGGCCGTGGGCTTTTCTTAGGTGGAAGGTCTCTTATTGCCATTTCTATTTCAGTGCTTAAAATAGGCCTGTTTAGTTGGGTTAGTTCTTCTTGGTTCAGTGTAGGTGTGTTAATATTGGCTAGGAATTCATCCATTTCTTCTAGATTCTCAAATTTGTTGGCGTAAAGTTTTCAGAAGTATTCCCTCATGATATTCTGGATCTTGGTAATTTCTGTAGTGATATTACCATTTTCTTCTTCGATTTTGTTTATTTCGGTATGCTCTCTTCTTTTTGTGGTAAGATTTGCTAAGGGTTTGTCAATTTTGTTAATTCTTTCAAAGAACCAACTGCTTGTTTTGTTGATTTTTTCTATAGTTTTTATAGAATGAAAGAAAGACAGCCTCTTCAACAAGTTGTGCTGGCAGAACTGGTTAAGCACCTGCAGAAAACTAAAGTTGGATCCTACTTTGTCACCCTGCACTAGAATTAATTCCAAATGGATCAAAGACCTGGAGGTAAAAGCCAACACACTGAAAACTTTACAAGAAGGAATAGGAGGTACACTAGGCCTCCTTAGCACAGGTCGAAACTTTCTTAATAAGGACCAAGAAACACATCAAATCAGAGAAAGGCTGGATAAGTGGGACTGCATTAAACTGCAGAGCTTTTGTATGGCAAAGGACATAGCTAGTAAATTAATTAGGAAGCCTACAGAGTAGGAGAAGATCTTCACCAACCATACAGCGGACAAAGGCCTTATCTCTAAAATATATCAACAGCTCAAAAAATTGAATCAATCCAAAACTAATCTCCAAAGTAACAACCATCCCATTAAAAAAATGGGCCAAAGACTTAAAGAGAGTCTTCTCCTGAAGAAGAAACAAAAATGGCCTACAGACACATGAAAAAATGCTCAACATCTCTGGTCATAAAAAAAATGCAAATCAAAACAACTCTAAGATTCCACCTCACTCCAGTTAGAATGGCCAGGATCAAGAAAATGAATAACAATAGATGCTGGAAGGGATGTGGCCAGGAGGGATCCCTACTACACTGTTGGTGGGAGTGCAAACTCATTCAACCATTATGGAAAGCAGTATGGCAGTGCCTCAAAAGGCTAAACATAGAGCTCCCCTATGACCCAGCAATTCCACTACTTGGCATTTACCCAACCAGAAACTAGGGCATACTAAATCCACTATCACAACAATGTTCATTGCAGCACTATTTACCATAGCAAAGATATGGAACCAACCTAGATGTCCCTCAGTTGATGAATGGATCAACAAGATGTGGTATTTGTACACAATGGAATTCTATGCTGCTGTCAGAGAAAAGGACATTGCCCCATTTGTTAGGAAATGGAAAGACTTAGAAAAATTCATATTAAGTGAAGTAAGCCAGACTCAAAGGAAAATAGGCTCAATGGTTTCTCTCATTTGTCATAATCAGTAGAAACCTTGGGCTCTCATAGCAGAGATTTGCAAGAGAGCAAAACCTTGATACATAAGGCCATATAGTAAGAAGCTAATTGAAAGGACCTCTAGGATATTGAAACAAAAGCTATATAATGAACGATTGTCCTTAATGTACTTTGTTATCTCTCATCTCTTTTGCTGTCCCTTGGTTATCTCATATTGTTACATTATCTCACTTTGTTATCTGATATATTGGATATATTTGTATTTGGTTATTTGAAATTGTATAGAGAGAGGGGAAAACCAAGATGTGGGGGTGGGGGGGAAGGGTAATGGGGACCAAGACATGTGAAAGGGTATCAATATATGTGAATTAATGCACCTTCTATCTGGCAAATATCATGTAACCCTTTTATTAATTACAATAAAAATATTAAAAAAGAGAAAAATCTTAAAAATTAAAAAAAATTCTACTGAGAATATTCCTTAGCACATTTATAATTAGCTACCATAGAAAGTGATCATTTCCCTTTATATATACCAAATAAAATATCATTGAAATAAAGATCAATCCTACTAGCCTTGTGCCTCATAAAAGTAAAAATAGAAAATATTGTTTAAAAATTTGGGGACCTGAGTACAATCTTCTATTATTGCACCCCACCACCCAATGTAATATTAGCAAGTATGTTCTAGGTCTCTGGCTTGCAGGCAGTGTTCTGAAATGATTCACAAATGTATACACACACACACACACACACACAATTGCCAGAGAACCATAAGGAAGTATATAATTACCCCTCATTTCATATCATAGTCAGATAGCTTCCTAGAGGCTGTAGATCTTGGAAGGTCAGAAAGGATTTTGTTGTAAGCATTTTTGTTCAGGAGTTTACCAAATACCTTCTTTTCAACAACAAACTTTGATTAAAGGATAAAATAAGGTATTGAAATGTTATACAAGATATATGACAGCATATTAAAAGTTATAAGGAATAATTGAAGTAATTATAATGTATTCACTAGAATAAAAATAGCATAACAAATAAATATCCCCAATCTATTGCACCATATTTATCTAAGAAAGAGTGTTGCCTCTGTCGCTTCCTTCTTTTCAAATACTCCCTAGTTCCAGACATTTTGCTGAAAAAAATGAAAGTTCATTCTTTTTTGCAGCTTAATAATATTTCATTGTGTACCTATGCAACATTTTCTTTCTTCACAGGCCTTTATGCTAACCTAACAGCTTACTTATTGTGTATAGTGCTGCAACCAACACAGGGATGGTAGTATGCTAATTTCATTTTTTTGGATACACTTTCCAAAGTGGAGCACACAGATAATGTGATAGGTCAACACATTTTTTAAAAGCAAAATAATCCTGAAATTGAGAGAAAATTACTCTCTAGTTCTCTCTTAAATGGGAAAATAAAAACAAAACAAATTAAGTAAACATGGAATAACATTTGCTCAAGATTTAGAAGGATAAGAGTGCAGGAGTTTATAAAGGAGGTTTCATTTGATCAGAATTCACTGGATCCATGTACGAATATATCTCACTGTATTCCAATAACATGAACAATTAATATATGCTAACCAAAAAGTTATTTTTTGCCCATCCTGAGCTTGAGATCAGGACGTTAGCACTGTCCTTGGGCTTTCTCAAGCCGAGTGCCCTACCACTTGAACCACAGTACCACTTTTGGATTTTTCTATGTATATGGTACTGAGGAATCAAAACCATGTCTTCATGTATGGTAGACAACCCATAGCCCAAACTCCTGGCCCTAAATCAAAACATTAAAAAAAATCTGGATGTGTAGTAATACACACCTGTATGCATAATACTCAGTGGCCTGTGTCTGGAGGACCATAAGATCTAGGTCAGCAAGGTTGCAGAGTAATATCTTGTCTCAAAAACAAAAAATCAAGCGTTACTACTTCTGAAAATATGATATGTATAACTTCTAGTTCAAAAAAAGTAACACACTTCTCACCAACCCAGATGCCCCTCAGTGGATGAATGGATTGAGAAAATATGGTACTTATACACATTGGAATTCTATCCTGCCATCAGAAAGAATAACATCACTCCATTCATAAGAAAATGGTAAGACTTGGAAAAAATCATGTTTTCCCTCATTCGTAATAATTAGTACACATCTAGGACTCTCCTAGGAGAGGATCACAGTGGCTCAAAGGCTATGTACATATGGTTATACAGGGTGAGAGCAAATGAACTCTAGGTTATGGAAACCAGAGGTTTACCTCCGTGACTATTGTTCTTAATGTACTATGTTATTTCTTTTCTCTTTTTTCCCCTTTTGGTTAATCTCATGTTGTTACTGTATCTATCTGACTTTGTTACCTGGCATATTGTATATATGTTTATTTGTTTATTTGAAATAGGCAAGAGAAGAGGGGAAAAAAACATGATTGGGAAGAATTGGGGGGTGGGAAACTGGGACAAAAATATGAGAAGAGGTATCAATGTGCAAGAAGTAATGCACCCAGTAACTGACGAATGTAATTGTAGCCCTCTGTACATTATCCTGACAATAAAAAGGTAACACAGAAAAACAAAAATCAAATAAATAGGTATATTAATGAATGGTTAATAGGTAAACATATGGGTTTGAGACCAGCCTAGACAAGACAAGACTATACCATACCATTAAATACTCTCAAAATGTTTTCTGAGAGTTTACTCAAAATTTGTTTTTATGTCATTTGTTTGAACCTGAATTTTCACCTCAGTCTTAAATTGGCTAAGAAATCTGACAAGTACATTTAAATAGAAAGATTCAACATACATGGCAAAGCTACTGCATGCGGGAAAAGACTCAAGATTGTCAATAATATCTTGTTTCCAGAGAGTTATCTTTTCCACACCTGGAGTCTTATTCCCTCCTAATCAGCACAAGGTTGAACTTGAGGCGGTTGTCTTCTGTCCATCTCTGTTTGTACTTAGAACCCTGGGCTAACTGTTGCCCTTGACCTCAGTAAAACTATGAAATGTAGAGTCAGAAAACAACTTCCAAAAATGGGCAAGAAGAAATGAGACACAAAAAGATTATATTGAATATTGAAAATATTATATAAATGGAATTTGAGTTTGGGGAAGTTGTGTATGGGTGTGAGAGAAAAAAGAAAGAGGAGGAGGATAGGAAGGAATAAGATCAGGAGAAGAAGTAGAAGTAGAAGGAGGAAGAGAAACAGGAGGAGGAGGAAAAAAAAGAAGGAGCAGGAGAATATGACAAGGATGAGAAAGAAGAGGTACGTTTTATCCTTGCTTCCTAATCCATACATTTAAGCCCATATCTATTTCCTCATGAACTATTCCACAAAAATGCTCTGTCTTATTTTAAGATACATAAGGTCAGTTCACAACGTTCTGGAAATGAGTACATTAGCTTACCACCTGCCCCGGAAGGTTGCTCAAGTGAAAAAATTATAAACTATTTATAGAGAAATGGCTTAAGAAGAGAAAAAAATAAAATATAATACCCTTTATAGAAGATATAAGTACAAGCCCAGTTTGTACATGTTTAGTTCAAATTACCATTTTCCCCATAAGAAATGCAGAAGAATTTGTGAGGCAGATTAATTTGTATAATTGTATTGCATAATCACTAGGGGCTGTTGAACAGAATTCAAATCGGAGATCCCTCTTGAATATTGTGATTGTTAAATTAAAGTCTTGACAACCTGGTAAACAATAAACACAACAGCCTCTCCATGCGCACTACAACCACAGCCAAGAGAAGTTGGCTCTCAGTACTGCTAGAAAGAGTTCAAGCAGAGTTCCAGACACTGGCAACCTCTGTAAATGCACAGCCTGTATCATTCTGTAGAGATGTGGCTGTCATTGCTGCTGTTTGCTTAGTTTAGTTATAGCTTTAAAAGAAAGTTTATTCTTTGTATGTCCATAGGAAGAAATGTAATACTCTTACAACCTCAAGTATGTCTACATTAATCATCTCATGCAGAGTGGATAGTCTTGCCACATCCACTTGATTTTGTTGCATGCTTCATCCTGCATTAAATGTTTGCACACCAAACAGCAGGTCAAGTGCACTTTAGATTTGTCTGTCAGGAAGCTGCTCTGATAAAACCATGGCAAAGGGCTGGGAGTTTGGCCTAGTCGTAGAGTGCTTGCCTAGCGTACCACATACGTAGAAAAAGCCACAAGTGATGCTGTGGCTCAAGTAGTAGAACTCTAGCCTTGAGAAAGCCCAAGGATAGTGCTCCGGCCCTGAGTTTAAGCCCTAGGACTGGTAAAACAACAACAACAGCAAAAACATGACAATATGTTTAGCTAGTTTGACTTCCCCAGATTGAGCCTTAAAAGTTGCTACAGGAAGAAAACATCTGTAAGTTTCGGAAAGAAATACAATGATATAAGGCTAAATTAAAGGACCTCCAAGATATAGAAACAAGAGCCATATAAGGTGTGACTGTTGTTCTTGACGTACTATGTTATTTCTCATCTCTTTTGTAGTCCCTTGGTTATCTCATATTGTTACATCTTATCTTGTTATCTGATATATTATATATATATGTTTATTTGTTTATTTGAAATAGGATAGCGAAGGGGAAAACAAGATGAGGGGAGGGGATGGGGAGGAAATGGGGACAAAAACATGAGAAGGGGTAGCAATGATTGTTAAGGAATGCATCTTCTATCTGGCGAATATATTGTAACCCTTCTATTAATTACAATAAAAATTTAAAAAAAGAAATACAATGACAAATACCATATCTCTACATTCAAGGGGTTTGACATTTGGTTAGGATATAAATACAAAAGCCCATATGAGAATGAAGGAAACTGAAGAGTCTTAACTGATTGTTATTCCCACCCAGAACTCTGACTACCTGAGAAACTAAGCAATTCTCTTTATGCTCTAGCAATCCCTATGTCACCCCTGGCTCCTTCTTTAACTGTCCCTTATCCCTCACAGCCCTCCCACATGAGCTCGAGCTGATGTCCTATTCAGTCCTCCATCTCTGCTAGTGTGAACCTCACAAGTATGCTCAGCTGTCCTTCCACAAAAGCTCTGTGATTTTCTGTAATATACATAGTCATTTGACAATGCTCTCACCTTTGGCTCTAAATCTCAATGGTTCCCAGATTTACCTCAAAACATTATAGGACTTTTGGAAGGATTTTTGTTGCTAGTCATTTAACTGTCACCTTGTCAAGCTAGAGCTTGTACCCTTGTAACTGCTTCCCACATGTTGAAGGAAAAATGGATATGTAGATTAGATAGATAGATAGATAGATAGATAGATAGATAGATAGATAGATACATACATACATACATACATACATACATACACACATATATACAAGAATAAATGTCTTATAGAATAATAGATTGATCTAAAGCGTACATACATATAATTCCCATATTTAATTGATTTTTTAGTTCTAGACTATATAAAACTCATGATGTGATAGATGCTTGTTACATTTTAATAGACTATTTTTTCCTGGAGAAACCATAATATATAGGATAGGAAGGTCATGTGCACAACAAGGAGTTAGATTCTATGAGTGAGATAATTATTCATGCATAGCCATCCATCAAATGTGAACAGGGCTCAGTGGAAGAATTTGACCTTATTTCAGGAGACCTGGGGAAGTTCTCAGGGCAGTGTTGGCATGTGAATGGAGGGTACATGGTAAGGACAACAGCAAACTGTGCTGTGGAAGAAGCACTGGTATGAATAAGTATTACAAGAGAGAAGATGGGGCATTCACCATAGCATCTTTACGGAGCAGCTCTTTGGAATAATGATATTTCTTCACCTACTAAGTATTTTGTATTTATTGACTCTTCTCAGAGCTGAGGATGAAAAAAATAATAATGGAGGATTAGGCAACCAAAAATCAAAGGGTAAATAATCGCAGGTGATTACAATAGAATGTTTTGGTGTATTAACAAAATGCAAATCATCAGAAAACAGGCTCATAAAACAGATTCTGTCAAGCAAAAGAAATTTCATATACTCTTTTCCTCTAAGTAGAATATCATTTCTGAGAAACACTTAGTTTGAAAGAAAACAATCTCATCCATATCTGAAAATAATGGCTGACATTCATCAAAGTCAGACTTGGTATTACTGCTTTTCTGGTCAGGATCATTAAATCAGAGCATATGTTTAATATTGTGATTAAGAGCTACTCAGTATCATTAGGAATTAACATTTTTATAATGTTGTTCTTGTTCCCCTCTCCTGCCTATTTAATCAAAGCAAGCCCAGTGGTGGGGGAGGGGCAGGAAAGATAAATGATATTGCATCTCAAAACAAATGATGAGAATATCTTTGAAGAACTCATTCAGAGCTGCACTAGACAAAGCTCTCTAGGACTCACTGCAGAAATATTTTATGATTAGAGAAAAAGGTGGTCAAAGTTTAACTTCAACTATTCTATTTGCATTACTTATTCCTGTGTGAGCATATAATGCTTTGTACTTTTATATTATTTTTTCCTAATAAATGGTAAGGGTTTAAGGATGTAGTAGCTCAGAGTTTCTCACCTACTTCATTCCAGTCAGGAAGGAGAGAAACAAGTAGCAAGAATATTAAGGAGAGGATATGGTCATCAAAAGTGCAACTCCATTGATGCTCTTCCTCTAACTGGGCCTCATATTCTAATTTCAATAACCTCTCAATTATGTTGACAAAATTATGAATGTATCAATGGATTGGAGCATGGATTAGGTCAAGATTTATTCACCTGTTAAAAACATGATCCACTAGCTGGGGAACAAGATTTTAACCTGTGACACTTTGGGGCTATACATTCTTCATAGCTTTCCATGGTTTAATTCATGACATGCAGGCAGACATATGATTAAGATGTCTCCAGTTGTGTTTCAGGGGCAGTTCCATGGTGCATAATGACTTTTGATTGTTACCTGGTATGTTGTATTTATGTTTGTTTACTTGAAATAGGGAAGGAAATGAGGAAAACAAGATGACTGGGAGGGGTTGGGGGAGGGAAAGGGGCCAAAAACATGAGAAGGGGTATCAAAGTTTGAGAAATAATATACCCATTACTTGATGAATGTATATCCTCTATACATTATCCCAACAATAAAATACAATTAAAAGTAGACTGTATATGCTTCAATGATTCTAATAGATTATGTTACCTAGTGACTTTTTAACAACTATACTTTGTACAAATATACCCTTATCAATTTCATTTAATAACAAAACTACCCGATGACACTAAAATATCTAAAGTGGACAAGCCCAATGTTTTGTTATAAGTAGAATAAAAGCAAATAAGAGCCCTACATTAAGATATGACAAATGGATTATGAGAAGAATATTGAACATTAGTTCTAATGTAAGTCAGAAGGCCATAAATTGGAGGTAGAATTCAAGTACTGTGTGGAAAATCAAAGGAGAAAAATGACTAGTGCTTAAAGGAAAGTATAGTACTAGGGTACAAATCGGATGGAATTCCTATTAGTAATGCACCAACCATTTCTGTTTTCCAACCCTTGAAATAAATTAGAGTTCCATACTCTTAAGTATTCCAGGAAAGCTCCCTTATCTTATCTGTCAAGATCTCTATGGAGATTTTCATTTACATTTTACAGATAAAGAAGTAGGAGCCAACAAAAGATTAGCCAATTCCCTAAGATCAGGTAGAAAGGAAGAATTTTTATGACTTTCAAACTTATAAAACTTTTTACTGTGTCATATGAAAGCAGACCTATTATAAATATCAATAAAAGAATATAATAAATCTTTAGATACATTGTTTCTGAGTCATTAACAATGTACATCAAGTAATCATTTATTATAATAACCAGAATATTATTGACTTTGTATCCCCAAACTTTGAGTATTGTAAGGTTAATCACTCAAGAAGGAACTTACTGAGATTTTCTGTGTACAATGTTTTTTCAAAGTGCAGCTTCTAACCATTTGATTTAAAATGATCTAAAGACTTATAGAATACTGGCCATGAAGCCTTATCAAATAATTAGAGAGTGAAAAAAATCAATTTTTATACAAAATAATCAACATTTTTAAAGTAATTAGATTCTAAGTTTAAATTTTATTTTTAAAATTAGCTTCTTTACCTCCAGAGACTTATTATCTATTTTGGTTGTCTTTTATGATATCAGTACAAGTTGCTGAGAGCTAAGGAGTTACTAGCTTTAGATTTAATTCAGTTAAGAAAACGTGGTTTCAGCTAAAGAGAAGGGATATAATGAAGAGAAGTTTAAATACAATGATAAAGTTTAATTTGTAGCTAAAATTAATAATAACTTTTCTTTTATAGCCATACAGTCACTCTTATTCTCACTTGGTCCAGAATGAATCCGTTAGTGTAAAGATGTTGCTTCTTTATTCTCCTTTGAAGATATAGACAATTCTGTTCCACAGTTATTCATTCTTTAGTATCCGCAGTTTCTTGTTGTCCATTATTTTCTTCAGGAAACTGTGTTTTATACTTTGAAGAATTTATAAGAATTCAATTCAAGTTCTCCTTCTCTCCTACTCCTCCTCATGGTCCTTCACCTCCTCCAATTTCTTCTCTTCTTTCTCATTCTTCTTTCTCTCTTCCTTCTCCATTCCAACTCCTTCTCCCTCTCTTCTGACTCCTCCACTCCCTTCACTACTTTGCCTTGGTCCTATCTTGAAGTCTTGTCCAAGCTAGCTCTTCACTTATTTCAACAGGAAGTTGTAAATGTGCTTCCCACATCCATTCCACCCTGCTTAGTTATCAGCCCATCCATTCATGCATTCCCTCAGCAGCAGGTACCAGTCTTTATCCCATCTCACAACTCACTAGCTATCCTGTTCCGTAGAGATGTGGAATTCATTTTTGGTCAATTTTCCCATGAGTTCCATTTCTTTCTTTTACATAAATCCTTTAAAGATTGGGTCCACTAGCCCTGCATTCTTTCTGAGCTATTTGATATTCCTCTCCACTTAACTATTCCATTATTACTTCAAAAACAACTTTGTGTGTCCGTCTACCTCCTATATCTTTCTTTTCTGTCTATGCTCACAAACTGAGTACAATAATCCATAAAGCTTTCTTGACCAACGAAGGATAACAATATTCCAGTATTTTTTGAGAAATCTCCATGTCACTCAATCTTTTCTCCTGGACTCTCTGGCACAATGGCATCACATCCTGGTGCAGATCAGTGCAGACTGCCCTGCACAGATGCACTCACTAGTCTTCCACTGCTAATGATTCATTAGGGTGATTTCTGGCAACAAAATACTGTAATAGCATCTCAGTTCCAAATGAATTTGTAAAACCAAATGTTTGCCATGTGAAGTACAAAGTCTCCTCCCTGGCCTCCAAGCTAATTTTTCCAATATGTCTTTTCTCCTACACATATGTTAGTCTTCCTTCAAACAGACAGATTCCTTATTTTGAAGAAAAAAAATCTTGCTTTCTTTTATTTGGTTCCTTGATGACAGAATTCTTCCTTCTAGCCACAGTCGATGTTCACCCTTCCACATTTTGATATATGCAAATTATCTCTGTTTCAAAGTCTTTCTTACCATTTGTTTTCCTCTAAAAAAAAACATGCCTGGCAATTTTATTTGAAGGCATTCCCCCTTCATGGAATTGATATAGGAATTAATTGAATGCATCCTGTTTTATGCTGGCCTGTTTCTCTTATTTTAAGGAAAAAAAAGAAAGGTCTCTCTTTCCTATTGAGTTGTAAGTTTTCTTTCTGAAAGCAATATGTTAAACTGTACATAGTGAAGCGTTTCTTTATGACATTTCCATACACACATACAATATATTGATCATATTCACTTTTCTTATCCCTACTTTTTCTATCTCTCTCTCTTTTCTCTCTCATTTCCTCTCTCTTCTACCTACCCACTAGCCAGCCACTTATTTTTATGACTTTGGTGGTATTGTGTTGTTTGTTTTTATTTGCACTAGTGTCCACAAACAACAAGAGACATATTTGTCTTAACAGCTTATTTCACAGTTCCATCCTTTTTCCAGCAAAACTGCATAGTACTGTTCTTAATGGCACAGTAAAACTCTATTATGTATATCTGCCACAATTTGTATCCATTTATCTTTTGATAGGCCACTAAGTTGATGGATCAATGCAGTTATACAGAGATCTAGTGTAGTCTCATATCATTACCCAAAGGTGGTAGGGTTGGGAATTCCCTTCCTTTAATTTTTTGAGGAATATTCTGATCTCTATAGTGAATGGAGTCACTTATATTCCCACCAATAGAGACTATTAATTACTTTTCATACATATCGTTCCCATCATTCATCATGATTAATTTTCTTAATAATGGCTTATATGACTAGTAAGGTAAAATCTCATTCTGATTTCTTTTCTCTTCTGGCTAAGGACATTAAAGATGTTTTGAGATATTTATTGACCACACGTAAGTTTTTTTTCCCCCAAAAGTATTGGTTCAAGTCATTTGTCAGCTTAGTGCATTATCTGCAATTTTGATGATTAAGGTTTGATTTTTTTGTATTCTAGATATTAATTCCTTATCAGATGAATACCTGGGAAAGATTTTCTTTCATTCTGCAGGCTGCCTCTTCTTTCATTTTTTAATTAGAAGAATCTGTTTAACACAATCTCACTAATCAATTTATGTTCCTATTTCCTGAGGCACAAAATCTTAGCTTATACCCATATTTTGAAGATTTTTCCTTAAGATTTTCTCTAGTGGTTTCAATATTTCAGATCATACATTAAGATTTTTCATCCATTTGAGATGAATTTTATCTAGTGTGAGTGCTAGAAGTCTGGTTCCAGTCTTCTTTGTGTGAATACTTGTTTCTCCAAAAGCAGTTGATAATGTGGCTGTCTTCTTTCCAATGTATTTTTTTTTTTGCTTCTTATAAGTCAAATGACTGAGGCTATGTACCTTTGTTTGTGGGTCTTCTATTCCACTGATCTATGTGTCTGTTTCTGTGTCAGTAGCTTGGTGTTCTTATTAGGCTCTGTAGTAGTTTTGTTGTTGTTGTTGCTGTTGTTGAACCCAAGGCTTCATTTATGCTAGGCAAGAATTCTGTCACTAAGCCTCATTCCCACCCGCTGTAGTCTAGATTTTTTTCCTTGTTGCTTTTTGTTTGTTTTTTTTTGCCAGTCCTGGGGCTTGAACTCAGGGACTGAACACTGTCCTTGGGCTTTCTCAAGGTTAGCGCTCTGCCACTTGAGCCACTGTACCACTTCTGGATTTTTTCTATATGTGTACCAAGGAATTGAACCTGGATCTTCATGCAAGTTAGGCAAACCACTAGGTCAAACTCTTGGACTGTGTAGTATAGTTTTAACTCAGGAATTATAATATGTGCAGCATTGCTAATTTGGCTCAAGACACCTCTGACTATTCAGGAACTTTTGTATTTCCCTACAATTTTTGATATTATTTTGGTTTCTGCAAAGGATGTCATTAAAATTTTGATGGAAATGGTAGTTTGGTAGTGTGTTCGTTTTTATATTGTTCTGCCATTCGTTCCACAAACAAGGAAGTTCTTATTTTTAGTGTCTTCTACAGTTTCTTTATTTAGTGCATTTGATTATAGATATATTTAATATCTCTGGTTAGGTTCATGTGTAGGTATTTCAGTAGCTATTGTTTTTTATTGTAATGTATAAAGGTGTTACAGTTATATTTACTAGATAGTAGGTGCATTTTTTTCTCACATATTGATACCCCTTCTCATGTTTTTGTTCCTATTTCCCTTCTTCCACCCCTCCCATTCATCTTGTTTTCCCATTTCCCTTTCCTATTTCAAAAAAACATGTAAACATATATACAATAACCTAAGTTGATTTTATATACTGGTATTTTGCTGAGCGTATAAAAATCTATAAATTATTAAATAATATCAAATTAATTATTATTAATTTTTCTCACAAAGTCTAAAGAATATTGCCTACATATACATATATATTTACAACACAAACACTCACACAAACACATACACACTAATACACACAGGTATGTACATACAAAGCTATGATTACATGTGTGAATCTCAACAGGGTGAAGGTTTATTTTTAAACAAAATTCTCAACAAAGCAATAATTGTGTGCTAAATAAATGAAAAGGGATTCATTGCCTCCTTGCTAATTAAAATGTCATTGCTATCTTTCTATTATTAGTAGGCCTACCTAAAATAATTTTAACTATTTACCAAGAGAGACTGCAATTTAAGATGATTTGGATTATGGCTTTTTCAAAGTCAGTATATTATATGACATTTAGGGTTTGACTAAAATGTAAAAAATATGAGAATGCATATGTATGGCAATTAATATTTCCTAATTTGATCTCCTAATATGTATTTTAAAAAACTGAAAAAAATTTAAAATAAATATTTGAGAGATGAAAATAATAAATTTAGCTCACTTTCATTAGAAAAAAATGGACGTCTAGGCCAAGAGTATACTTTAATAGTAGAGTGCTTGCCAAGTATGCATAAAGCCCTCAGTACCACATACACAGAAAAACCCAGAAGTTGTGCTGTGACTCAAATGAGTGCTAGCCTTGAGAAAGCTCAAATGCAGTGCTCAGTCTCTGATTTCAAGTCCTAGGACAGGCAAAAAAGAAAGAAAAATTCAGGTGTGTCTTAATCCATTCAGGCTCCTAATATCACAAAAGTTGAAAGCTTATAAGCAACAGAAAATTGTTTTGCATAGTTCTGGAGGCTGGGAAGTAATTCAGGTAGAGTCAGTGTTTGCTGAGTGTCTGCAATCAGCTCTATCAGCTGAGTTGTGTTGAGATCAGTCTTTTGGCCCTTTCTCATGGGAATTCCTGTGGATTTGATATTATATGTCCTCAAACATCTATGTCTTTTAAGATGTGGTTCCTAGCATAATGCTATGAGGACCTACAGAAGATAGAACCTAGTGGAAAGTTATTTGGAGTGTGACCATGAAAATTGCTTTAGGATTCCTCTTTTTCTTCTTATGATGTTCAGAGCTTGCTTTGTCTCATTCAATCTACCATTGCCACCCACCCCCCCAAAGACCAAAGTGACAGATTCATCTAATATTGGACTGGAATCTCCAAAACCATGAACCAATATACAACTTTTCTTTGACTAATTTAACTGTCTGTGTTATTTTATAACACTATCAAAAACTGGATTCACATGTTCCCAGAGATCTGTCTCCATTTTAGGAGATGGGGCTCTGAAAGCTCCATCTCCTAATGGCTTCACACTGGCAATTCGGGTTAGAATATGAATCCAATAGTGTAAAAATTCAGACCAAAACAATATGATATAATTTTTTAAAGCTGTGAATGTTTTCTAAGTGAATCATTGAAGTTGCTGAAGAGAGATGAAAAGTGTGACTATAAGTAAGTTCAACAACCAACATTTAATTACTTATGGTGCTTTCAAATCTCTCTATAACCTTTATTGACATTTTATCTTGTGTTAACCCATAATAACAAAAAAGAATCACATTTCCACCAAGCACCCAAGAATATTACAATACTGATTGCCGACAGGCTGCTATTTGCTTTATAATACACTTTATTTATCTGTCTGTTTTAAGTAAAATATGCTAAGATGAACAACTAAATGTTTTCAGAGTAAAGAATGTATTTTCACCCTGACAATGCACAATGAAACCTATGGGAGTGAGTGTATGTTATATTTACACACACACACTTAAGAATTGCTTTCACCTCAACATATATACAGTATCTCAACACACACACACACACACACACACACACACACACACACACACACCTATGCCATGCATTGTCCCTGAATTTGTCTAGTTGCCTTTTTCCTGTTTTTATTTCTTCTGTCCCCTCTCTGTAATTCTCCTTTTCTGAATGTTGCTCTGTCCTTCCCTCATCCCTTCCTTTATGTCCCTCTTTCTGTCTCTCACTCAGGTTCTCCCTTCTTCTTTTTCTTGGTGTGTGTGTGTGTGTGTGTGTGTGTGTGTGTGTGTGTGTGTGCCAACACTGAACTCAGAGGCTAGGCACTGTCCCTGGTGTGTGTGTGTGTGTGTGTGTGTGTGTGTGTGTGTGTGTGTGTGTGTGTGTGTGTGTGTGCCAACACTGAACTCAGAGGCTAGGCACTGTCCCTGAAATGTTTTTGTTCAAGGCTAACTTCCAACCTCTTAAACTGGAGCTCTATTTACACTTTTGGTGGTTAATTGGAGATAAGAATTTCATGGACTCTCCTTCCTAGACTGTTTTGAAATGTGATCCTCAGATCTCAGCCTCCTGAGTAGCTTCGATTAGAGGCATGAGCCATTGCCACCCAGCTCAAATTGCTTTTGTCTCTCTTTCCCCTTCATTCATTTCTTTGACCCACTTAGAACAGTAATTCATTTTTTTTCTGTTTTTCTTTTTACTATTATCTTTATGTGGGTGTACTAAGGAGTGGCCATTTAACAAAGCAGTTTGTGAATACAATATATCTTGATCACTGTCACCCCTTCCAACGTTCTCATCATTAATTATCTTCTATAGTTAACACATAAAAACAATCATGAACACAAGAAAAATCCTAATTCTAATCTACAGTATTCTGCTCTTGAGAGATAACAGGTAATTTCTGGTTACAGTAAAGAAAGAAATAAGAAAACCTGTTAGGAAGAACCCTTGATGTGAATAACTACGTGAACCAAACCTCCCTTCAAATTACTTCTAATGGGTAGGTCAATACATGAAAGAGAAGGAGAGGGAGATGAAGTGTGTTTGTTCTTTACAGTGCTAATAGGCAAACAAAACCCTCTATTCATTTATGTCTGTGCTTGAAGCATGATTGATGGCAGCAGGTGCCTCATCTTCAGTTGAAGCCTGAAATAAGCACAGGGAGAAAACTGACAGAGCTACCGATCATGCCCATTAAACAATAAGTGTTGAATACAGCCCAGGCAGCAATGTAAGAATTGGCCAGGATGAGCTCTTCTAATGAATAAAATATGAACACACTGCAATCACACAGACCAGAGAGAAGTGGCCAGAGGACCATCAGCATAATGACAGTAATAAAAATAGGATTTCATGCCTGTGTCTTTGGCTTCACAGTCCCAAATCTGAATAATATTTGTTAACCACTCTCCTATTTATAAGTAGTTTCAGGGTACATAATAAGAACAATAAAGCTAGTCTATGGATTTACTTGTTTGGAGGATTTTCTGTTGCATTTGATTATTGTGAAATTTGTTCTAAAATCACAAAATACATGAGAGCAGTTATTTTCATGTGTAGACAGAAGTGCTGCATTTAAGACTAGTATACGCTGAAAGTTTTTTACATTAAATATTCAATAGAGGTAAGTAATCATTTTGCATATTTATACAAAATAATCAGAATTAAACATCTGAAACACTGGCTTGTGTTTACATGGACTGGTAATGCTCTAATTGCTCTATATCCAAACTAGTGAAGGTAGAGCCAAAGAAGGAGTCATTTCTAGGTACTGGAGGTCCATACCTGCATTCCCAGTCACTCAGGAGGATTACATCTGAGAGTCTTGGTGCATAGCCAGCCTAGACAGAAAAGTACGTGAGACTCTCCTCTCAACCTCCACAAAGCCAGAAGTGAAGATGTGGCTCAAAGTAGAGGACTAGACTTGAGCATAAAGGCTAAGGACAGCTGTCAGGTCCTGCACACATATAAAGGAAATGAGAAAGGGGGAAATAAATGCAATTTTTGGAGGATGGTTTAAGGAAAAGGTTGATTAGTAATCATTATGCATCCAGCATAATTATAGAAAAATATAAATACATATGGAAATATATCTTCACACAAACACACACACACACACACACACACACACACACACACACACCTAGAACAAAACACAGAACTTTGCTCTTTTGAAAAGATACAGTGACACAACATTCTAATGATAACTCCAATGCAGTTCCCTGAAAGATGAATGATTGTAACTCAGATTTAAGACAGGATTATTACCAAAATACTTTCAGCTATATTGCTCACAGCCAGGCACATATTTCCTCAGATAACATGGGGCAGGACTTCATTCTTCAACAAGCCACTTTGCAGCTATCCTTGGTATGGGCTAAGTGATTGGAAGAGAACATGATCTATTGCATTAGCACTCAATGCTGAGGCTGGCCCACCCTTTCCTAGTCTGCTGTCAAGATGCACCATTAATAGACACTGCATTCTAGGGTCCCAGTCAACAGGAATCAATCAATTAGAGACTTCTAGTTAATAGAAGCAACTAGTGCAGTTCTGGATGCGCTGTCTGTGAACTCTAGAATCAAGTTAGAGAAATAGGCACATTACAAGAAAATTTGAAACAAAGAAAAGCTGTCAGTGTTGGTAGGTTATATATATATATATATATATATATATATATATATATATATATATACTCTTAGGCTATACACACCAAGATATAAGAACTATTGTTTCATTAATTTAGGAAACAGATATTTTGAATCTAACACATAATTTTTTTTTTGCCAGTCCTGGGCTTGAGCTCAGGGCCTGGGCACTGTCCTTGGACTTTCTCAAGGCTAGAGCTCTACCACTTGAGCCTCAGCACCACTTCTGGCTTTTTTCTAGGTATGTGGTACCGAGGAATCGAACCCGGGTCTTCATGCATGCTAGGCAAGCACTTTAACCACTAGGCCAAACTCCTGGCCCCTCTAACACATAATTTTAAAAAGCATTCTTTGTACACCTTATGGATAGTAAGGAATTAAGCTTTCTTAAACATGTCCTTTCTGGATAGTTATAGGAGATGACTTTGTCATTTTAAGTATTCTATTTTTTATTTCAATAACATATACAGAGAGCTTCATGATAACAATTTTACTATTGGAAACAACTAAATTTCAAGGAAATTGAGCAGTAAACTCAATGCACAGATTGAGTGTCTCTCACCCAAGATGTTTGGGACTGTTTTAGATTTCTGACTTTTTACAATGTGGGTTATCTTAAGGTTGGCTTCCACAAAATTTATTTCTGTGCCCCATGTACTTTACACATAGAAATTGAAGGTAACTTCATACCCTATTCTCACTGTGACTGCATTTTAATGACAACTGTGTCACCTGAGATCAGATGTGGAATTATCCTTTTCTGGTTTTATTATGGCACCTAAAATGTTTTACATAATGGAGGGTTTGGGATGTCCAATTTTTAGACTATAGATGTCTAACTTTGTACGGAAAAGAAATTCATCTTCACCCTGGCCTTGTCAGCTTTGCCTGCCATTGCAGGACCTACCTGATTGGTTTTCTTGAAGTGTATCATTGACCTGTCTTTTGAAAGTCCCTGGTTTGACCATTCTTGGATTTATGTCATTCCCTTTAAACACCAGGTTCATGCCACACTCTTTCTACAGCAATGTCTAGCAAATTCACTGATGCTGCCTCTAGGGAAATATTGCATGGAACCCAACATACACTATAGGAATACCAAGTAGAGCATACATAACATATGGAAGGCTTAAATATTGAGTATAATTGTTGGTTTTTCAATAAATGGCCATTTATTGCACTCCTAGCTTCCCTGTCCCACTTGGACTTCTTATCCTATGGTACACCATGGCACAGTTAGACAAAACAGAAATAGGAATGCTGAAGCCAGTGTTACTCATTGACAGTGATCGTTATGGGGGATTTTCTGGACTGACTTTCATCATTTTCTAGGTGGGAAAAAGGATATGTGAAGTGATTTTTTTATTACAAAATCTGCAGGATAGCTTCCTAGACACAGAGGTGCTGATAAGAGAGAATCATACCTCATCTTTATTTTCTTATGTTGCCATGTGTGATATTTAACTTTGTAAGAATGTTGCAGGGTTGGGACATAATGAAGCAATGGTCCTATTTGCATTTGTCAATCTTCCAGTTTACTTTGTATGAGGACAGGAAACAGCTGGAATATGGTGTGATACCATCTTCTCATTAGTGCTATGACACCCTCACGGCTAAATACTCAAACTTCAATATGGTTTTAAGCATTCATTGAGCAGTTGAAATTTTATACATTCTAAGACATGAATTGAATGCATCATTTATTATGACTCTGTTTGACTTTACTGACTTTTTTTACAATTTCATTTCCAAAGAAATATAGCCTTCTTGGTTTCCCTCATTTGTAATAATTAGTATACATCCAGGATTCTCCTAGTAGAGGATCACAGTACCTCAAAATCTATGTAAATATGGCCATATAGGATATGGCTAAGCGAAATGAACTCCTGGATATGGAAACAAGAGGTGATTGTTGTTCTTAATATAGTATGTGAAGTGTTTTTTTTTTCTCTTGTTTCTCTTTATGGTTTATCTCATATTGTTACTGTATCTGAGTTTGGTGCTTGGTATATTGCATATATGTTAATTTGTTTATTTGAATAAGGAAGGGAAGTGGAAAAACATGATGATTGGGAGGGGATGGGGAAAGGGAAAGGGGGATAAAAAATGGAAAGGGGTATCAATGTTCAAGAAGTAATGTATCCACTACCTGATAAATGTCACTATAACACCTCTACATATCACCCTGACAATAAAATACAATGAAAAAAAGAACTTTATTAAATTCTTTAAAATGTGTGAGTATATCTACATTAGTGTGTGTTTAAAATTGTGGTTAAAATATGCATTGGTGTTTTTTTAAAAAATGAATTAAAAGAGAATAGAATAAAACATCCCCACTGAAGGCAATCTGTTAAAATCCCAACTTCACAACCCTTTAAGTTTCATAATTCATTCATATATTGTTGTTGTCAGATCTTCTCATATTTAGTAAACCTGGCACCCAGGTTCAAGTTGTAGCAGACTCCTGCAAGAGGCATCTTTCCATCCTTTATGCTGCACAGCCCAGTCCCTTAAATCTCATGGACTACAGCAGAGATTCTATTGCTGACTCTTAGGAGATCACTTCTTCACTAGGTCCTTGATGATCATAGACACAAGTGAGGTTTGAGATTGTAGCTTTTACATGCATTTCAGTCTGTTTAATCCAATGCCTATCGACTGCCTCTGGGCAAGTGCTACTGTTTCAAATACTATAGTGCAAACACTCCACAAGCATTCCCTGAATATTAGGCTAACACAAATTCCAGAGTTTCATTCTGAAATGAAAACATTTCACAGGGCAGAAGTTCCTCCACTTGGACAGCAAGCCTGATCTTCATTACGGCACCACCCCGAGTACCTACCCACTTGGACTCCATCCCCATGGAAATACCATCAAAAAGCAAAGCAAATTGGATTTTAATCATTTTCATTTTCTGCCCTCCTCTGGAAATGGCATCATTTGCTATTGTGGCTAAAGGAGATGGTGTATCTGATTAAAATAATTATATTTTAGGAATGCTTCCAAATGAAAATAAAATGTGAGGGATGCTCACCACAAGAAGAAAGACTGTGTTCAAGGAATGGTGTCCACAGGATATTAAGGCAAAGGGGATGAATATGAGGAACAGGAAAGAATTAGGTGAAGGAAGACTGGCACTGAATACTACAGTTTTTCCAGCCCTGCTCTATTTTGAAGCAAGACAACAGACAAAAATTTATCTACAGTTTGTTGGACCCAATAAAAGAAGTCCAATTTTATTTTCTCTCATCCTGAGTATGTACTAGGATGTAAAAACCTATCACCTAATCACTATTTGTTTATATTTAATCTCGTTTGCCTATTCTTTAAAAAAGATATATCTTTGGATTTTATCCATGAATTCTGAAAGGTTCTTCACACATAGTGGGTGTTTGGGTATTATACAAATATTAAAGGATTACAAAGAAATCTAAGGTTTACAATGCTAAGTTGTTTATAGTTTGGTTTAATTAAAAATATGCTGATAATATTATGTTCATGATATTTAATTATCAGACAGAAGTGGCAACTTAGCTAATATATATGTACAACCCAACATTTTCAGAAATTCAGAGGCTTGCATTCTATAAATGAGTCTCTCAAGCAAAAAGTGTGGATTTTTTATCACATATTTTTAAGAAAAAAATACTCCATTGGAAATTTCAACTATTCAGAAACATTACTAGAAACAAAAAGTGTCTGTACCAATAAACAGTTTAGAAATTATTATACACTCCAATTTTGCTTTGTTTTCCTTTTTTATATTTTTTTCATATATTTTTATTGGGTTACATGATATTTGCCAGATAGATGGTGCATTAATTCCCATACATTGATACCCTTTCACATGTCTTGGTCCCCATTTCCCTCCGAGTTGTTTTCATTTAGGTAGTGGTTATGTATTACTTCTGTGAACAGAAGTTAATAATAGAGAGTGGTCAAATGGGACAAAAAATGAGGGGAGAATAAATACAAAAGTATAAGTGGTTTCTTTTCAGTATAACCTTTAAAAATAAATAAATAAATGAGAACAAAATCAAAAGACAAATAAGCTTGGAGCTGCAACTGCACATTGATTTATCCATGAACATCTAGGTAGCATTTTTTAGAGGTTTTTTTAAATTAAAAAATATATTAACATTGATTTTTAGAATTCATGAGATTTTCTGAAGAAAAAAACATTCATTTGAAAATATATCTTGATGAATGGACCTCTAGGATATTGAAACAAAAGCCATATAACGAATGATTGCTGTCCTTAAAGTGCTATGTTATCTCTCATCTCTTTTGCTGTTTCTTTGTTATCTCATATTGTCACAATAGCTCACTTCGTTATCTGATATAATGGATACATTTGTATTTGGTTACTTGAAATTGGACAGGGAAGGGGGGAAAACCAAGAGACAGGGTGGGGGGGAGGGTAATGGGGACCAAGACATGTGGAAGGGTATCAATGTATGTGAATTAATGCACCTTCTATCTGGCAAATATCATGTAACCCTTTTATTAAATACAATAAAAATATTTTAAAAAAAGAATCTATCCTCTTAACAGGCTGAAACACAAGTTCAGATGAGACTTGGGTAGAATTTGGGCAGTTTAGGGGAACCTCAGAATTCTGCCCATCACCAATACCTAAAACTGAATCTAAAATTTCACAATTGAAACTACTACTTTTCTTTTTATTTAATAGAATAAAATGCTATTTAGCCATAAAAAAAAGAAAATATATCTCCATAGATAAGGGATTTAATCACACTGCATCTGGATTCTGGATTTTTGTTGAGAGATATAGTGTCTTTATATGTACTATTACCAAAGCATAGATTTCATGATAAACATATAGTTGGGCAATATATTTGTGTATATATACATAAACATATAAAATGTATCATATCTAAAATTATTACATTATGTTTAATAGAGGGTTTATTATACAAATCTCATATCAAACATGATTCTATTGATACACTGATACATAATATATCATATATTGCTATGATTTTCATAAATTCTGTTGGCTTTCTACCTGTTCTCATGAACTAATGTAATAAGAAAACCTTTATCACATACCAGTGCCTTGATCTTAGACTTCACAGACTCTCGAATTTCAATGATATAAAGTTATTCTTTATCAGTTGACTGGTTTCAAGTATTCTGTTTTGGCAGCACAATGCAGACTGAAACATATTTCATAAGTACAGTGAATTCCAGTTCTCTAAACAGATGACAACTGTGAACTCACTTCTGAGAGATTAGAATTTTTGTTACATATTAATAAAGATACTTACATAACCACTGAAATAATACTATGAATAACATAGAGCTCTTTGGAAGCCTACTGCAATACCCAAAACTTCTTTATTGTGGCTAACAGATAGGTACACACATGACACTCAGGTTTAAAGGAAGTACATTTTTTTCACATGAAGTGAGGATGATAGTGATCTACTATGTACAGTTGTTCTGTAGGTACACTGCCCAAGTGTACCTGTTAGTACCATTTGCTAGTCATACTACTCCATTACCATTACCATTTGGATAATGTACCTACATATATGTGCCCTGTTAATCCCAGAAGATAAGCAAAGGGTAACTGGTTTAAACTCATCAGTGTGCTTAAATATCATTTATAGAGAGGGTTTTAGACAGAGGCCTATTATATAATTCTAGCTATGAAGTAGTATCAAGTCAGACATTTAAGATAAACTCCATTCAGAGGATGTCTTTCTGCTAATGGATAGTAAAAAAGGAAGACTCAGATAATGGAAATTTACATATATCTGGCCATTATAAGGATGGACATTGAGGAAAATATAGCAAAACTACATAGAAATATGTAGTCATATAATATATAAAAATAAAGAAAATACAGAGAAATATATGAAAAATTAGAAACAGCCCATTTGTGATGGGATACTGAATTCCATAGTCCTGAACCATCCTAATACAAAACATTTTGTTAATTAAATAATAAATGTTCCCATTTTTAAGTCATTTACCGCTCCTCCCTTTTCCTTGTGGCAAAAAGCTTCTCGATTATTCCAAATAATACAAAATAAAAGAGCCTGACTTAAAGCAGAGGCATATATGCAAAAGGAGGGAGATTTGAGAATGGTAAAGTTATGCACTTCAACAGACACATGGGACCATTGGGTATTAGAGAAAGGAGACTCTCTCTGAAGAGTTTTAAAGAAGGAAGCATGTGACCTATGAGATGATAAACTCAAAGGGTTTGGCAAAAGAATAAAAAGAATGGCAAGGGGAAACACAGAAAGGATTATTTTTCTAGATGCCAAAAGAAAGACTAAAATGAAAAACAAAATCAGCACTAACATTAAAGACACAGAAATATCACACTGGGTAATAACTGAGAAATGTCTCCTGCAGTTAACAGTGAGATGGTTCCCAGATTGTTTATTAAAGAGCAGTTCAGAAATCATCCAATGTGGGGAGTTACTCTACAGTTTACTCAGGAAGGATCCAGCTAGAGTAGAGAGTTGGAGTTAGGAAGTCCTGATAGCAAAAGGTCTGTTAGTGAGAACCATGCCATTTACATTCATCTGTGTTCAGTGAGTAGTATTTGCTGACTAGATGGATGACATAAATGCACAGATGATGAATGCTGAGTCTTCTTTTGGGGCTAAGAATAATTAGTTTAGATTCAAGGACCCAAACTTATATAAGGCAAAGTCACTTATTTTCTGTCAAAGGTTATCTGATAAAGAACCCAATAACTCAGACATCTTCACCCAAAACTCACATAAGTTGCATTTAATTTAAGGAAGTAGTTGTAAGATGAAAATACTCTGACAAGGGAAATCATGAAATTCTATTTCTAGGGTATTTTTTAACTCTTTGAATTAAGCGCCCAACAGTCAAAACAATCAAAATATTCAGCACAAAATCTAGATTTCTGGTCCCTGTTGGGAAATCAGTAGACTAGAAATATAAAACCCTTTGTGACTCAACCTTACTCAATGCTTCCTGGAATGTAGATTTGGGCTCCACCATACCTGTGCACTCACACATCCCACATCATCTCAGAGTCTGAGCTCAGCGTCTGCTACCATCTATGCATTTACCATGAGCTTCTTATTTATTTTCTGTATGACTGAAAAGGGAAGTAATTATTTTATATTTAAATTTATCAAAGTTCAGAAACCTAAGAAAAAGGATCGATCCTAAGAAAATTAGAAGACAACATCTGTCGTACTTAAGGAAAGTTATGTGAACCTGGTACATGAAAAACACTTTTTCAATGTGATATTGAAACTGTTTAATAAGCCCATTCAGTATTTAATTTAATTATCAAACAGATCACTTGATTATCCTGGGAATTAATTATTTCATTAGGGGATTTATCTTTGTTTGATGTTCTCTTCACTGTTGATTGAGACCACAACACCTGTTAACTTGTGGATTTTGTGGTGGAAATAAAAATAATTTGTAACTCTATACATGATAGTTTATTGTCTAGGAGATTAATCATTTTTTCTGTTGGGTTGGTGGAATTGAACAAATAAATTGCCATGTGATTTTGAAGTATAAATATCTGTTGTTCAAGTGTCCCTTGAACTGACTTGACTATCCTGCTGGCTATCTCATTAGTGAGTTAAAAAATTTTGAACCTGAGTTTATTTTACATTTAATGGAGCCACAGTTTTAACTACATGAAAATTGTAATCTGGTGTCTCCAAGAAAGGCAAAATTTTCCTAGGTATCTGTTCCTTCAAAAATATGTCTTTATAGAAAAAGTCTATACTTATGCTATCTAGACACTAAGCACAAACGGTGATAATGCATCCCCTCTACCAGAAGCTGGAAGTGTGTCCTGAAGCTATCCCTTCAACTTATTTCCCCAGGTAAGAGTTTTGATTGTAGGAGGCATTTCCCAAATTATCAATATTCTTAGAAGGGAATGAGGAAGAAAACAATTAAATGAGTGTCAAAATATAAAAATACAAAGAAAATGATGACTGCTCACTCTCCAGTTTTGCCCCAGAGAGGTTCTGCTACAAACTTTGTTGATCTGGGCAAAAAGTCCATGGCTCTGGTTCAGCCACTGAATTCTTCCAGCTGGCCTTTCTACTCAGGATGAAAAGGAGAAAGACCCTTTTCTGAGGCTAGTCTGTAATCAGGTAAGACCATATTAAAGAGAAACTGTACATAACTAATTGCTGATTCAACATAGTCATTAATTGCTTGGCAATTGTGGCTTACAGAACTGTATAATTAATGTCAATAGTTAATGATCACTAAGTGATAGTCTGGGATTCCTCTGCCACCATAAATAGTTACTCTAGCTGCAAGCTTAGGTTATGCTTCCTGTTTATGCAGGTTTCTTCACTTTGCCTGTTGGTATTTCCAAATTAGCCACACATTCGTAGCAGTTACTTCCTTAAAGCCTCTTCATTTTGATAGAATCTAGTTTACCCACTAATAAATGTAAAAGAAAACTCTATTTGAGCTTTACATTTATCAATGATAAAAGAAAAGAACTCTAAATTCAATGGAAAATATTTAGAAAACAATAAAATCAAGACACCATCTATCTTCAAGTACATATTTGACTTTTTAATTCCCATTTACCCATTAAACACTATATTATTGCCTTAGCAATTTCTTTTGAATTTTACTATTTCACACAAAGTAGTCCATCCTCATTCACTCTAAGATATTTATATTGGAAATTCAGTTTTCTATAAATTTGATTGCATGCAATAGGCTCATGAAACTGAGTTTTTTTGGTTAATCAGCTGTTTGTCAAATAGCTAATAACTTACAAAGAAATAAAATTATTGCTCCAAAATTTTAAGAGTTTCAGCCATAATCTTGTTATTCTGGGCCTGTGATAAGGCAGTACATTCAAAAACAGGTGTGTTGCAAATCAGTCATTCACCTCATAGCCAGAGGGATAAGGAGAGTGAGGGAAAAAGAAAGATAGATCCTCTAAGGATATAACCCCATTGGCAATACGATCTCCCTCTACCACTGGTGGCATTACTGCCTAGCAGAGGATATAAATATGTGTCATACTTTGAGGGCCAAAGAAATCTATATGACAAACATGCACAGAACTAAGAAACATAGGTTTGGGAGAAAGTTTTCACACTGTCAATTTTTCACAACAATGTAAGTTTTCAAAAATAAAATTGTCCTAATATTAATCATTGACATCGTGTTAGAGCTCTGGCTAAAATGAACAAAAGACTAGACACCATTTTTTCCTTTTATTTTTTTTTAAACAAATGAGCATTGACTCCAACCCATATAAAACAAGTAATTTTCATAAATTTGCCAAGAAAACGTTTGTCTTTTTTGGTAATTCTTGTTGCCACGAATAATGAGTCTCACAACATAGAGCAGCAAACTAGAATCTGATAATTCTTTGTTTCAAGGACAAACCCACAAATACTCATTATTGTCTGCTGGTCCAACATCTGGGATTAGATTTTCCATTTGCCAGAGAAGATCAATGGCCTGGAGGAAAAGAGCCACATTAAAATTCCTTGGGATTATTAGACAATAGCTGATAAATGTGGCTGAAAAAAACATGCCTCATTAATTACTCTATCAGACCATTACTGAGTATTTGGAATTCTCAAGACTTTATTCATATTTTTTGTTACTTATATCCACACTACTTTTTAAGGATTATTTATTTTATTTTTCTGAGTTATAACACTCACTTCTTACTATGAATTATCTGTCATGTCAACCTGATTCAATCAGTACCAATTTAGAGAATTCCTGAATCTGCTGTTCTAAACAGGATATGGACTGCTAGATTAAATAGAACTATTTAACTCCCTCTCATATTCCACAACTCATATGCCAGAATAAAGTTTCTCTTTCTCTGTTTTACTCTCATATATACATAATAACTAGACAATCTATTATTTATGTGTGTGTTTATAAATAGCATAATTATATTGAAATAACAATGTTTTTGTTATTAGAGGACCCACAATTAAGGATTCACAATTCACAGTTGTCTTATAAGATCTCATAGTTTATTGATATCCCTGTTTTAATCCATATACATATATATGCACATGAATAATAAACAGAGTATATGCAAATAGTCACACCTTTGCATCTGCTGAGAAATGTGATCTAAAACACACCAGAATATCAAAATCCATGATGCCCAAATTCCTTATAGAAAATGGCATATAACCTATATATATAGAATTTTTATCATATATTTTTAGATGACTTACAAAATATGTGGGGCATTATTGCTAATATAGGTTACTCCTCATCTTATTAATACAATGTAAACTCTAGGGAAGTAGTTATAATTCTGCAGTTTTAAAGGAATAATGACAAGAGAAAAAGACTGCCTCTGTTAAGTACAAACAAAGTTTTATTTTTGAATATTTTTTGACTCAGGTTTGGTTGACTTTTTAAATATGAAGCCAGATATAAAAGGCTAACTATGCATAAAACTAAGCTTGTGTACATAATCCAAATATAACATATACAGCTAAAGGGAAAGTACTTAGAACAGGAAACATAATGGTCCAGGGCATCAAAGAAATGACGTTTTTCTATGAAGGTTATCTAAGGTAGTACTAGAGGTGGGCTACAAGCAATCCAGTAAAATACGATGCATGTATGCAGGAGATGTTTTCAAAAGTAGTACCAGCTAATACAAAGATACTTAGTGGGTAGATGGAGAAATAGGAAGAGGAAATCACTGAGAGATGGAGGAATCATAGACATTGACAAAGGAGAGAGGAGAAAACCACCAGATTGTGGAGTGATTAGTAGGCCATTATGAAGAGCACAGTAATGAGGAAATGACTACAAACATTATGGTATTTTTTTCTGAGCTCTTTTTATCTGTTTAGACACAAACCAAGGTTTAAAATGAGTTGACACAGAATTAAGCATTTTGGAAAGTATCCTGTCTTACCAATTAATGATATTCTACAATCACTTCCACATAGTGCAACACATTGCGCATACACGTATTTAATGACTGCATAATATTCTATTTTTTTCTTCCAACAGATGAGAATAGATAAGAAAATGGATGTAGTTCCTGGCACATTCCTTAAATAATACTGTAATGAGTTTCACACTTTATGCTCAGATACTCTGTAATTATATTTGTTTAATCTTTCTGAGGAAAGCAAGAAAAAACATCTTCTCTTCCTCATTAGTGATCTTTTCAAGTCTGATCTCACTCTGAAGGTAGAGGAATCCTTTAGACAGTCACTGAGAAAGCCCCAAATTGTAATACAAAAGGAAAGTGTGAGGCCACCAGCCCTGACTCTAAAGGTCTAGACATACCAAGATCAAGCCCAGCAATGGAGTAAAGAATTCTGTCCTATAGGATGTTATTTCAATAAGGAATAGGGAAGTAAAGCCACCTTATACAAGAAATCCTTGTTCTACTTCCTGTACCACTGCAGGGAGTAGAAGAACATCTTGACAGGGAGTAATGTGCAAATGTTGACAGCTTTCAGGATTCAGGGACATTTGCCTACAGGGTGGCAACCAAGAGGAGACTTTAAAACTTAATCTGAATCTGTGATGAAATCTCTAAACTCCATTTTATCCTGGATAGAAAGATGTGTGCCATGCATTAGGTAACAGAGAATTTTGCTCCAAGAAATCCCCTTTTTAATAAAGGGAAGGAAGAAAGGAGGGAGAGAGGGAAGAAAAGGGAAGGAAGTAAACAAGCAAAATGGAAGAAACAAAGGAAAACGAGCAAAGGAAAGGAATGCTGTGGAAAGGGAAGGAGTGGAGGGTGTGAGGGTGTGCTGGCTTTTGCCTGTTTGATCTCTAGGGTTGATTGAGCTGATCTGGCTCACTGGACAGGTGTCACTTTCCTCCCACACCAGTCCATGTAAGACCCTCCCGAAGCTGCCCTTGCTCACTCTGAAAGGATGACTATCTCCACGGAGGAGGACTGTCCTTTGGTCAAAGGTGTAAAAGTAACTGCACTCCTCTGCTAGAAGCTCCAAACAAGCCCTCAATAAAGAGGAGGAGAGAGAGGAGGAAGGGGAAAAGGAAAGAAGGGAGGAAGGATGAAGGGAAGAAGACAGGCCAATTGTATTCATATGCATGCATGTGAACAAAGAATTTTAAAAGCTTTTTTTACTTTTAAATAAAATGCATAGATGCTTATTCTAACATGAAAACAGCTGGCACATTTAACATTATAATGTAAACATCTGTTCACATTCGTGTTGAAATAAGCACTTCAGATGTTAATGTTCCAAAAATTCAGATTGGTTTAAAGATAGGGCTTTGTGATAGCCTGCACAATAAATGGTAAATTCTGGTGGAGAGAATGGGGTAAAGGGCAAATAAAGTCTTTTACTATACCCACAACTCTCTTTAAAGCTGTATTTCATTCCTATGCCAATCATCTTAAATTCAGTTGCATCTTCTTAAAAGCTGCTTTTACATAATGGGAAATTTTGTTTCAATTCTCTTTTCCCAGGGCTGTGCAAAATTGATATAGGGCAAGCGTTGCTTGACATGCAATTCTCCAGCCCCTTCTGAAATTTTGCTGAACTTTCTCTTTAGAGAAAATAAAGCAGGTAAACTCAACAGCCATGGAATTGGCACTATTAAACCCAGGGATATAAAATAAGCAGTAAAGGAGGTAACTTCTCACTCACGAAGTCTTTTCTTAAAAAAGTTCCCATCCCTAGGCAATTATTAAAGTTGTTGGAGTGCATGCAAATTCCAGGATGGCATTCAACACCCTTGTGAATTGAAAAGTCTATCATCAGCTAAAGGAAGGACAGAGGCTAGGGATGTAATTTTGAGATGGAAAACACAGGTAATATGCCCATGTTTTGATCCTAAGGGTTTGGTTTTCAGTAACCCTGTCTTCTCAGGGGTACTGAAAAAGGAGGAATTGTTATTGATGCCAGAAAATATTATTATTTCCATATAATTTGCAGATTACAAAAGCATTCCAGCTAAATGTAATTCTTAGAACAAATGAAGGTCCATGTTCAAATACTCAACACAAACATCTTCACTTTAATATTTTGATTGCGTTGTTCTTTTCCAACTAGTTCTGCATTAGTCAATTTCTCGGTGGTGTTGAGCAAAAGTATTAACGTTTATGAAAGTAGATGGACACCAGTAACTCACATCTGTAATCCTTGCTACTCTAGAAGCTGAGATCTGATGATCATGGTTCAAAGCCAGTCTAGGCAGAAGAGTCCATGAAATGTTTATCTCCAGTTATCCACCACAAAGCCAGAGTGAAGGTGAGTCTCATTTGGTAGAGTGCCACCTTGAATGGAAAAAGCCAAGGGAAAGTGCCCAGACCATGAGTTCATGTCCCAGTACTAGTGTACACGTGCATGAGTGTGCACGTACACGTGTACACTCACGTATACACACACACACACACACACACACACACAAAGAGGTAGATAAGGGTTGCTCTAGAAATCCAGAAACACTGAAAAAGTGAAAATAACATCCACAGAGATGTAGATAGTTGATCACAGAAAGAACAAATTATTATTGTAGTATTTGAGGTACAGATTACACTGTGACTTTTAAATTTTTATTTTTTCTATGAGTGCATATATTGAAATGTTCACACTGTTGGTTAAAAGAAGGATCAGGAATTGTTGTGATTGAATCACAGAGAAGAATGAGAGTATTACAAAATACTAAAATGATTTCAGTAAATATTTATGCAGACAACGTAGAAATAGTCATTAGGCACATGGAAAGATGCACAACACCATTAACTGTAAGAAAAATGAACATCAAAACTATTCTGAGATCCCTCTTCATGTTTGCTCGATGACGTCATCAAAAAGTTTAAAGACAACAAGTACTGACCAAGCAAAAAATGCATTACAATATTTAGGAATGTAGAATTATGAAAAAATTATAGACAAGAGCACAAACTTTTATGAGGAAATTAAAAATAGAAATAGTTATGATCCAGCAACCCCTCTTCTCAGCACATACACAAAGAAAATAAAATAATTCTCAAAAAGATATGCTTACTCTCATGTTTACTGCAACATTATAAGCAATAAGAACCAAGTAAATTGAAACCCAAATGTTCATAATGGATGAATGAATAAAGAAACTTTGGAACACTTATACAATAGAATATTATTCAACTTTAAATATAAGATCTACCCATTCTCCATAAAATAGGTGAGTTGGAAATCATAATCCTAAATTAAATAAGCTAGACACTAAAGAAAACCCATATTGTATAAGTTCCTTCCTGTATGGAATGTAAGAATCATGAAATATGCATATGATATAGATTATAAATCTCAATTACCAGGGACAGAAGAAGTTGGTGTGGAGATACAGATAAAAAAATACAAAGAAAATAATTAACATTAGTAAGTTTACTGATCTAATGTACAATGTAAGAAGGTAATATAGTTGACAATATTCTCCTGCCAATGGATTCATTCTAAATGAGCAGATTCCAGGCACTCATTCTTGCCACAAAACAATAACCCCAAATTAATTAATTGTGTGATTATGAATATATTCATTCTCTTTGTTGAAATCACTCTTTACAAGTATCTGACAATTTCATGCTCTATTTCTTAAATATACAGAATAAGATGTTTTTAAATAACGGAAATTAAAACCACAAAAGTAGAGGTCATAGTTTGCTTAAATATTACTTCAGCTATATACCAGACAAGGATCTAGTATGCAGAATATATGAATAACACTTCCAACTGAAAAATGCCCAGTTTTGTGAAATGATAAATCTTTTACCATGTAAAATGAGTTAAACAACATCAGTCATTGGAAAAATGAAAGGCATACTACTTCATACTCACTAGGATGACTAGAATCATGGTAAGCTGGCCAATGGACACACACCTGTAATCCCAACTGTTTGGAAAGCTAGTGAAGAACAATTGTTAATTGGAAGTGAGTATGAGCAGCAAAGTATGATACTGTCTCAACAATAAACCAACAAAAAAGACAAAAACAAGTGCGGGCAAGGAAATAGAGAAATTTAAATCTTTAAATATTAATAATGCAAATGCAAAACATGGCCGGGAGTTTGGCCTAATGATAGAGTGCTTGCCTAGCTTGCATGAAGACCCAAGTTTGATTTCTTAGTACCACAAACATAGAAAAAGCTAGAAGTGGTGCTGTGGCTCAAGTAGTAGAACTCTCAAGTAGTAGAAAATGCAGGCAGTGTTCAGGCCTTGAGTTCAAGCCCAGTCCTGCGTGGAAAATTCCTTAGATATTTAAACATAGAAGTAAGCATCAAGCTGGGCATGGTCGTTTATACCTGGAATCATAGCTTTACTTATACAAAAAATATTTGTAGGGACACAAAGTTGATTAATGTTTATATAGGTCCTAAGATGACAAGAACAGGGCAAATCTGCTAACAAGCATGCAGTTCCATTTGGGGTCCATAAAAATGTTTTACTATCATGTAGTGATGATAATTTTGTAAACCTTTTGAATAAAATAACAACCAATGAAATGAATACTTGAAAATGATGAGTTTATAATATGTTAAAGATGTCTCAAAAGGAGAGAGAGACAGACAGACAGACAGAGAAAGACAGAGACAGAGACAGAGACAGAGACAGAGACAGAGACAAAGGAGTACTGGTAGGCCTGTTTCACCAGGCCCTTGCAGGAGTTATCAAAGGACCATGAGAATGCTGTCCGTTCCATAATAAATACCAGTTTCGCAGCCCTTCCTCGGTAATGGGGTGGATGATGTCTGAACTTTGCTCATATCTTACTCCTGGGAAGGATTAGCAAATTGTCACTAAGATGTCTTTTTCTCATAGGCAAGATGATTTTCATTGGATATCTTGTTTAATAACATTTATGAAAAATAACACTGAACACTATGAAACAACTAGCCAATGCTAATTTATGATGACTGCAATGACACATGATCATATACCCCAATACTTGTCTGTCAAAAGGTATGTAGAAATATATGTACTAATATATGAAAGTAAAATGTACTTAATGTGTAATATTTGATATTATATATATACACACATTTGATATATACATACATGTGTGTGTGTCTCCCTTAGCATATGAAAATGTGTATGTCTTCCTGTGGTGACTCCCAGACTCTATAAAGGCAAAAGTACCTAACACCTTCTGAGGGATAGAAATGTCCTGTCTCTGCTGCACTTCAAGCCATCTCTCCTAGATAACTTTTTTCCTTGCCCCACCCTGGCCCAACCCCTGGAAACACAGCTGGGAAACCGAACAAGCCACTCCTTTACATAACCTCTCGTAATTGTCTTTCTTCCCTCAGAAACAAATCTGCAGCCTTCACATGGCCTAAATATTCTCCAGGGTATTTGCCATTCCCTCCTCTTTAAGATATGAGGGGTTATTTTTATTTTTTAATGTCTGTACAAGTTTATCTGGACTCTCATCTAGGCCTGAGGGTATATTGCATCCTAATAACTGCCCTTTTTCCTTTAGTTTCATAAGTGTATCATAAAATTCACTAATACAAGTACATAGAAGGGTGTCTAGTACTTAATAGCAGATTGAAAACAAAACAAAAGAAATCAAAAACTAAGAATAATGTACAGGTTTTCAGGCCTGGGCAGTTAGCAGATCATGTGTGGTCCCTGGTCAAAGAGCCCGAGAGGGCATTTCGAGAGGAAAGACTGCTTTGTAGAATGTACAGGCCCAATGCCAGGCTTCAAGAGGAGAATATTTTTGTATTTAATTAAGAGTGGAAGGCAGTTTGGTCTATCCATCAAATTACTCACTAGCATTGCTCACTTAGATAGACTTTATTGGTGGGGGGAAAAGGGCAGCACTGAACAGAAGGAGATAACATTGGATTAAAAATAAAGAATTCATTATATCAAACACCTGCCACTACTTCTCAAAATTATCAAGGTTATCAGAAACAAGGAAAGTCTGAAAGTTTGTCATAGCTAAGAGTAATGGAAGGGTCCGAGACACAAGACAAATAAATGTAATATGGTATCTGAAGATCTAGAAGGGCCAAAGCCATTAAAGGAAAAAAATAACTAAGAAAATCTACATCAATCTGCAGCAAATTTACCCCAATAAACATAATTTCTTAATGTAAGAAATGAGTATTATCTCTATGCTTTCTGTAGTCCATGACCATTCTAAAAAAGTGCAGGATTGAAGGCAGGGCATGTGAGAAATAGAAATAAACTGACTTTTGAGCACTACCAAGCATGGTTCCATAGTTTAGCTCACCTTCTTTAACCTTTCTGAGTTCAAAATTAATTTTAAAATGAAATGGAGAGAAAAATGTACGTGTGTGTGTGTGTGTGTGTTGTGTGTGTGTGTGTGTGTGTGTGTGTGTGTGTGTGTGTGTGTGTGTGTGTGAAAACTGAGGCTGGAACCATGGATGGCTTATGTGTTATTCTTGACTTTTTCCTGCTAAAGGGTGCCACTCTACCAATTGAGCCACAGCTCTACTTCCTGCTCTTTGGTGGCTAATTGGAGATAAGACTTACAGTCTTTCCTACCCATTCTGATTTTGAACCTTGTTCCTTAAGATCTCATAATTTCATGTTTTTTTCAATGTCTTAGGCATTTGTTTCAACAGGTTTTGATCCTTATTAAACTGTTCTGAGTAAATGGTGCTACTCTTGGTATTTTTAAATTTCAAATATTGAACAAAATTATCTCTAAGCAGATGTCTTTAATATTGAACAAGATTATATCTAAGCATGGAAAGATTACCTTTTCATTATGAAAAGCACAAGAGAACATTCACCTGCAAGCTGTTCCCCTGCTTTCCATATTTTATAGAAAAGTGATAGGTAAATAACCTACTGAATCTAGTCTTTTTTTTCTAATCAGCAGTGAATTATGAAACAAAGATTTGAACCTGTATCTCTGTGGCAGAAGATATCCTCATTGTCGTTAGTATTTTAAGCCATCTATAAAGTTTGTCTGTAGTGAATTTCAGGATTCACACGAGAAGATTTATGGAGCATGAGAAAAATATATCTAATTTCAAAAGAACAGATGGATGTCTCCTTTGGGGGATCATGAGAAAGGGCTGAAAGTGAGTAAAAGAAGCTAAACACAGAGAGGACCTATTCATCAGGCAGGACATTCCCTGAAGACCAGCACAGCTGCCCTCCCCAACTCTACACAGTTATTCTTGGATTTTATTTGACAATAGCAGTAAAGAAAGCCTAAATCAACTCTGATCCCATCACCTGCATGTTGGTAGAGATTATTTATTACTTTCCTTACTCTAAAAAAATGAGAAGGGATAAATAATACCAGAAAAGTATGAATAAATTTTTGTTTACAACAACCAATACATATCAGCTTCTCAATAACCTTTTTATAGTTTACCCTAAAGTTAGGACCTTTTGAGTTAGGATTTTTGGATTTGATGATTATATAAAGGCAATTCTCACTCAGTAATTTATTACGTAACTTGCCCTAAGATAATAGTATATGCAAAAGGTTCTAGAAATTCATGATCTTATTGAAGAAGAGTGGGACAACTGATTACCAATATTTATTGAATTATTTTTTTCTCTCCAGGCTAGTGATTTGCTTCTTTATCACTTTTATAGTAAAGTGTTCCCAGACAGGCATGGTTTTGAGGGTAAGTAACAATTTGCATTGAGCTGTGTTACTAAGGTAGGCCGTGTTGATAGGTTAGGAAGAGGCAATAGGTTTGCAACTTATGTTTTCAAATTATGAAAAGTTTATCATGAGGAAGCCCCCACACAACCGAGGAAAGTCAGCATCTGGCATCATATTCTCATCGTTTGTAACACCTTTCTCTCCTTTGGTCCACCTCATCAGCTCAGATTTGCTGGCAGGTGTTTCAGTGTGCTTTTGAGAATGAATTGACTACTTTATACTTAGTACCTTAAAATAGGACCAATAAACTTGGGACCCATAGAATTTATCTTACACTGAAAAAAGCCATAGTGTCTCAGGCACTAGTTCTCAATTTCCCCTGTTTACAGAAAAGCAGCAATATGTACGTAGGCATTATTGTGTTCCTAGAACTACATTGAAAGGACACTTTGAGTCACATGAAGCATCATTCTTCTGAACACCAGGTTGGATGTGACTCTTCATCTTTCTCGACACCTACTGGGCTGTTTTTCTCTCTCTATGACATTGGCTGTGACCATATTCCTCTGGGAGGGGGGTTGACACGAAAACTCCCAAATGCTTTCATGTACATGTCGGCAACTTTGACAAGAACAACTGACCTCTTCCTTGTTCTTTCTTTCTCCATATGATCTCTTATCCACCAGTCCCCTATCGTATGCTTTGTCGTATGACTGAGTTCCCAAGGGAAGAGAAGTTATAGCTGTTCTCCTAAGACTTCCACAGAGAACGAGCAGAGGGCTATATGGCCAAAGTCAGATTGAAAAGGGGCCTAGATTCATGAGATAGAGAAGTAAACACTATTTCTCTATGACAGAGCTGCATGAATGTCTTAGAGTGGAAATGACTTTCGGTGGTCAAGGTTTTAAGGCAACCTACCATGGCATGGTATCAGTAGATCATGCAAATTTATGGTCTAATTGCAAACCACAATAAAAACAACCAAAACAGGTAGGACTATCGAGTATCAGAAAAGAATAATTTATTCATTATGCATTCCTTAAGCTTTATGAAAGCTTGCCAAAATGGCAAGGTAGGCACATATATGTCTATGACAAATACTCTGGAAATATGATGAAGGCTAGAAGAGCTTGGCTGGGACAAGAAATGATAGATACTAGCAGGAAATAGGCTGGAGCATTAGCAGGTAACTAGTCGAGCTTTGGGTGGTAGTTGAGGATATATGGCATATTTATCTGGTAGCCTAAAGTGATCTGACCAAGGATTTCAAAAGTTAACAATAACAGAGAGCAAAAATGGGTGGAAGCATGGGAGAATAAATTATAGACAAATATTTGATAGGCTTTTACAGTATTTTAGACAAAAATGGATGACAATTTGGAAGAACAGACAAAATTTAACATTTTCCTTTTATTCATGCTGTTTTGTGAAGGGAAAACCTGGCTCTGAGAATTTGTTGTTTTTCTTTTTTTTGATGAACGGATAAAACTGAGAATGTGCAAAGAAATAACTAATGCTAGCATCCCAAGGTGCAATAGCTCTGTTGAAATAAACTGTGTTCTGAATGGCTCTAAAGGATTAACTTGACCTTCAAGAATTAAATGGCTTTAAGTTTCTGTAATAGATCTCATATTGAAACTTTCTACATTCTTGAGGGATTCCAATGATTTCTATTTATTTTTCATGTTATTCTTTCACTTTTTCACTTCAAACAGGAGTCTATAGATGCTGAAAGGAAGGTTTTTAAACCCACAAGATTTCTGGTTTGTTCTTAAGTTATGGAAGTAACAGATGTACATCAGAGAAAAAAATGTTCCAGTGAGTGAAGATGAAGGCTGAGAGAGAACAGCTTCCTCTTTCAGCCTGACTTACACTGCTCTCCTTTACCTTCCTTCTACAAAATACAATAGTTCACTTTCCAGTGGTATACAAGTAATCAAGACAAATAAATAATGCTTTCTGTACAAATGTCTCTAGTTTATCTAAGTGCTTGAGGCTCACACCTGTAATCCTATCTACTCAAGGTGGAAACCTGGGAAATGGGTAGGACAATCAGTGAGAATATTACCACTGATTAATCACCAGAAACCTGTAAGTGGGAGCTGTAGCTGAAGTAGTAGGGTGTTAGCATTCAGGGCAAAGCTCAAGTACAGTACTCAGACCCTAATTTCAAACCCCAGGACCAGTAAAAGCAACAACAACAAAAAGTCCCTAAAGACTCAGAATAAAACTCAATGAACTAAGACTAAATTGAGATTGTAGTGTTATCAGTTGCACTCCAGAAAGTTTGTCACCTTGCCTCTCCTTACTCACTCACATATATCACATTCCACATATATATACCTGTGTGCATGTACATTTACACAGAAACAGACATACATACATGTAATTGTATTATCTCAGCCTCATGTGTCACATTTTTGGACTCATTTACATACATATTAGCACATGTGTGCACACATTTAGACGCAGGTTTATATATATTCCTGAAAAGACATGTATGCATGTACATGTAAGCACACTCATTCCTATATGCATAATGCTTTCACTTGTTGTAGCGTCTTTGCTGTGGCCTGAATTTGAGCCCATTTTCCTACTACTTTTTGTTTCCTTTCTTTGGGATTTATTTGTTTTGTTTTGTTTTGTTTTGTTTTGTTGGCGGAGGGGTTTGTTTGAGAAAGGGTACCCTCAATCTTGAAATCTTACAATCCAGATTCCCAATGTAAGGATTACAGTGTAGGGTTCAATGTTCACATGCAACATCATTTTAGTTTAATTTCAGATTATCCTCCAACCCTTGGCCAGAACTGATCTCATTCAAAAGCCAATTATATCTGCACTATTTCCTCTAAATAAGCTGATCTCAATAAGGTTATTTCCTTCAAAATTATTTATTTATTATTTATCTTTATTGTTGAATTGTGAGTTCTTGATGAATGTTGCTTGGGTTTAACTCACCAGTATATCACTAATAATTATAAAATCAGGTAATTAGTATATGCTTGATAAATGGCCACTGAGCTGGGAAAAAGCATGGCGGGATGGCCATGCTCACTTAGGAACATCAACATAATGAGAAATTCTTCTATGCATGACATTACCCTCTTAATGAGATTCCTGCTGCCATCTAAGTGCATTTCCACTGGAGTCCATGTTTTCCTTACCTTTTGCCTTTAACATGCTTTCTAGCTAATGTTTACCAGTGAAGCAGTCATAATATATTTTGAATGAGCATAAGATAATTGACCTTGTTTGCAGGGGACCTCATAACCTCACCTTGTAGTCATTAACTCACAGACATGAGCCATTAACAGGAATTACTTTGCATCCATTTGACAACACAGAATGGTTTCACATGTCTATGTAATTCTTCCATTTTTTATGTGCCAGTCTTAGGGCTTGTTTTGCTGAAGGCTAGTGCATTACTACTTTTCACTGCAGCTTCCTTCCAGATTTTTACTGATTAATCAAAGAGTCTCCTGAATTTTCCTATACGGACTAGCTTCAAACCCGCAATCCTCAGATCTCAGCCTCTTGAGTAACTAGCATTACAGGCAATCAATACAACTTCCTCTTGTAATTTTCCCATTAAGATCTAACACTTGAAGGCTAACTGCAAGTCCTGGACTGAAATAAGGGTCTTTCTATATAGGGTATAAATTTCTTCCTCTCTGAACAAATTGCCTCAACATTTGGTTCTTTTATGTATATGTATATATATGTACATATATACGTATATATACATACCTACATATTCATATTATTTTAAGTAGTTGTACAAAAGGATTACAATTCATTGTGTCAGTTTATAAGTACAACGTATCTTTACCAATACTACCCAAATTTATTATTTTCTCTAATATCTACTTCTCCCTTAAACTCAACATTACACAGTCCATCTTAGAATTTCAGCTCATTCTGCCTGCTTTGTGATTTTCACTTCCTCTTTCTTAGACACCAAATTTTCCTGACTTTTGTTCTGAAATTTCTCTTCTTCTTGTTTATTACTGTCATTGATGGTGTCAGATTCAGTGTCTCTGACTTAGAAGTAGGCGCTGGGCTCCTCACCCATTATCTATCTTCAGCTTCTTTCAGACAATCCTTGTGCTCACTCTGGCTGTCAAAGCTGGATTTTCAGAATGGGAGTGAAATGGTGTCCCTTCACTACTCACCAAAAACAAGATCTTAAAAATACACACAGAATTCCACTAGTTAACAGAAAGTACTTACAATATAATCCAAAATGTGTTACTGTCAAAAAGCTCTGTTAGAGGGGATGGGAGTTTGGCCTCATGGTACAGTGCTTGCCTACCACACACAAAGACCCAGGTTGGACTCCTTGATACCACATACATAGAGAAAAAGCTGGAAGTGGTGCTGTGGCTCAAGTGTTAGAGCTCCAGCCTTGAGAAAGCCCAAGGACAGTGCCCAGGCCTGGATTCAGTCCTAGGGACTGGCAAAAAAAAAAAGGCTCTGTTAGAGTACCATTTCAAAAAAGAACAACTTCCAAAATGAGGAGTGGCAGCAATTGTATGCAATCCCAGCAACTCTCAGACTCAGTCAAGATGAGTGTTTGTACCTACAAATTCAAGACTGGACCACACAACAGAATACAATCCCATCTCAAAATAAACAAAAAATGTAAATTCCAGTTAAAGACTCTTGTAGTTGGTGATGATAACAACTGATTTAAAACTTACTCATGGTAAGAGATTGGGATAGAAATCAATAAAAAAAATCTTCCCAAAAGGTCTTATATAGAAAGATTATTACTAAAGAAAAGATCATAAAGGGTCTTAGGGATAGTAATGTTTCTTCCAATACATGCAAAACCTAGAACTAAATCTAGAGACGAAGTGTAACAGCTTCACAAATTTGGACCATATCTGTTCAGAATTATTGACACAAAATATATTTCAATTATTTTAAATGATTTTTTTCTAAATAAGTGTCTGCCTCATTAGCAAACAGGACAAATGGGAACGTTTTATCGACTAAGGAGATATAGTTGTGTCCCAACGTTTGCCTATTGTAATTAATTGTATGTACAGTTATGAAAGTAGCTACTAGTAACTACAAATTATTGTCCTACAAATATTATAGCTAGGGGAGCTTCAGAATAGAATGCCTGCATCAAATAAAAGTTAGCCATTTTTCACTACAGAGTGTATCTCAATCGGATCTTCCTGCCTCCTACTTATAGGTTTTCTCTGTAGTTTCTTTATATAGGAAATGCAAACATTTCTGAATATAGAAATTGCTTCCTGCAATTACCAACCACCTTTTACATCAATATTCTCGGAGCACTCAAGAGAGGAACTTAAGGAAAATGTAATTCTGGGTGAAAAGGAAACCCATGCACCGTAATGAAACTTCCAGAGCTGTGCCTTTTCAGCTTTTAAAATAAAAAATAGAATATTCAAAGGGTCCTGGTTAATGTTAAAGAACATTGAAGGTAAGTAACGAAATGTTTAATAACTGTGAGGAAACCTGTTGACATAGTCTGCAGTCCTACGAATTAACTGAGTGATCATGAAATGAAGAACCTTAGGTTGGCACAGTATCTTTGGACCACATAGGTCAGGATCCTTTGTATGGGATAGGATCCCAGCCCATTAGTAATAGAGTTGTGGTGGGACATACTTAACAAGCCCCTCATGATACATACTGGTATGTGAAGAAAAGAGGGACAGGCAGTGTTAGTCATAATTCTCCCATTATTCCTGATTTCTACCTTAGCACATCCCATCCATCTAAGGACGTGCTTGCTTGGAAGGAATATGGTTTCCACTCATCCAGTCCCCAGACCAATAACTACAATTTCGGACTGAAAAATAATGTTTTGTTCACTACTCAACTGACCTGCTCTGAGTTTTAGAAGGGTTATCTAACATTATCCATACATGGGTAATTACTTTTAAATTTGAATTAATTATAATGGAATAGAATTGGGACCAGGAGTGTGGCCTAGTGATAGAGTGCTTGCCTATCATGTATGAAGACTGGGGTTCGATTCCTTGGTACCACATACACAAAAAAAGGCAGAAGTGGTTATGGATCAAGTGGTAGAGTGCTAGCCTTGAGAAAGCTCAAGGACAGTGCTCAGGTCCTGGGTTCAAGTCTCTGGACTGGCAAAAAGAAGGAAGGAAGGAAGGAAGGAAGGAAGGAAGGAAGGAAGGAAGGAAGGAAGGAAGGGAAAAAGAAAAGAGAACTATCTGGCACTGGTTGCTCATACCTATAATCCTACCTACTCAGAAGACTGATATCTGAGTAACATGGTTCATAGTCATCCCAGGCCAGAAAGTTCATAAGATTCTTATGTTCAATTAACCGCTGAAGATAAATAAATAAAAAAACTGGAAATGGAGCTGTGCCTCAAAGTGATGGAGCACTAATCTGGAGGATGACAGGTCAGGGAGAAGACTCAAATCCTGTGTTTAATCCCATAACCAACACACACACACAGTGAAAATTCAATTCCTCATTTACAGTAACTACATTTCAATTCCCCTAAAAACATAGAGCTGCCACATTGAAACACAGAATCTTGTACCTATTGAATATTTCCACCATTGCAATTTTACTGTTGTAGAGGACTTATCTGTGACTTCAAATAGCCCACTTAAATCAATAATTGTCATTTGATTTCTCATAATTGCAGATGTTTATAATGTCTATGTATTTATACAGAATTCAGGAAAGCTTCCAAGCTCCATTGTATACTGCTGTGAATGGGATTTATCAATCAAAACAGCGTAGCTTTAAAGAACTACTTTATGGCTTCTCAACATGCTGCAGGTTGACTGGGTGCCAACTGAGTTGCTTTTTTCTATTCACATTTAGAGCTTGTCAGATTTATGTATCATCTGACAGGTGGGCTTAAAAAGCTTAAGATGACTGCATTTCCATTTCTGACAGGTTGTAATGAACTGTTACAGGCTTGGGTCAGATTCTAGAGCACAGGAGCCACTCTCAATCTCTTTTTCTCTGTTTCTTATTCTTGCTCTTTCTGCCTTCCTTTGTGATTTGGTTCTCTGTCCTCTTTCTCTCTTCAGGATACCCATCTTTTGTGAATATTTTACCACCTCCATTAAATCAAACTCTTCTACAAACTGTTCATTCACCTCAATTCACAGTTTTGTAAATTTCCTCAGTATTAATTTTCTTCTAGTGTTCCAATGTTAATGTGTTAGATTGTCTTTAACACTCCTTTTTCACCCCATACCTTCAAAATATAATGTTTCTCACTGAAGGGAACTATTCCCTGAATACAGATGATTCTCAATTTAAGATTGATTCTAATAAACCAGTGGTGACTTGAAACCCTCTGAAATAGAAAATGTGTTTAATCTTTTCTTTTTTTTTTTTGTGGGTCATGGGGCTTGAACTCGGCCTGGGTGCTGTCCTTGAACTCTTCAGCTCAAGACTACCACCCTACCCCTGGGTCTGGGCATTATCCCTGAGCTCTTCAGCCCAAGGTTACCACCCTACCCTTGAGCCAAGCCCCACTTCCTGTTTTCTAGAGGTTAATTGGAGATAAGAGTCTCAAGTTGTTTTGTGCCCAGACTGGTTTTGAACCTTGATCCTCAGATCTCAGCCTCCTAAGTAGCTAGGATTACAAGCTTGAGCCACCACACCTGGCTGCATTTAATCTTTCTAATATACCAGATACCCTAACTCACAGCAATGTAGCTGGCTAAAGAGTGTTAACTGTTAGCTCACCATTGTGGCTGCCTGCTTGACTGGAAGCTAAATCTATGCCACTGCCCAGCATCCAAAGAGAGTATCTGACTGCATATTGGTCACTGTTGAGTAGATCTGAATTCAAAATTATAGATACAGATTCAACTGAATATTTACTCCTATTACATAATCACAAAGTGAAACTACCATTTTGGGTGCATTGTATCTAACATCTGTGTGCTTCTCCCAGTTTGTAACATTTAGCTGAGTATCATATACAAATTAAGTAACTAATAATAAAAGATTGAAAGAAATTCATCCCACATTATAAAGTGGAAAAATATCTTCTAATTTTTATGGAAGGTATTAAATAGTAACCAAAGTACTTTTGCTATTGTTGTTGTCATTATTATTATTACTTTTAATAGTGGTTTCACTCAACATGCCATTTTATGGGTCAATGCATCTTGATCAAAGTGATCCCATTCTTCCATCTCCCCAATCCATCAGTAGAGTGAACTTTGTCATTCACTGGAAAAAGTCCCTTATCCAAGGCTCTATTGTGTCATATTACTTCAAAAAACACTCATGAAAGTTTCATCATGAAATTATGGAGTTGGTTGTAATTTGTGATAAGTTAACTAAAGTATAATTTAAGAAATTATTAGGCAGATGAGCAAACTGTGAAGTCCTTCAGAATTATAGCATGAAGCCTCTGAAGCTTGTCTTACTTAGAAAAACAGAATTTTAATTTCTATGCTGCTTCCTCTTATCCAAAGGAACACTCCACAACACATGCGTACAGACCCATTCCACATATCTACACGCACAATCATATAAACAGAGATACATGCACACACACACACACACACACACACACACACACACACACCCCTCTTAAATGCTGTCTGTCTCTAGGTTCTTTAAAAGCATTAACTATATAGACAAAGTTGCCAGGGATGACTGCCTAGATAATAAATTGCACTAGTTTTGAAAAACCTCAGTTGTAACCAGTACAATTTGCTCCACTGAAATCCAGATTTTAGTGATTCAGGATTGAACACCATAAAAATTCTTTTGTTGGCAGTAAAAATATTTTCACTACCTGAAGTCATCACAAACACCAAGTGCAACTATTTTTCTTTCAGTGCAGAGATGCTAGGATAGTCAGACTCATAACCTACAAGGAAAAAATTTTATCAGCTGCCTTAGCCTTTGACACAAATATTTCTATAGGTGATTGAGATGATCTATGTGGATACTAAGAAATAAAGTGTAAGCAGAAATGAACCATTTTACAGTATTTATTCTGCACAGCTTCCAAAATAGTGGAGAAGGTAAGATCTGAGAGAAGAAAATGGAAATAATGTGTCCTCTTTAATTTATAGGAGAGGCAAAAGGGAAATAAACCCCCTGTACTTTGGCAGTTGGAATTAACAGAAATATCTAAGGGGAATTTCATCCAGGAGCATCTGGGCTTGCAAGTCATTTACATTTTGAAGATCAAGAGGCTTTATTAACCAATTTGAAAAGTGCGTACCTCTGAGGTTAGCCAGAAAAGTTCTCAAAGATCCATATAGCACATATGAGAGTTGGAAATGGGAATAAGAGCCAAGAAAGAGCTAGTGACGTTAGCCCTCACCTCGAATCCTTATTACTCTGGAATCTGAGACTCAGGGGATTGTGTCTCAATGCCAGCCTAGCAGAAAAGTTTTTGAGAGTCCATCTCCAAATAATCAGAACAAAACTGGGCTGGAGGCAGGCATGGATCATGTGGTATGAGTGCTAGTTATGAGCAACCAAGATCAGCCAAGAACACTAGGCCCTAACTCGGAGGCCTGGTAGCATACCAGCAATAATAATAGTAGTAGTAGTAATAATAATGATAATAATAGAGCCCTAATAATTGTAGTAATAATTATGATAATAATAGAGCCAAAGAGGGAGGCAGATTTCTGCTGAGGGGTTCTACAAATGATGTAATGCCTAGTAATTAACAGTCAGGACTATAGGCTATGTGTCAAGGATCTGAGTGCCACCATCACCCACCATCTCAGTGACAGTGAGCAAAAACAACCTCTCCAAAGTCACCTTTCCCAAACGTAAGACAAGGATGATACTAGTTCCCGCCTTTCAGGTTGTGACAGTTAAATGATGCAATGTATTTTAATCTTGGCTCAACTCCTAGCATATATTAAGCATTCATTAAGAGTGATCTGTGATTCCCCTATTTCTCATCTATCTTCACCATGAGAATCTCCCCACAATGTGGTATTGCTTTACTTTGCATTTAAAGAAATGAAGCCTTGCAAACGTCCCAAGATCACACACTATGGCATATTTTATTTCCAAGTACATGTTTTCTGCTTGTGTGCCCAATAGTCGGTCTTTTAGCTACAAAAGGCAGGTGCTATTCGTTTACACCAGGGAACTCTTCAAATGGAGACCTCCAGCCACAGAAAATCGGTGTAGAGTAAAAGCTCTTAATACTTCAATACCACAAGTGTCCAATAGAAAGGTCGGGATAGAGGAAGTGTTGGTTAGTAGAAAGGAGTGCTGCCATTCTGCTGCAACAGAGTATGTGTGGACTTAGTAGCTAAGATGGCTGGCTTGGTCATAAAGTCCATGAGTATACCCACAGCAACTGTGGGTTCAGACACTACATGCTAACAGCACTTTGCTGGCTCTGTTTGAGCGGCCACAACTCTGCACCACAGACTGATACTTCCTGTCATTTCAGGACTTCTGTTTACACGTTCAGCGGTGGCTTCCTTCCCGAAACCAGATTCTAAATGATGACGGTGGGTCTAATGGGCTGTTGCACTTTGCTAATTTACCTATTAATTTTGTAAATGGTCTGTTTCACGGAAGATAAAGCTTATCCTTTGGAAACATGACATTTTGCAGTGCAACCTGTCTCAAAGGATACCCAGGCCTTTTGCAGAGAAAGAAAATGAATTGTTTAAGGTGGCATTTCATAACCTCCTCCCTGCCTGGTGGGATTATGTGGACAGAAAGATGAGTTAGTCACCAGAGCTAGGTGACCAGGCAGTCCATGAGCACAGCTTCCATATCTTGCAAGACAGATTAGGAAACACTTTCTTTTCCTGTCATGAAAATAAAATATTAAAAATAAAACCTACTAGATACAGACATCAGTGGGAGGCAGAATTGAATATGCTCAAGACCACAAATAGCCCCTTGCTTCTGGTGTTGAATCAAACACAAAAAATAAACATCAATGAAATCACTGGGAAGTGCCTCTCAGGTTTCATTGTTTAAAAAGCCAGCAGTGGACCACGTCAGTAGCCAGAATACAAAATATAGACAATGTATGGGAAAGAGGGTACAAATTGGCCTCCTCAGTAGTTAACATTCACTATAGGAAATATCCATGCTATTCCTACTACTTTCTGAAAATAGTGTACTTTACTCAATAAAGTGTTATCAGATTAAAGCAAAGATTCCAGCTGATCATCAGTGGCTCATGTGGGAAATCCTACGTACTCAGGAGGTTGAATTTTAGCTCTAGGATCGCATTTCTAAGCCTGTGCAGGCAGGAAAATCCATGAGACTTAGCTCCAGTCAACCACCAAAAGACCAGAAATGACGCTGTGGCTCAAGACATAGAGTGCTAGCCTTGAGTAAAACAGCTTAGCCACTGAGTTTAAGTCTAGACCTGATATGAGGTTTGAAAAAAAAAAGAAAGAAAAGAAAATCAATCAAGCAAGCAAATAACTGTCCCAAACATTCCCCACACATCACCTCAATCACTTGCAACAACAAAAGACTTTCAAATCCTTCTAGAGGGATGTCACAGTTGATGGTAATCACTGTAGTCATTTGCAAGTAAGTAAACATTTGGAGTGATTAAGATACACTATTTTGTTAAGCCCATAGATGTTTGTACCCTATTTTACATAACAATTTAATTATCCTTTTCTATAGCTTGTAAGAAAGTACAATTTATCCCCATATCCTCTGTATTCCTACACATAAAGACATAAACTACAGAATTAGGGGCTAAGAGTATAATTCTGGAGGAGAGATCTCCAGCATCACAAAATAAAACACAAATAAGTAAATGTGTGTATAAAGAAAAGTCAGGCCATCCTGGTGGCAAATGCCTCTATTACCAGCTAGTCTAGCACCAGCTAAGGAAGGAGGATTGCTTGAAGCCAGAGATACAAGGCCAGATTGGGTAATATAGGGTAGCCCTTTCTCTAAAAAGAAAGGAAGTATAAAAGGAAAGAAGAGAGGAGCTCAAACTACAATATTAAGTAAATTATTTTAAAAAAAGCAGCACCTCTTCTGAGAGGTCTATTTGACCTACTTGTAAAACTACAAAAATACAGGCAAAGAACTGTAATCATTTTATCATGTTAAAATTCTGGGAAGTTACCTGTGATGGATATTCAAGTCAGGTAAACCTAATGAGAAACTCAGAAAGACAGTGGGTGTGTGATTTCTCATTTGTTCCCTCCACCCACACCAGTTCTGTGGTCCTAGCCAAAATTCCGTAGTATTGCAGACAATGAGAGTGTGTGTAGACTATTGACTCCATTAACTACATCATCTTGAAAGCACAGTCAACATTTTGTCCAAACTCACATTTCCCTGGGCAAATCTCTAGACTCACAGTGTGATGACTATTTAATGTTTCTCAGTGCTTGGTGGGGCTGGGAAGCAGGAGGGACTGACTCCAGGGTATTACGAAAATGATAGCCAAATATTAGCAACATCTCACCTGCTGCAAAGCTGTGATTTCAATTGGATAAAAAAAGTGTTTGGCTGGTAAATCAATATGAAATCCTGAAAGGTTGGCTATGGACACTTTGAAAGTTCTGACACATTCCCAGTGATCTCCAAGCTATAGTCAATCATTTGAAAGAGTATGTGTCTTGGAAATAAGAATGACAGAAGTAGTCACTCAATTCTGGTTGATCTTAAAGCCTGGAACATGAGAGCAAAAGCTAATGGTATTTTTAATAAGATACCTGATATGCAAAGGTATATCTTTCCCCATAGGTCCCCCAGCAAAGGCTGGTCTTCTACCTATTGGTAGAAGATCAAATTATTATTGAGCTAGATCTAACCCCCTAGAAATGCAGGTTTAGTATGAAGATAAACTTATGAAACAAAATGAAAGCTGGCAGAAGACTCCGAATGGCAGGGGATTCAGAAAATGCACAATTCAGCAAAGTTATTAAATGAACAAACAGCAACAAGAAAGTCAACAAATTGGCAACAACAATAAGCTTTGGAATGTGGAGACAACTGATGAATTATAACAATATAGTAACCAAAATGTTTTCTAGTTTTCAGTAAAAAATATGACAGAAGAAACTCTCCAACTTTGTTCTCATACAAGGGACAAATAAGTAACCACTAGCAAATACCCACAAAGGGATCCAGATTTTTAACTTAGCAACCTTGAGTTTGTAGGCCTTCAGGAGTCCTAGCTAAAGCAGCTTTTGTACAGGTTATGTCTGGTGACTACAATAATTATTCTATCATCAGGCAAATGCTCCTTAGTTTTTATGACAAGCTAGATATTGCAAGGCCCAAATATATTGTTGGCTATAATATAATATAATATAATGTTCCTAAATTTCCTAGAGAGTAGACTCCTATAGGTAATTAAGAACTAAATGGAGTCAGTAAAAACATTGTTACAAGGAGTGGCTACAGAGGGAGATATTAATAATTTTGAAAAACAACAAGGATGTGCAAGCTGAGAAAGGAAGTCCCTACCTTATTATGGGAGGGGTATGTTCAAAGAAGATGTCCTAAGGTTATGATCATCTACCCTAAATCTAAGAAACCAAGGATTCTGGATGGCTTTCATCTAAAGGAGACATTTCAACAAGAATCTTTGAAGAAATCTGATAAGCTGATTAAGACACAAACAAACAAAAACAAACATGGTGGGCCACAAGTTTGGCCTTGTCATAGAATGCTTGCCTGGCATGCAGGAAGACCTGGGTTTCATACCTTGGTAACACATACATAGAAAAAGCTGAACGCGGTACTGGGGCTCAAAAGGCAGGGTTCTAGACTTGGGAAATCCCAAGGACAGTGCGCAGGCCCTGAGTTCAAGCCCCATGACTGAAAAAAATTGTGGCTTCTTTTGCTGGATATTCACTTGACAATCACTCTACCAAAGTGTCAGAATTAGATATTATTAAAACCAGTAACTCTTGGGTAAAAAGTAGGTAGGGAGAGAGAAAGTCAAATTCAGAGATTGATTGACACTGAATCACCCAAGAACATCAATAGGCATGTAGCCAAAGGAATTAGCAAAAACATGCATTTTGCTTTGGTGATAAATAGCAGTAAGAAATGGCACCTTAATCCACAAATCGGAGTTTCACATCAACTCTGTCTTTTATGATTCATGATGTAGGGAAATCTTAAACTTCTGTTTTCTGAAATGAGATTGAAGAATGAGTGCCCAGAGATTCTCCCAGGACTGCTTTGAGTATTACCATATGTGTTTGCTTGAGGAATTTGAGGGGCTTTAGAATAATAATAATAATAATAATAATAATAATAATAATAATAATAGATGAGATGATGATGGCCTTAGTATTTATTTTCAATAACAATTGAAACTGAGGAGGAGGTCTGGGAAGCTATTCTCACTAAGAAAGAATAGGAGCCCTGGGTTTCAAGCATCATTTTCCCAAGATGAGCCTCAGAAGGCTTTACTAATGCTTAGAGTATCTCTGCTCCTTGTGGACATCACTAGAGTTTTGCTTATCTCCCTTGCCAAGAGCTGCCTCCCAACACAGAAAGTGTGGCTCACTCTGGGTCTAGGTATAGGTTACTGGCTTTGCCTCTGGCTATTCATACTTCCAGTAAAGAAGTTGTGGTTAAGACTCTTCCTTTAGGAATAGGCTTGTGGTAGAGATTTTAGCATGCCTGCCCATAATGTTTTCGATATTACATTGAATGATAATACATTTAACAGAGTACAATAGTACACCAAGTAGTATACTAAAATACAAAAATAAAAGTCATTTTATAATTTCCTTCTCTCTCTTCCTCTCTTTCTGTCTCTCTCTCTGTCTCTCTCTGTCTCTCTCTGTTTCTCTCTGTGTCTCTCTCTTTCTCTTTTTCTCTCTGTCTCTCTCTCTGTCTCTGTCTCTCTCTCTTTCTCTCTCTCTCTCTGTCTCTCTCTCTCTTTCTCTCTCTCTCTCTCTCTCTCTCTCTCTCTCTCTCTCTCTCTCTCTCTCTCTCTCTCTCTCTCTCTGTCTCTCTCTCTCTCTCTCTCTCTCTCCCTCTCATTCTATCTCTCTCAAATTGAAGCCAGATCAAGTAGGCTGTATGCTAGGCATAAACTCCAGGATTTCTAAATGCTATTTATACCTATTCACCAAGTCAAAAGACATGGTAAAGAGAAAGGAGATTTATTCTTTTAGCCACAGAACATTGTTATTCCATCTATTGTTAACCAATCTGGAGTATATTCATGAACTTTAGGCTTTATAGATAAAAGAACTGAATGAAAGGAGAGGGAAAGAGAGAGATCCAGATTAGTCTCAAGCTCAGTTGAGGCCAAGTTGACCACGGTGTTTGTCTTCAAAAGAATTTTGGAGAAGTTGTTACCATTTCACGCTAGAAAGGAATTAAGTAACAAGTCAAAATCCCTAGATGGGCAAATGGTCTACCTAGCAGGTGGTCTGCCTTGAAATAGTAGCTGTTGTTGAAAATGTTGGGACATTTTCATCTTTTAGCACAAGAGGAGAAGAAGGCATCATTTATTTAAAGGACCCTGTGACTTGTATGATAAAATACATATTGTTCAAGGTGATTGCAACATGACTACAAGAGAGAATAGCTCAAATCAATGGTCACAGATACAAAATAGGGGCTGGCTGCCCAGATTTTATCCTTCTCCTAGGTAAGAACCAAGAAAGGAGTCAGCATTTCTTAAGAACAACTGAAGAAAGTAATTTGGAAGCACGTCTTAGGGAGATGTTTATATTCTGGTGAAGATGTTAGGGAAGCAACAGTTTAAAATGTGCTGAACGTTCTAGTGGGGTAAAGGCCAGCATGGACATAAAAGAAACCTAGAAATGTAAATCCACAATTTGAGAACAAAAACAAAGGCTAGGATCGAAATAAGTATATTCACTTTCCAGCCTATTCTTTATCTAGCAAAAGGTACAAAAATAAATGATCACTTCTCCCTTTGCCTTCTAAGATCAGAAGAACTTGATAAGAAACTCACCTCCCAATCTAGAAATTGACATTGAGCACAGAGTTCCACAATAAATCCAAAGCAACCCCTCCTATTCTGAATGGGAGAAGGATCTCCAAAACCCTGCAGAGGCGTAAGGAATGTGTAAATTATCCAAAAGACAAAAACCTTCTCTCCCAAAATTCGGGAAAATAATCAACAGCTTGTAGCTTTCCACAAGCATTTGTTTAAGAAAAAGATCTGAGGTTTTGTTGTTATTGTTTGTCTGTTTTTGGTACTACTATGCTTGCTCTTACACATAGCCCCTCCCGCTCAACTCCAAGTAAGCATTGAAAAGTGGTATCAGTATAGTATCCTAAGAGCCATTCAAGGGAACAAATGAGTTTGCTGTTCATTCTGAAATAATCCACTGGAGAATTTTTAATGTCTGATTTTTTTCAAAGCCCCTTGGAAAAGTTGAGTCTCAGAATCTGTGTCCATGTGTCTGGACTTGGAGCTCCCTGCTAGGGAACACTCCTATTCTCAGAGCTTTGTAAGTAATGTAGCTGCAGGAATCAGCGATGCCAAGGGGGACTAATGAGACAATGACTTAAATGTGGAAAAATTGGGAAAAAATATGAACGTATTCAGGGCTGTAAACATGCTCAGAAAAAAAAAGTGAACACACATCTACATGCCTTAAAGCTTTGCAGTTAAACGATATGAAGTTTAAGACACAAGTATAAATTTGTTACTCCAAGCAACACCTACCATACTCTCAGAGCCCTACAGAAGAGCCTAGATTACTTCTTGGCATGCATACTCACTGATTTGGGACACATAACAAAACTTATCCAATGCTTATTCTTATATTAGCCAATTTAAGTAGAAATATGAGAAAAGAGGTTCAGATGTTCTAAAGATAAGTAAAATTCCCTCTGGGGGGAAAAAAAAACAATTATTAGCAAGAACAATAAATGATAATAGCAAAGTTAGGTACCTGTGGCTCCCTCCTGTTATCTCAACTAATCAGGAGGCTGAGAACTATAAGAATATAATTCAAGGCCAACTTGAAATATAGTAGAAAAGTCTATGACATGGCGTGTTCAAACTAACCAGCGCAAACCTGGAACGGAGGTATAGGCAAAGTGGTAGAGCAACAAACAAGGAAGTATGAAGTAATGAATTCAATCCCCAGTACCTAAGATTTTTTTTTCAGGTCATGGGACTTTAACTCAGCCTGGGAGCTGTCCCTGAGCTCCTCAGCTCATAACTAGAGCCCTACTTGTGGGCCTGGGCATTGTCCCTGAGCCCTTCAGCTCAAGGCTATCACACTACACTTGAGCCAAGCCCCACTTCCCATTTTCTAGAGGTTAATTGGAGATAAGAGTCTCAGGTCATTTGGAGCCCTGGCTGGCATTGAACACTAATCCTCAGATCTCAGCTTCCTGAGTAGCTCAGATTAGAGGCGTGAGCCACTGTGCACTGCCCTAAGATAAATTTTTAAGGAGTAAGAATTTCAGAGCTAATTTATAATAGTATCTAACATTTCTAATAAAATTTATAAATTTTGGCCCATAGAGACGAAATCTCAATAAGAAATTCCTGCCAATGACAAAGATTAAAGAAAGCCTTTACATTGCCTTAGTAAATGTGTGCAAAGAGATAGAGAAAAATGTCTGCAGAATTAAAGAAAAGCATAACAATAGTATGACAACATGTAAACAAATAGAAAACAACTGTTTAAAGCACTGAATATAAAACTGTTTTGTTGATATAAACAAGAAGGTTTAATCTACGTTTTACTGAAACTATCAAGGAGAAGAGAGGAAAGCAAAGTCTGTTGTAAAAAAAAAATGATACAGTATTGAAATTAGGATAGTAACAGTCCAGACGAGATGGTTTTATGTGGGATTTTATTTCCTTTCAAAATAGGCTAAATCTTTATAACCCACACTGTTTTTGAATTTGTTATATAACCCAGTCTGGCCTTAAACTTCAGATCTTCTGCTTCAGACACCTATGTGCTGAAATTAAAGTCTTACATCAATACACCTGGCTATATCTAGTCAGATTAAATTGCGAGTTGTATTTTCACTATAAGTACTAATAAAATAAAATATAGTCATGTAGTAACATAAGTAAACTATTTTAAAAGCTATACTACAAAATAGCAGTTCAGCAGAAACAATAAAAAGACAAGAATCAGTAGTGGTGTGTGGAAGATATAAAATATACAGAAACAAATAGGATCCAGGACTAGTGATCCTTTGAGCTACTTACAAGGCAGAGAGGAGGAGGTTTGCAAGCTCTAGGCAAGCCTGGGAAAAGTTAGTAAGATCATAGTATAAAACCAAAATACAAACATAAAACTGGAATTGCTCAAGTAGTAAAGTCTTCATCAGCATTTGAGAGGTTCTGGGCATTATTCCCAAAACTGAGAAAGTAAGAGAAGGAAGCAGAGAGAGAAAGAGATAGAAGAAGAGATAGAAAGAAAGACAGACACAGACAGACAATCAGACAGAAAAAGAAAAAAGAGACACAGAAAGACAAAAAAAAACAGAAATATGACATTTGAAAATACTACAAATACTTACACTAACCCAATCCATAAACTAAACCAATACATTAAAAAAGAAGAGAATAAATTTAAACATAAAATATGTATAGATATATTCTGTCTGTAATACATATCATAGTTTTTAAAATATGTATTAAACACTTAATGGTAGAATCTTTTTTTTTGGGTGGGGGGGTCATAGGGCTTGAACTCTGGTCTGGGCTCTGTCTCTGAGCTCTTCAGCTGAAGGCTATCTCCCTTGAGCCATAGCCCACTTCCAGTTTTCTAGTGATTAATTGGAGATAAGTGTCTCACAGCTTTGTATTGCCCAGGCTGGCTTTGAACCATGATCCTCAGATCTCAGCCTCCTGAGTAGTTAGGATTACAGGCATGAGCCAGCATAACCAGCAAATGGTAGAAACTTTATCAAAGCTTTGTTTGGTAAAGAAAATCTGAAAGAGCTACACTAATATCAGAATAAAACAAACTTTAAGAAATTATTACCAAAGATAAAAATTATTTTATAATGATGGATGAATCATACAGGAGATATAAAATGATAAATATGTATGCAGATATTTATGTATGTATATAAAAATACATGTGTAGCCCACACATATATGTAATAATAAAACCATAAAATCATGAGGCAAAAGTAGACAATACTGAAGAGAAAGTCAAATTAACAGTAGTAGTTGGAGAATCATATATCTTAGTATGAATAACAACTTGAACTAGGAAAGAAAACATAGCATAGAGGACTTAAACAACGCTATTCATCAACTAGATTTACACACATCTATAAGACACTGAAAATAACAGGTGCATAATATTCTTCTATATGTAGAATGTTCACAAGGGAAAAGAAAACTGACTATAAGATTTAATCAAATGGCAAACTGGCAAACATTTAGCTAGACTAAGCAAGAAAGAAGAAGACAACTTACTAAATCAGGACTTAAAGAAGCTAAAATAATACTGGGATAGGGAGTCTTGTGGGAGATGGAGCATAATGGCAACAAGAATGAGTAATGAATTGGTAATATGTATGAGGTACTGTTTTGGGGTGCTGAAAGATTTTTAAAGCCAGATTCTGATGTTTTCAACACTGTAAAATGCAAAACAAAACAAAACCAGAATGATGCATTTTCCTTTACCTAGATTATGAAAATAATTTCTAACAGTAGCTTGAAATCTTATATTTTCTCATATTTTCTGTACCTTGAATATGTCTTTATAAAATCAGAAAAATAGTACAATGATAAGTTCTTTAATTCCTACAATAACCAGCCTGATATTCTAGCACAGGGTAGAATTGAACAGATAAATATTGTTTTGGTTATTCTAGAAGGTACTTGAAAACAGGTCCCAAGAAATAAACATGTCTCTATTTGAGAAATAAATAGGTACTTTTACATTTGAGGTCTTCCAACAAACCCATAAATTAAGTGAAATATTTAGGAAATTAGGCTGAGAATAAGGAAAAATATAATTAATTATACCCTGATTTTGGTTGTAACCTTACAGTCCTATTGCCTTGTCAAGGATTGAGGGCTATTCAGTATTTTCTCATTGAATAATCACATTTCATTATCTCTGCTATACTTGTCAAATTAAATCCATTAAGGGAGTATATTCTAACATCATATTATTTTTTTTCAAAAAATGCACTAATGTTTTCAAATTTACTTTTCTTGTCAAAGTGATGTACAGAGGGATTACAAGTAATGAGTATACTTCTGCCTCATGTTTCTCCAAGATACAGAAATGAGAGGTTTTTTTAGTTGTGAAGTTATTCTTTTTTAGTTCATATTTTTCCTTGGTTTATCCCCTGCTGCCACTGTACTCGCATTTGGTATCCTGGGTCTTGTATATACAAGAGAAAAATATACTAATTTTAATAAGATAATAGTGTATTTACAACAGTATTCTGACAGTGAGACATTGTTTTCTCTACTGACCTTAATGTTGCAAACCTCAGTGACCATTCATGGGACTCTATGTTGGCCTTAAAAGTAAATTTAATTAAGCTCAGATTTCAGTATACTCTAAGAGTGGTTTCCTCTATTCCTCACAATTTTGTTCCGTGATGAGGAAACTTTGGTTGAGAGTATCCTTGATATTGAGACAAGGTCACTCAGTTCCCTAAGTAATGAAGCAGCTTCTTATGTCCATGTTACTTAAGACAACAATTTGATTACATTGTTTTATAAACTCATCTTTAAATCAAGAATGTTCTGGAAACTCCCAGAGAATGATTCTAGAGCTATACTTAGATCCACAAGTTGACAGAAGCTTTCTGAATATTACTCATAGTGATGAACTGTGCTGATAATTACATCAATAATGAACATGAAAGTGAAGTCAAGGATGGTTTAGGAAAAGCACATAGAGTTACTAATTCACAGGAAGAAGCACGCTCCTGCTCAGGTGCTTTTCACAATTCCTTTGCCTCCACACTGATGCAGAAAGGGTGAATAAACTCAATACCTTAATAGGCTCAAGAATTTCCAAGTCTAGGGACAAGTAACAAGTAATGATATTATACAAAAATAAGCGCTGATGAATAAATGGAACAGAGAGGGTATCGGTGGCTCATGCATGCAATTCTTGCTACTCAGGAAGCTGAGATTTGGTCACTGATATTCAATGCCAGCCCAAGCAGATAAATCTCTGAGACTCATCTCCAATCAATCAGCAACAAATCAGTATGAGTCAAGGGTGGAAAAAATTGAAGGAGAACGTGAGACATTAAGTACAACCCCAGTTCTGAAACAAGAAGAATAAAGAGAGACAACAAAAGGAAGAAAGGCAGAGAGAAAAGGGCAGAAGGAGGAAAGAAAGAAGGAAGGAAGGAAGGAAGGAAGGAAGGAAGGAAGGAAGGAAGGAAGGATTGCAATTTTAGATAGGAATAATGTTGAATGATAGATTTTTAATGAAAGTTATGGTAAACTAAAGCTGAGAGTTTTCAGGCAGGGGAAAATGTACAAAAGTTCTAAGGAGGATTTTTGATTTGACATTAAAAACGCAAAGAACAAAATATTAGGTAGGTTGGAGTTCATCCGAATTAAATACCGCATATCAAATTTTAATAATAGTACAGTTAAAAGATAACATTTAGAACAGGAGAGAATATTTTAATCATGTATGGGAAAATCTAAAATCAATAATATTTAAAGAATTCCTACAGCAAAAAGACAAACTACTCAATTTTTGCAAAGACCAAAGGACTTTAGCAAAACCTTATCAAAAACTTCCTAACAAGAATTCATTGGAAGATGGCGGCGGTTCAGGGTGAAACATACTGAGCTCCTGCCAAGATTCATGTACTGGCAGTGCAGGAGACAGTCCTCTAGCAGAAATTGATCCTAAGTAAGCTTTAGGACCACAGAGAACTCAGGCAGAGAGGAAAAAAAGGAAAAAAAGGAAGAATACCAGCGCGAAAAGAGAGCATGGAGCTCCACCACGGAGCAGCCGGGAAGACAAAGACTTCTGAATCAGAGCAGACACAGCGCTGTCTCCACAGCAGCACAGACCCTCCGGATGCAGACAGAGCCACACAGAACCTGCATGAGCCCATAGTGGACACCCGGGCATGCTTGGACTGGCCAGCTTCACAGAACCGGAGAATCCAGCAATTTGTGAGTAGCTCTGAGAAGTTTCCACTTCTGCTCCAGGAACAGCATTGGGAAGGAGCCCCTCCCCCTCCAGCTGAGAGCAGTGCCATCTTGACTGCTGGCAACAACCCAGGCCAAAGCAATTGGAGCCAGAGAGGTGTTGCTGACAGCGCCACCTAATTGGCAAAGGATTTCCCAGAGATCCCTTACCCAGAAATCCGGCCCCAGCATGCTGAAGTTCATTCCCCTGGAAGGCCCACAGACCTGTAAACAAAGTCGCTTGCTGATCTTTCAGCTTTGTTTTACCAATCTCATCTGAAAAACCGCAAAGCCAAATCACAAGAGAAAAAGACTTTGTGAAGTGTTTAGATCCTGAATTTAGTGGAGACACAAGTTTCCTAACCTCTCCCTCAACCAAAAAAAACAAAACAAAACAAAACTAAAGAATACCCTTTGTTTAATCTTTTTTATTTACCCCATTTCATTTGCATTTTTAAATGTTCTTATTTATCTCTTTGCCATTTAACCTACACCTTTTTTTTTCTAATGTTATGATTCATTCCTTCTTTTTTTTTTCTTTTTTTCTCCTGTCTTTTCCCGCAATCCTGCTGTCACTGTGGTGGTTCCTAGAAAAACAGTGACAGCTCTGGGTACAATCTGAACAAAAACGATATCCATATGGATACAGTCACCTGCTTTTTAAACTCCGGGTTCTCAACCCTAGTATCTCTTGGGTAAGAACTCAGAACAGTGAGGAATCTTTCCCCACCTTTTTCCTTTCTTTCTTTTTTTTTGCTTTTGTTTTCGTTTTGTGTGTGTGTGTGTGTGTGTGTGTGTTTTGTTTTATTTTGTTGCTGTTTTGTTTCTTTTTTTCTTTTCTTTCTTAAATTGGTATCATTGAAATCTCCTATATCAACCTCTCTCTTTTCTCTATATATTCTTCTCATTACTCTTCTTATTTTGATAAGTTTTATCTAAGTTCATCTAAACTTTCTACACAAATACTCTACATGTCTATCACCTTAGGTCAGTTATTCTTACACGATACCCTTTCTTCATTACTATAATATTCTTACACTCCTGTATTATTCTTATCCTACCTCCCTTGACATCTTTCATATTATTTTTCTATCTCTGGTCCTCTGTTCATCCTTCAACTCTTATAATTCATGGATCTACATTTGATGGTTGTTGAGCAATGCTGTGTATCTAGGCGTTCAATTATACTCTAGGTGCAGAGGGACTTAAATACAATAGACACTGGATTGAGAGGCTTATTGTTTTGGTCATAAATTGGTCAGCTGTGGTTGTATTAGATTTGCATGTAAGTGTACAAAAAGAAAGAGAGAGTGTTATTACCAATCTAAAAGAGCAAAGATCTATTGTCAGCCAACTAAAAAGGTCTAGGTTGGTTATATCTGAAAAATTATATTCTTGTTTAGTATTAATTTTACTCCCATCCTCAAATGGGCAGAACAAGAAACTCAAGAAAAATGTGAAATCAAGGAATAGCATCTCCTACCCAACATAAACAGGTAATGGAGCAGTCAATAGCCAATCTAGAGGAGAGAATGCCAAGTGCTATACAAATGCAATTGATTAACAACATTAATGAAAAATGTGAAAACATAAAGAGATAAAGGAGGAAGCCACAGCTAAACAAGAGGAAACCATAAACAAAGTGATATGTGAAAAAAGGGGAAGCCATAAAGGAGGCCATAATAAAGGTTTTTCAAAGAAAAATGGTTGAATTCAAAGAATCCACAAACAAAAAGGTGACTGAACTCCAACAAATGTCCAAAGAGAATAAAGCTGCTGAGCTAAACACTCAAATGGAAATCAAGGAGCTAAAGAAATCCATACATGATCTAAAACAAGAGATGCAAGGCATCAAAAATGAACAATTAGAAGCAAAGGAGATGAAGAATAAAGTAGATAGCTTTGATAGCACGTTACACAATGCAGAAGACAGAATTTCCGGGGGTGAAGATAATTTAGTTGTTATAGAAAAAGAACAGAAAACGAGTCAATCCAAATCAAGGAAATATGAGAGAGAGCTTCAGGAGCTGCAAGATACAATTAGGAAGCCTAATTTAAGGCAAATTGGTATTGAGGAGGGTCTAGAGAAAGAGGTCAATGGTATTGGAAATATACATCAGGGAATCATCTCAGAGAACATCCCAAATATCCAGAAGGGCAGACCCATCCAGATACAAGAAGCTTTTAGATCCCCAAACAGACCTGACCAGAAAAGGACATCCCACCGCCACATTATAATAGGAACTGGATCAATAGAGGCCAAAGACAGGATCCTGAAAGCAGTCAGGAAGAAGAGAACAATCACCTATAAAGGCAAACCAATCAGAATAACCCCAGATTTCTCAGCAGAGACTATGCAAGCAAGAAGAGATTGGAATTATCTATACCATGCCCTGAAGTCAAATAACTACCAACCAAGAATACTCTACCCATCTAAGCTCTCATTCATAACTGAGGGAACAATAAAAACATTCCATTCCAAGGAAAAGCTTCAACATTATGTAGCAACAAAACCAACACTACAGAAAATTCTCAAAGATGTTCTACACATGGAAAACCAACACAAAGACATGGCACCTAAAACTCATAACATCTAAGTACCACAAAAACTACCAAGACACGGGCCCTAATGAAAGCTTGTAAAAATGGCAGGAACTAATGAATATTTCTCAATTCTGACTCTCAATATCAATGGACTTAACTCTCCAATTAAATGGCATAGATAATCTAGTTGGATCAAAAAACAGGATCCATCATTCTGCTGATTTCAAGAGACACATCTTACCCCCAAAACAAACACCTTTTGAAAATGAGAGGTTGGAATGAACTCTATCAAGCTAACGGCCCCCATAAACAGGCTGGAGTTGCCATCCTCATATCAGATAAAATAGATTTCAAACTAAAATTAGTGAGAAAAGAAAAAGAAGGTTACTACATACTACTAAAGGGATCTTTCCTCCAGGAAGACATAACCATCCTAAATATCTACACACCGAATCTCGGAGCTCCGAACTTCATCCAGCAAATTTTACTTTCACTGAAACCATACATAGATCGAAACACAATGATTGTTGGTTACTTTAACACACCACTCTCACCTTTGGACAGATCAACAAGGCAAAAATTCAACAGAGAAACCCTAGAATTGAACAACTATACAGACCAACTAGATCTAACAGACATCTGCAGATTATTCCACCCAGCAACAACACAACACACGTTTTTCTCAGCAGCACATGGAACATTTTCCAAAATAGACCACATTTCATACCATAAAACAAACCTGGACAGATTCAGAAACACTGAAATTATTCCCTGCACTCTCTCAGACCACAAGGGCATTACATTGGAATTGAAAACACAACTCCACCAATGAAAACCCTGTAACTCACGGAGATTGAACAACACATTGTTGAATCACCAATGGGTCATCAAAGAGATCAGAACAGAAATCCTACAGTTTATGAAATTTAACAAAAAGGAGCACACAAAATACCAGCTCCTTTGGGACACGACAAAGGCAGTACTCAGAGGAAAATTTATAGCTCTGAGAGCCTACAATAACAAATTAGAAAAATCAGAAAACAAACAAGTTAATGTCTCACCTTAAGCTCCTGGAAAAGAGCAACAAACCAACCCTAATCCCACTAGAAGTAAGCAAATTATTAAAATCAAAACAGAATTAAATGATTTGGAATCCATAAAACTATAGAAAGAATCAACAAAACAAAGAGTTGCTTCTTTGAAAGAATTAACTAAATTGACAAACCCTGAGCAAATCTTACCAAAAAAAGAGAGCATATTGAAATAAACAAAATCACAGATGAAAATGGTAATACCACAACAGAAATTACCAGGTCCAGAGTATCATGAGGGAATACTTCTCAAACCTTTATGCCAACAAATTTGAGAATCAACAAGAAATGGACAAATTCCTAGCCAATATAAACATACACACACTGAACCAAGAAGAACTAACCCAACTAAACAGGCCTATTTCAAGCACTGAAAGAGAAATGGCAATAAGAGAACTTCCACATAAGAAAAACCCAGGCCAGATGATTTCACAGCTGAATTCTATAATGTCTTCAAAGTAGAGCTCACACCAATACTCCTCAAGCTATTCAAAAAATTGAAAATGAAGGTTTTTTACCAAACTCATTCTATGAAGCCAGTATAACCCTCATCCCCAAACCAGACAGAGATTCATCAAAGAAAGAGAACTATAGACCTATTTCTTTGATGAACATCGATGCAAAACTTCTCAACAAAATACTGGCCAACCATCTACAACTCATCAAAAAAATTATACACTATTATCAAACAGGATTCATCTTAGGGAGGCAAAGCTGGCTCAACATACGCAAATAATTAATATAATTTAACACATCAACAGGAGCAGGGACAAAAATCACATAATTGTCTCAATAGATGCAGAAAGGCATTTGACAAGATCCAACACCCCTTTATGTTAAAAGCTCTGGAGAAACTAGGAATCCATGGAACATTCCTCAGTATAATAAAGGCTGTGTATGAAAAACCCACAGCTAGTATTATATTTAACGGAGAAAAACTAAAGCCATTCCCTCTAAAATCAGGAATGAGACAAGGTTGCCCACTCTCTCCACCCCTCTTTAACATAGTATTAGAATTCCTAAGGTTTCTCTGTTGAGTTTTTGCCTTGTTGATCTGTCCATAGGTGAGAGTGGTGTGTTAAAGTCACCGACAATCACTGTATTTCGATCTATGTATGGTTTCAGTGTAAGTAAAGTTTGCTTGATGAAGTTCGGAGCTCCGGGATTGGGTGTGTAAACATTTAGGATCGTTATGTCTTCCTGGAGGAAAGATCCCTTTAGTAGTATGTAGTAACCTTCTTTGTCTTTTCTTACTAATTTTGGTTTGAAGTCTACTTTATCTGATATGAGGATGGCCGTTTTTGGGGGCCGTTAGCTTGATAGAGTTTATTCCAACCTCTCATTTTCAAAAGATGATTGTTTTTTTTTGGGTAAGATGTGTCTCTTGAAGACAGCAGAACGATGGCTCTTGCTTTTTGATCCAACTAGACAGCCTATGCCATTTAATTGGAGAATTTTAAGTCCATTGATATTGCGAGTTAGGATTGAGAGATATTTATTAGTTCCTACCATTTTTAAAAGCTTTTATTAGGGCCTGTGTCTTGACAGTTCTTGTGGTCCTTAGATGGTATGCTGTTTAGGTGCCATTTCTTTCCCTATATTGCATTTATTTTGGTTTTCTATGTATAGAACGTCTTTGAGAATTCTCTGTAGTGTTGCTTTTGTTGCGACATATTGTTGCAGCTTTTCCCTGGAATGGAATGTTTTTATTGTTCCCTCAGTTATGAATGAGAGCTTAGCTGGGTTCAGTATTCTTGGTTGGTAGTTATTTGACTTAAGGGCATGACATATATGCTTCCAGTCACTTCTTGCTTGCATGGTCTCTGCTGAGAAATCTGGGGTGATTCTGATTGGTTTTCCTTTAGAGGTTACTGAACCCTTTTCCCTGGCTGCCTTTAGGATCCTTTTTTTGGTTTCTATTGATCCAGTTCGGATTACGATGTGACGGTGGGATGTCCTTTTCTGGTCAGGTCTGTTTGGGGTTCTAAAAGCTTCTTGTATCTGGATGGGCCTGTCCTTCTGGATATTTGGGAAATTCTCTGAGATGATTCCCTGAAGTATATTTCCAATACCATTGACCTCTTTCTCTAGACCCTCCTCAATACCAATTAGCCTTAAATTAGGCTTCCTAATTGTATCTTGGACCTCCTGAAGTGCTCTCTCATTTTTCCTAGATTTGGATTGACTCATTTTCTGTTCTTTCTCTATAATAACTAAATTATCTTCAGCCCCAGAAATTCTCTCCTCTGCATTGTCTAACCTGCTATCAAAGCTATCTACTTTATTTTTCATCTCCCTTGCTTGTAATTGCTCATTTTTGATGACTTGCATTTCATATTAAGTGAAGTAAGCCAGACTCAAAGGAACTTAGGCTCAATGGTTTCCCTCATTCGTCAGAATCAGTAGAAACCTTGGGCTCTACTAGCAGAGATCTGCAATAGAGCAAAATCTTGATACATAAGGCCATATAGTATGAAGCTACTTGAAAGGACCTCCAGGATTTTGAAACAAAAGCCATATAATGAATGATTGTTGTCCTTAATGTCCTATGTTGTCTCTCATCTCCTTTGCTTTCCCTTGGTTATCTCATATTGTTATAGTATCTTACTTTGTTATCTGATATATTGAATTTATTAGTATTTGGTTATTTGAAATTTGATGGGGAATGGGGGAAAACCAAGACGGGTAGGGGGTGTGGGGGGGGAGGGAAACGGGTAAAAGACAAGTGAAAGGGTATCAATGTACGTGAATTAATGCACCTTCTATCTGGCAAATATCATGTAACCCTTTTACTAATTACAATAAAAAAAGAATTCCTAACCAGTGCAATAAGGCAAGAAGCAAGCATAAAGGGGATCCAAATAGGGAAGGAGGAAGTAAAACTTTCCCTCTTTGCAGATGACATGATTTTGTATTTAAAGAATCCTATAGACTCTACTCCCAAGCTCCTTGAGCTGATTCAAAACTTTGGAAGGGTAGTAGGGTATAAAATTAACCCTCAAAAATCAACTGCCTTCCTCTACACCAATAGTGAGAGGAATGAGGCAACAATCAGGAAAGCAACTCCTTTTGCGATAGCCTCAAAGAAAATAAAGTACCTAGGAATTACCTTAACTAAGAATGTAAAGGACCTTTTTGATGAAAACTTTAAAACCCTGATACAGGAAATTAAAGCAGAACTGAGGAAATGGAAAAACCTCCAATGCTCCTAGATTGGAAGAATCAATATCGTGAAAATGATGATCTTTCCAAGGGCTATATACAAATTCAACACAATGCTCATCAATATCCCAATGTCATTCTTTAAAGAAATAGAAGAGGCAATTCAAAATTTCATATGGAATAATAAAAGACCCCAGATAGCAAAAACACTTCTTACCAGAAAGATCAGCCCAGAAGGAATTTCAATACCAAACTTTAGACTGTATTACAGAGCTATAATGTTCAGAGCAGCTTGGTACTGCCAAAAGAACAGGCCTGAAGACCAATGGAATATAACTGAAGATCCAGAAATTAAACCACAGACCTATGGCCACCTAATCTTTGACAAGGGAGCCAAAATACAATGGAAGAAAGATAGCCTCTTCAACAAGTGGTGCTGGGAGAACTGGTTAAGCACCTGCAGAAAACTAAAGTTGGATCCTTCTTTGTCACCCTGCACTTGAATTAACTCCAAATAGATCAAAGACCTCGAGGTAAAAGCTGACACTCTGAAAACTTTACAAGAAGGAATAGGAGATACACTAGGCCTCCTTGGCACAAGTCGAATCTTTCTTAATAAGGACCAAGAATCACATGAAATCATAGAATGGCTGGATAACTGGGACTGCATTAAACTGCAGAGCTTTGCTATGATAAAGGACATAGCTAGTAAACTAATTAAGAAGCCTACAGAGTGGAAGAAGATCTTCACCAACCATACAACAGACAAAGGCCTCATATCTAAAATATATCAACAGCTCAAAAAATTGAATCACTCCCAAATTAATCTCCAAAGTAACAACCATCCCATTAAAAGATGGGCCAAAGACGTAAAGAGAGTCTTCTCTGAAGAAGAAACAAAAATGTCCTATAGACACATGAAGAAATGCTCAACATCTCTGGTCATAAAAGAAATGCAAGATTCCACCTCACTCCAGTTAGAATGGCCAGGATCAAGAAAACTAATAACAACAAATGCTGGAGGGGATATGGCCAGGCGGGATCACTACTACACTGTTGGTGGGAGTGCAAACTCATTCAACCACTGTGGAAAGCAGTATGGCAGTGCCTCAAAAGACTAAACATAGAGCTCCCTTATGACCGAGGAATTCCACTACTTGGCATTTACCCAATCATCCAGAAACTAGGGCATACTAAATCCACTAGCACAACAAGGTTCATTGCAGCATTGTTCACCAGAGCAAAGATATGGAACCAACCTAGATGTCCCTCAGTTGATGAGTGGATCAACAAGATGTGGCATTTGTACACAATGGAATTCTATGCTGCTGTCAGAATGAATGACATTGCCCCATTTGTTAGGAAATGGAAAGACTTAGAAAAAATTATATTAAGTAAAGTAAGCCAGACTCAAAGGAACTTAGGCTCAGTGGTTTCCCTCATTTGTCATAATCAGTAGAAACCTTGGCCTTTCCTAGTAGAGATTTGCAATAGAGCAAAACCTTGATACAAAAGGCCATATAGTAGGATATGAAATGATCTCTAGGATATAGAAACATACACCATATAATGAATGATTGTTGTTCTTAAGGTACTATGTTATCTCTCATCTGTTTTGCTATCCCTTGGTTATCTCATATTGTTACAGTATCTCACTTTGTTATCTGATATATTGGATATATTTGTATTTGGTTATTTGAAATTGGATAGGGAACGGGGGAAAACAAGATGAGGGGTGGAGTTGGGGGGGAGAGAAATGGGGACCAAGACATGTGAAAGGGTATCAATGTATCGGAATCAATGCACCATCTATCTGGCAAATATCATGTAACCTTTCTATTAATTACATAAAAATATATGAAAAAAAACAACTTTCTAATAATTTTGTTTGAAGTTTGAGAGAACAGAGAATTATGGGCAGAGAGGAAGAAAATAAGCATGTGTACTTTTGATTATATAACTTTTCTAGTATTTGTCAACCACTTTGGTAGAGATAGCCTACATCAGAGTTACATTCTTCTCTGTGTTTCTCCTCCTTGATTATATTGGTATGATGTGCATGAATTCACAAATGGAATAGAAACTGTTGAATTTGCTGTTTGAGGATTTTCATTGTATTGGTAGGAGAAAAACATATGTAAAAATATAAATGGCCTAGTTCTTGATTCTCATGTGCGTTACATGCTCTCGTAGGCATTAAATATTGCTATCATTACAAAAATAAAACACATATCTGGCTCACATCAGAAGAAAATTTTACTTATTATTACTAGAAATTGTTACGTAATAGAAAATGCAAAGTAAATCAGCAAGAAGTGAATTAAAAGAGGTTTTGCTGGACTCATCAAATTAACTGAATGTCCCCCAACTTTGTATCTGTGCTCTTTGATCTGAGGTATTCTCTGCTAGGTCACTTTATTACCTTGGGCTCAGTAAATACAAAATTCTCTGATAAGCATTTTAAGTGAAAGGCAAACTGCTCCTTTAACAGGCAGTAGCTTATTATCATCTTAAGGAAAATGCCAAAACCTCAGGATATCAGCTACATGGCAATATGTCCCAATGGAAAAGTAATAAATTCTCTAGAACCCTGCCAAAAGACGAAGTAAAAAACCAAGCTAAGAATCAGTCAAGCTGTATTCGTGATTTGGCATTGTTCTATCCTCATGCTAACCTTTAACGCCCTCTTCTCACCAATACTCCTCATTCAACCCAAAGCCAATGTGTGTATTTGGGAAGATGCCTGACAATGTATTGAAGTGCTTCTCCCTTGCTGACATGTAATAAATCACCCTTCTCTTCTCTTGATCATGTCTCTTTATTTGGTTCATGGGGGCCGCTAGCCAGACCTAACTGAGGACTCCTGGAATTTGAGCCTGGGGTCTAAAATCCATGTTTTAAAACCATATTGAGGTATCATTTCACACCCCCTCAGGTGACTCTATCAAGGATTTATTTTATTTTGTTGTTGGAGTGATGTACAGAGGGATTACATTTAACATTCATCAGGTACTTTCCTTCTTGAACATTGTTACCCATTCCCATGTTTCTCTCCCACTCTCTGTCCCTCCACTTGTGTTTCCCTTACCTTCTCTTTTTCAAATAAACAAATACACATATATACCATACACCAGATACCAAAGTCAGATACAGTAACAGCATGAGTCTAACAACAATTTTAAAAAGAAGAGAGCAAGCATGACTAGGATACAGAAATTCATACAGGCTGGCAACCTAAGAGGTCACTGGGCTTACCTGGAGTGAAAGAGAAGCCCGCATGCTGACTTAGGTGTTGAGAACAAGTGAAAGGGTTTCAGAGGGAGAAGAAAGGCAGTATCTTTTAGGATAATCTTAAAATGATAATAGATGTAACATGTTTGGTCTGGGGAAGGGCCAAGGCCATGGTGAAACAAAATGCTTTCTGGAAAAGAATGGATGTGGGAGTAAGAATGCAACCAAGGATAATTCCAAGTTCTTTTTTGAAAACCAGAAGAGGAACAGCTTCAGGAGAAGAGGATCAGAAAACTACTCTGCTCTCTTAAAGTTAGCATAAATTAAATTACACAAAGAGGTTTCATTGTGACACCTACATACATACATAACCCATGTAATACCTTTTTATAATATCTTACCTCGTCTTTCTCCTATCAACATTTTTAGTAGGTTTCATTATGCTATTTTCAAATATGTACATATAAGGTACTTGTATATTACTCAACCCTCCCTCTGCCCTCCCCTATTTTTTGATGCACCAATGCTAAATAGTCCTCTTTTCATAATCATGACATACTATTACTATTGTTAGTTCTATTTTTATATGGGCAGTATTTGAATGACATTCCCATAAGAGAAGGCATAATTGAAGGAAGAGGCCATGGCCTGACTGAAGTCTGCTCCTGGTTTTAAGCTGAGGAAGGAAGGAAGGAAGGAAGGAAGGAAGGAAGGAAGGAAGGAAGGAAGGAAGGAAGGAAGGAAGGGAGGGAAGGAGGAAAGGACAGAGGGAGGGAAGGAGGGAGGGGGAGAGGGAAGAAAGGAAAAAAAAAGAAAGGGAGAGAGAGAGAGAGAGAGAGAGAGAGAGAGAGAGAGAGAGAGAGAGAGAGAGAGAGAGAGATCTCAGTAGTATTTAGGGAAGCACTAGTTGGGAAGTACGGGTGTTGCTGCTCAAAACAGCAAGTGATGAACAAACATTACTGGTCAAATATTGCTACATCATGAGATGATCTCCCAGACTCATAAAAGTATTTGGCAACTTTGGAGTTCATTGGTTACTTTGAAAGGCAAATTCCTAGAAGAAGATAATGTGTAAAGCTATGTCAGTATCTTGTCAATATAACTGTGAATAAGGATTATTTAGTAAGTAATACAGCTTACATGCCCGAGCTAGGCCTGCAATTGATTACAACTGGGGGAATAATGCACTGAGAATCTGACCTGGGGAAAAGGAGGGCAGGGAACAGAGACACAGAATGGGTTTGTGTGGGTGAGAGGGGCCTTTTCAGGAAAAGCTGAGATGAGAGTAAGTAGCACTGTTGAAGCGCCATTAAAAGAGGCTATGGCAGGTAAGGGGTACAGCATCCAGAGGAGGCATTGTCCATCTACTGCCATCACCACCATTTCTCTGTCTGTCTGTCTGTCTGTATCTATCTCTGTTTAATTAACCTTAAATTTACTAACCTCTTGTTAACTTTCACTACTCTTTTAGAAACAGAAGATTTAATCCATGGATAGATTGTGCTATTTACGTATTTATTTGCTAAATAAAATAAAAAGAGAAATGACATTATTTTTCTATGATTGGACTAAGCCCAGGGCCTTGTGCCTGGTACTTAAGCATTCTATCATTAAGCTACACCCCAGTACAAGATGATTTTTAAAAATTCCATCTACACAGCACATAAACGCTTCCTTGGGATGTATATCTTGGTAGTGTCTGAGCTAAACTGCAGACTATGAAGAATTGCCAAGGAAAGTAAGACTGAAAAAAAGTAAGCTATAACCTGCAAAGTGTTAGTAAATAATGAATTTATAAAAGCCTTATTCTCTACCACTCAGGATAACTTCTACTTTTCTAGTCATGATTCAATGTAAACACAATTTGCTCTGTGTTCTTCAATACTGTATTTCTGAATCACATGTCTTGCAAAAGAGCTGTTTCCTAAAACTCTCAATTAGTTAAATTCTCAGCTACTAAAGAACTTGCCACACCTCCAAGTCAAGAGGAAAATGTGTAATTAATGCAGTGGAACTTCTGGTGTGATGCCCTGTGGAAACCCTTGAAGCCACAGAATTTCCGAGGTAAATGCAGGACAAAGATGCACTTTAACTGTTATGTGAGAGGCTTCTAGCAATGCTGAATACATTGAGAAGTCCAAGAGAACCTGATGCCAGATAGTGTTGCAAGAGCAAGGATTTTCCCAATCCATCACCAGCAGTCACTTACATTTAACCTTTATAAAATTCACTCTACTGTAATGACCTTTCAATTTCAGGATGAAAGGAAAGTTCACATGTTATCTTTTGATGAACAAGTTCCATCTTATTTGGTCATAACAGAAATTTCTTGACACGTCCCCATCCTTTAAGCCTTCTCTCTCAAGGACAGACTTTGATGAGCAAGGCAGTCCTGTCCCAATGACACTGTCCCAATGACACTGCTTTACACATCCCTTAGTGTAGAAAATACAAAGAGATGGGTAGAAACAATGACCACATTTTTTTTCTCTTTCATGAGCACAGGTGGATTGGCTGCCATTCGATTTTCATTAAGTGATCCTAGAAGAAAAAATGGCAAAGGAAGAATAGACATGAAAATGGCTACTGCTTAAACAAATGAAACCATGGGGAGTGCTTTCCATGCACTATTAATGTTAATGTAGTGGAATTCCTCCATCCTCTTAATTAGTCTCATAATTCTTAACCTTTAGGTAAACTGTGTATTCAGGCATAGCTGAGGAATGAGAAATGAAATTAGCATTGGCCCAAAGCAAGAAAATATATGTACCCACCACGGTCCAGTATGTACTGAGGAAGAGGCACTGTGATTATTTTGACCAAAATAAAACAACTCGGGGCAGATGCTACCCAGCATGCTTACATACACGAACACTGCAGGTCAGCCACAAAGATGCTCTTGCATTCCCACTGTTAAGTGCATGCTCTCTCTAAGATACCAGGGGCCCGAGCAGTTGAGTAAAGGATACAGAAATCTGTGGCATAAACAGCACATAGGGATAGATTAGTGAATTCTCCAAGACAGCACAGAACAGCCATCCTCTGTTCAGCAGGAGAGAGGGTATTTTCCCGGTGCCAAGCCCTCAGCCCTAGAGTGTTCTCAGCAAACACTATGGAATTGCATTCAAATTGCCTGCCTCCCCAGGCCAGCTCTTTTAATTTCTTCCTTGGTTAATGTTGCCCAGTTGCCAAGATACTGAAACCTTTTCATACTGTCAAAAGACTTCTTACCTTACTTTCAGTTATTTTAAAGATTTTTCCCATCTATTTATTTTAAGCAACCAAACTCGAGTTGATGTGAAATTCAGTAATCACCCCTTACCCTCATTTTCTGATGTTTCAGTTGACCTCCAACCAAGTTTCCAAATATGTTCAATAGATTATTCCAGAAACAAACAATTTATGAATTGTAACGTGTTCTCTTCTGGGTGACCTGATGAAATCTCCCTTCTTCAGGGTTGGCATATGAACTTTTCCTACATGGCTTTTTCCTACATGGCTACTAACCTTTAATGAATCTGCAGGTAGTCATTGCTATGGTCAACTCAGCTGTGGAAGCAACAATATTTCATAAAGCTGTTCTGTTATTAGTTGTTATTAATCTCTTACTGCATCTATTTTATCATCAGTATATACATATATATATATGAATATATGCATCTATATCTATATTCACAGGGACAGACTTGCATATATATGATTGGATTCTATTTAAGTTTCCATTACTGTTTGTGGAATGGGACTTGAAAATGATCCTTGTGGATAAGGTGGAACTTCTTGTACTATAATATCCAGAGTAATCATTGCTCTTCCTCTTGTTTCTGTGGTTCAGCTACCATCTTGAGCACCTTGGAAAGTCTTGAGGCATCACTAACTACTCTGTAGCAGCATCTCACCATGTACAGGCAGAGGCATTGTGAAGCAGCAGAAGGGAAGCTGTGGGAGGGTTGTACAGACTGCAGCTATGTAATGTGGGAAATTCAGAGCTGTGTTCATGGCCATGGGCTTTTGCAATATGGTGGGACAAGCTTGGCTGGCCAAGGCTATTCAGCACTGTCTGCTTTGTTAAGCTTCCTGTGCCAAAGGATAGGGCAGCTTTGAAAGCAGAAGGAAAAATGTATGAACAGTGCTCACTGGCGGACAGTTTCATAGGGATAAACAAATATGCACACATATGGACAATATTCACAGATGACGAGTTTATAAGAGCAGCACTGAATGGAATTATGTGTGAATTAAAGTGGAATGTAATTTTTTGCTACATATCAATGCATGCACATAAAGTAGTTAAGTAACTATATGTTTGAGCCTTGCAACTAATTATAAAAACAATTTTGAAAGTTTGCTTTGCTTTTCTAAATAAAGGAAATAAAATAATACTGTCCAAATATTAACTTTCTATCTATAGTTGACTGGTAGCATGAATTATTACAAAACTTTTATTATCTACACAAAAGAAGCTAACATTGAAACAAATATTTGATCTTTAGCTAAACTAAAATCTAGGCTATACATAGTAATGCTGACATGAGGCTCTACAAATAGTCTCATGGGTTGAAAAATACATCATAGTATTCTGTAGATCTGATGCATTTTTTGTTGGCATGGATTACACTGAAAATGATATAATCAGGAGCTGGTGGCTCACTTGTGCTACACTAGCTATTTAGAAATTTGACAGTGGAAGAACTAGGGTTTGAGGTCAGCTGAGTAGAAAAGCTCATGGAATCCTATCTAAAAAGATAATAATTATTAGAAAACAGGGCTAGAGATGTAGCTCAGTAGTAAAGCATGAGCATAGTGGGCATGAGGCTCTCAGATTAAGCAGATTAAAGCTGAGTACTGCTAAATTAATTAATCAATCAAATAAAGTATAACTTTATTGGAGATGTAGTGTTTACCTGGCACTCTCAAGTTCAAATGCTCACACACATACCACACACACATGTATATACACAAACACACACAAGCATGCACATACACATGTGGACATGCATGCATGTATGCACATGCACATATGCATATGAATACACATAACATACACAGCATGCACATATATACACATGCACATACACATGCACGTACACATACATGACTATACAATATGCAAAGAGAAACATAATATTGTAAACAACTATTTTTATATTAGAAAGAAGAGATTTTCCTCTATTTTGGTGTTTGTTCATTTATTTTTGCCATATGAGAATGGGCTTTGGGATTATGTACCAATTATTTCCATCTTTGAACTTTCTGAGCATGTGGTACAATTATTTTTCCTGGTCCTCTGGGGGTTGCATGTCTTCCATTATGTGAACTGGGATATGTACAGAAATGACAGTTGTCACCTCCACGCAGTGGCATGTTTCAGAAATTCTGGAGTCCACTTTTTCTTTGTCTAAGTGACTAGTAATGCTCAAAAGAGAACTTCAGTGTATCCCTCTAGTTCTTATAGGGACCTAATTAAGGGACCTACTGCTTGTCATTATAAGCCATTGAGATGTTCTATAATTTTATTTTCTTGTTGACATGCCAGCATGTCATAATATGTCTGCTATAAGTGAGTTCTAATACTGTTTTCCAAACTGGTTTTCACCAGAGTCTTCAAAGGTATGGCTTTAAACCCAAAGAAACATAGGCTTCTATCATTTGTAGTCATTAGAATTATATCTATAAACCTATAAGCAAGCACAATGGGTGGTAAAAGACAAAAAATTACCCCTGATAAGTCAAAGGGGACTGTCAATATTCATACAGTGAGACGAAAGGGAGGATATTCTTAGGAGAGTATCACAAGCTGTTTGCATATAATCATATAAGGATGCCTATCAAAATGGACTCCAAGAAACGAAACAAGAGAGTTTTTTTATTTTACTCTTTGTGATTCTTTTGTTCTGTTTGTTTCCCCCATTTTCTCACTGCTTCTGATTTCTGTACTTTTTGTCCTATGTGTCAGTTTATCTATTTTGGGGAGGAAAAGGAGAAGCACAGAAATATCCTGAACTCATTCAGCAGTGATACTCATTAGACACTATGTTCAAAATGAATTATACAATGTGGGGATGATGTGGGCTCATAGGGGATAAAAAACAAGGGAATAGGTGACACTGTTTAATAAGTAATGCATTCATTACCTGATGTTGTAACTGCAACCACTCTATAATCACCTTTACAATAAAAACAAGAGTATGGCTTGTCGATGTAATTACTATTATTACATTCTATTTCTTTAATAGTTATACAAAGGGATTACAATTCATCATGTCAGTTTATGAGTGAAATGCAATATCACTCCTATCATTATTTTACCCCAGCCCTCCCAACCACATCATCCCCTCAATTTTCCTAGTCTCATAGGATATACATTGAATATTATAATTTTATTTTCCCATATTTCTCTTTTTATTTTTCCACCCACCTTCATTTATAGCCTTCTCTCCACCTTAAGCACCTGCTTCTGAGATTCAGCTTTTTAGATTGTAAGTTATTTGGAATTATACTATTTGAACACTCCTCCGACTACACCATACTTCAGTTAATACATTTGTGTGCAGGTGCACAAAACCTTTTATATGATTATATACATATTTAAAAATTAGATATAATCATTTTGTTACTTCTTTTTCTTTTTTTTAAATTTTACTCTCGGGATAATGTACATTTACATTAGTCAGGTAATGGGTACCTTATATCTCAAATCTTGATCCCCCTTCTCATGTTTTTGTTCCCCTTTCCTTTCTCCCACCCTCTCTCAATCATCTTGTTTTTCCTCTTCCCTTCAATACTTCAGATAAACAAGTAAGTGTATATGCAATATACCAGCTATGAAATTCACACACAGTAACCACATGATATTAACCATAAGTGGAAAAAAGAGAAAAGAAATAACTTCACATAGTATATTAATAACAGAAATAACAAACACAAACCTCTTATTTCCATATCCTAGAGTTCATTTCATTTAGTCTCATCCTGTATGACTACATGGACATAGCTTTTGAACTATTGTGATCCTCTGTTAGGAGAGTCCTAGATGTGTACTTATTTTTACAAGTGAGGGAAACCATTGAGCCTATGTACTTTTAGGTCTGGCTTACTTCACTTAATATGATTTTTTTCCCAAATCTTTCCATGTCCTTATGAATGGGGCAATGTCATTCTTTCTGATGGCAGCATAGAATTTCATTGTGTATAAGTACCACATATTCTTGATCCATTCATCTACTGAGGGGCATCTGGGTTGGTTCCATATCTTAGCTATGGTAAATTATGCTGCAATGAACATTGTTGTGCAATGGCTGTTTTTGAAGGACTGAGAAACTTATAAAAGTCAGACTTGAAAAAAGAATTTGCATTTCAGTTTTACTTTCAACAAAATCATTGCCACTTGTGGCTCTTAGCTGGTGCCTAGAGATCGGCAACTCTTGAATTCCTAATGCCCATGCCCCTCATTCATTATGGGTCACTGTCACCTGGGGTACATCTGCCCGCTGCCAGGGACCCTTGACAATCAGTGTTGTAACTCTAGAACCATCAGATAATGACGCAAAATAATCAATCTAAGAGCATGCCTCCACACCAAGAATCTGCATGGTTATGCTCAAGATGAACAATGAGGTAAAATATAGAGCCCTAACTCAGAGACAATTTTTCAACAGGGTTTTTCTCTTTGTTTCTGTCCCTTTATCCCCTGCTTCTTTGTTTCCTTCCTTTTGCCCTTCCTCCACTCTTCCCTCTCTCGCATATATCTGCTTTGTCTCTCCTTTTGCTTCTTCTCTGTCTCTGCCACTTTGCCCCCTCCCCCTCTCTTTTCATCATCAAAAGAGAATATTTTGCCACTGCCTCCCTATTCTGATATTTTATCTTTTCTAAATCTCAATCCGAATATTCTGCCAAGTAAACAGATGGATTGTAATAGCGTCAGGAACTTCATTTCTGTCATTCTCCTTATCAACTTTCTTTTCCCTGTGAGAGATATAGTCCCGTATTATATTTTCTATTCCTGATTGATTTTGAGTCAAATTTAACTGTCCAAGCTTACCCAGTTCAGAAAATTGTACTGCTGGAGCCTATGGGGCTAGTCTCCTAGGCACTCAAGCAAGGAATGCTCCTGCTGGCTGTGAAAGTGGATTTAATCACACAGTGATAGACAAGGTCAGATGGCCCTGGGTTTACTTAACCTCTTTGCAGCTCAGTTTGCTCTTTGATAATAACCAATACCTCCTGGGACTGTGGGGAGTAATTGAGATGGTTGTATAATTTATCTGTATAAAGTACTGAAAATGTTTGTCATAAAATCCAGCACACATTGCTGTTATGAGTTAGAATGCTAGGCTAATATGATCGAGTTTCTTCTCCATTTCCTTATATAAGGTGCCTTTTTTGGTAAGAATTGCTTAGGAACCAATTCAAATCTATATTTTTATAAATACATATATATGTATGTATATATATCATGGAGACATATGTTACTAAGAGCTTGTTTTACATATGTATGTAAACAAAACATATATGCCACATATAATAATACATGTTCTTCTTAGAAAACATCTCATTTCTTTTGGTAGAAAACCAAAATTATAATAAGGTATTTGGATTCAGGAAGCTGATCATAATCTTGATATTCTTCCTTCTCTGCTTTTGAAGTCAGATCTACCTGTAATGTTATCCTTCCAATCAGACCTAAGCAAGTTAATTTACCTCTAAGTCTCTACGTATACCTTCATAGAACTGGACTGTCAAGACTGAACTCAATAATTGAAAAAATATAACATGTGTAACTAATATGCATATACTCATATACAATAGATGAATACTCAATTCTTTCTTTAGCTAGTTACATTGACATTCTCTTGATACCTGGTCCTCTGTCTTCTGTTTTTGGAAGCTCTAGCTTATGCTGTGTGGTTACACCCACCTTTCCTAATTTTAACCTCTTCCTGAGCCTCCTGCCTCATCCTTCTCAGAATGTTTGCTCATTTCACCCACTGAAGCCACGTGTGCCCAGACACTGAATCCCAGGGCTCTATCTTAGCCTCATCTCTTTTAGAGTGATTCCCTCCTTGAGAGTAAATGCTGTGATTCTGACAAGACTTTTTCTACTACCTTTCTTAATCCAGAACAATTTCTACCCACTCTGTTAGAAAATAAGCAATATTTTTTCATGGAAAATTCTGGGAATTCACTAACCAAAGTTCTTTAAGCTTTCCATACATCTCCAAAATACAAGCAATATATGTGTTATATTTTTTAATTGTACACATAATATGCACACAGGTATATCTGATCATCTGTACAGGAAACATTTATTTATATGTATGCACTCATTTACATACACATACACATATACGCATATTATATGTACATGTTTATAGATATATGTAAAATATAGGTGCATATATAAAGCTTATTTATATGTGTATAATTTTTTGAAGCAAGTTATTGTTATAGAATCCATATGTATCTCACACTCACATTCTTTATACTTCATTTACCACCATGCCTGGCCTGTAATAGGTACATACACATGGCCCATACTTATTTACATATAGATGTATAGTTTATATTCCTTAGGATGTCAGGCTCCTGAAGTAAGAGTGAACCCTATAGCCTGCCTCTGTGTGCATCGGTAATCCCTGACAAAGCCTGGCAGTTTGATTTCCATGTTCTTTGCTTTGCAGAGAGAAAATGATGCAGTCTTGGCTTATATGCTGACAATGGCTACTCAGCAGATAAGTGGCAGCGTGGGAAAATTCAGTTATTTTTATGCTTCAGAGACTCAATCATTTCCACTTTACTGTACTGAAATTATGTTTTAACAATCTCCAGAAGTTGAATAGGTGAATATTTCTTTGCAAAATTAGTATCACTCTATGGAAAGTACACAGTTTGATATGTCTCTTCAGATAGATATAAGCACATGCCATTGTTAAACACACACACACACACACACACACACACACACCAATACACTGGAATGCACAATCACATACCCAAATATATACATGCATTAATCCATAACACATGTACTAGTACAATTAACCATTGCATATTTGATGTAATTTAAATTCCCATATCTATCCCATAACACACCAGATAGATTAATAATGTAAATGTCATAACAGACCAAAACATTGGATAAGAAATTAATTTTTCTGCTAGTTGTGTGTGTATATTTGTGTTGTATGTGTATCTGTAAGTGTGTGAGTGTTACTAAAGGTCAAATTGGGCCCTCATCTGTACTAGGCAAATACTGTACCTGTAAACCTCATCTCAGGCCTGTTTTCCTTGCTCACCTTGGTTTATAATCACAGTGAATTTTTTTATATTAATAAAGTGCTTTAATAATTTAAATGTTTTTAAAAAGTGAATAGAAATGCTTTATCATATGATCATTTACCTACATTACAACATAGCTGGGCACCAGGGCTCAAGCCTGTAATCTTGGCTACTCAGGATGCTGAGATCTTAGGATCACTGTTCAACATCAGCTTGAGCAGGAAAGTTATATGATTAACCTCCAAAAGGCCAGCAGTAAAGCTGCAGCTCAAGTTGTAGAACACTATTGTTGAGCACAGAAAACTCCAGGATAGCACCCAGGCCAAGGTTAAAACCCCAGGACTTTCACAGCAAAACAAAAACAAAAACAAAAAACCTTAAAACATAGTAAAATACTAAGTTAGTCAAGTTTCTAGTCTCATTGTCAGACTCATTGATATTTTGGTTGAATTCATGAGAAGAATTTTCAATTGGTGCAATTTTGTGTGATTTTAACCTCAGTATACTTTCAATATACTTTCTGTTCTGACATCAAAGCAGCCAGAGTAAGGAAAAGAACTCAGGGTTGTTTTTTTCCTTAGAAGGTAAAACTCTTTTCTGGTATTGCTGAAATTGCTTTCTTGAAGCTTATACTAAGTTTCTAGATGCCTGGGATACAGGGAATTTACAGGAAAGACTACAAACACAGATATAAAGCCTCAGGTATAGATTTATTGGAACGGTCATGCCAGGTTCATGTTTATGAAAATGTATGTCCTTAGCTAGCAAGTTAAATAGAAAGCCCACAGAGTGGGAGAAGATCTTCACTAGCTATACAACAGACAAGGACCTCGTATCTAAAATACACCTACAGCTCAAAATCAAATCCTCAAAGAAACAACCATCCCATTTAAAGGTGGGCTAAAGACTTAAAGAGAGACTGCTCTGAAGAGGAAATAAGAATGGCCAGTAGACACATGAAGAAATTTCGCCATCTCTGGCCATAAAAGAAATGCAAATCTAAACAATTTTGAGATTCCATCTCACTCCAGTTAGAATGGCCATTATCAAGAAATCTAAGAACAGGAAGTGATGCTCTGGCTTCAAGGGGTAGATCGGTAGTCCTGGGCTGACTAGCTTAGGGCCAATGCCCTAAGAGTTCAAGTCCCACAAGTGACAAAAAAAAAAAAAGAAGTCTAAGAACAGCAGATGTTGGCAGTGATGAGGCCAGAGGGAATGCTATTACACTGTTTCTGGGAATGCAAACTTGTTCAAACATTTTTGAAGGCAGCATGGCCATTCCTCAAAAGCCTAACACAGAGCTTTTCTTCCACTTCCCCCCAACCCCCTCCCAAATATTTTGGTTTTCCCCTTCCCTTCCCTATTTCAAATAAACAAATAATTGTATATGCAAAATACCAGGTAACAAAGTCAGATACAATGACTACATGAGATTAACCATAAGTGGAAAAAAAGAGAAAAGAAATAGCTTCACATAGTATATTATGAACAACAATAGCAAGGATAAATCTCTTGTTTCCATATCCTAGAGTTCATTTTGCTTAGCCTCATCCTATATGACCATATATGCATAGGTTTTCAGCTATTGTGATCCTTGGCTAGGAGAGTCCTAGATGTGTACCAATTATTACAAGTGAGGGAAACTATGGAGCCTATATGTCTTTGGGTCTGGCTTACTTCACTAAATATGATTTTTTTCCAAGTCTTTCCATTTCCTTACAAATGGGGCAATGTCATTACTTCTGATGGCAGCATATAATTCTATTGTGTACAAATATCACGTCTTCTTGATCCATTCATCTACTGAGGGTCATGTTGGTTCCATATCTTTGCTATGGTAAATAATGCTGCAGTGAACATGGTTGTGCTAGTAGATTTAGTATGTCCTTGTTTCTGGACATATGGTAGAAGTGGGATTGATGGATCACAGTGAATTTTTTTTAATTTGCTAATCCATCAGTAGTACCACACAGAATATTCTGAGGAGAGGAGGTATAAGAGGATGTCAAAGCATCACCTACCTGCTACAGCAAGCATTGGCATGGAATTGGCTGGACAATCTCACAAAGCTATTTGTTTCTTTGCTTTGTGTGTTTCACCAAACTTTCTAGTTCCTTACTGTGACAAGGAATAATAAACTGTGACATGTGTTTTCACTCACTTTAGTTGGCTAGTCCAGAGCCATGCCATGCTAGGGTGGAGAGAGGACACTTGGGGAACATTAAATGGAACCTCTAGTACTAAGCAGGAGAAACATGAGGCCCATAAAATGTAAGTAACTTGCTCAAGGTCACAGAGAGTCAATGGCAGAGCCAGGAGTGAGACAGCAGCTCCCAGCTCCCAGGCCAGCAGATTCCAGTCTGGGAAGCTGTTCTCTGCCTACAAGTAACAGGTTCAGCCAAATACACTTACTTTAATCACTGGTGTTTTCATAGAATATGTGGATAAAGTAAGTGATACTTACTATTACTTGAAAAGGAAACATATCAATCAACAACTACTTAGTAAACCTTTCCAATATACTAGTATCTATTGAGACATTTGGGGGGGCTAGAGAGTAAGACAAATGAGGCCCTTCATTTCTAAGGTTTACATTCCATTGATTTGAATATATAGCAAACCAGGAAGGAACTGACAGGTGGCAATGATCCCTACACAAAATATGAAAATAGAGCAGAGTGTAAAGAGAAAAGGAATGAGTAATCTAATTGCCTGCAATATTGGTAAGGAATGGAAAAGGGAAGGTGGCCATGTTTGGCAGGATCCTGGGAAAACTGATCTGCCTAGAGCTCCATCTAGCTGACTTCTGCAGGCCACAGGAGTGAAGCTGGGCTCTAGTTCCAGGATGATAGAAAGAGTAGAAGCTAGTTTATGTAATAGTGCTTTGAAAGGTACATGTAGGATATAGATTGATATAAGAGACAAAGCAAGGATTACCACACTGTTTCAGCATGGGGAAAAGGGTGGTATGTGTTGAAATTAGGGAGAAGTAATGCTATTTGAGAAGATCCTAGAAACTCTGAACATTGTTCATATATTGAATGGGATGGAAATGGAGAGGTGAAATTAGTTCCTAAATTTTGGCTTCAGGAATCTCAGCATATAAAGTTACTACGTACTCTAATCAGACGGGAAAGTGGATAATGACTGTGGTTAGATGGTAGAAGTTGGTGAAAGCCAACTTCATGTTCATTCCACACTTACAAATCAGTAAACTGAAGATGAGAAAGCAAGTGTACCCATAAGCCTGCCTAGGCAATCTTCAAACTGAACTGACCTGGTGGCTCACATCTGTAATCCTAGCTACCCAGGAGACAGAGGTATAAATGATTTCAGTTCAAATCTAACCTGGGCAGGGAAGTCAGAGAGACTCTTAATCTGCAATTTAACCAGCAAAAAGCCAGAAGTGGAGGTGCAGTTTAAGGGATAGGCACCAGCCTAGAGCTACAAAACTGAGGGACAGTACCCAAGCCCTGAATTCATGTAAGAACACACACAAAAATATTGGCAAAAGACAGTAGTATCTCAAACAAAGACAGTAGTATCTCTACTCTTTATGAGGTACAAGATACCACATCTGCATAATTAACTATAACAGACAAAAATATCAATGCTCAGAAATAATTTGCAATTGTTCATGATCCTAAATTCTTTTACCTGTCACTAACCAAGTGGTACATGTAAGGCTTTGAAAATAGGGTGTCTCCCCAGAAACATATCATTGAGACACAGTAAGTGGACATAATCTTCCATGACTGTGTGAAAACACAAACTTTCACCTGTGTACAATTTGCATGTTGATTCTTGGGAAATCTTTCTTTTCTTTTCTTTCTTTTTTTTTTTTTGTTGGGGGTTCCGTCATGGGGCTTGAACTCTGGCTGGAGGTTATCCCTGAGTTCTTTAGTTCAAAGCTACTATTCTAACCCTTGAACCACAGTGAGACTTCTAGTTTTCGGGTAGTTAGTTGGAGATAAGTGACTCATGGACTTCATACCCAGGCTGGCTTTGAAACATGATCTCAGCCTACTGAGTAGATAAGATCACAGGCGTAAGACTGCCCACCTGAGACCTATATCCCACAGCCAGGGGACACTGATGGCCTTATAAGTAAAGGAAGGCTTGGATAAGCTAGCCACAGTCTCACAGACTTCCCAGATGAAAATAAAGTGGATTTGCCAAACTGTACCCCTGCTATTGCTGTTTGAAACCAGAGTTGTTACATAAAGTAGACATCAGGAAAGAAGAACCTTTCCTTTGGATACAGAGCCTCTTTGTATCTATTTCCTTCTGTGTGTGACACTTGTGTTCTTTTACTGTTTATTACTTTGGGAATGCAGATCAAATTTAATATCAGAACATCTATACAAACCTGGATCTGAGCATATAGTAGGGCAATCCACTTACTTCTCAGATTATCCTCTTCCATCAGTAGGATACAAATAATGATTATTTTATAAGACCATTAACAAGATTAAGTAAAATAATGTATGAAATGCTAGATTAGGGAACAGGTTCTCAGTCCCTGAGAGACACGAACCTTATTGGCATTTGTAACATTATATGTAGAAAAATGTTATAAGGGCCGGTAGTTTGGCCTAGTGCTAGAGTGCTTGCCTAGCATGCATGAACACCCGGGTTAGATTCCTCGGTACGACATACATAGAAAAAAGCTGGAAGTGGTGCTGAGGCTCAAGTGGTAGAGTTCTAGCCTTGAGAAAGTCGAAGGACAGTGCTCAGGCTCTGAGCTCAAGGCCAGGACTGGCAAAAAAGAAAAATGTTATGATAATTGTTAATTTCTATATATTTTCTTGTTGCACATGAGAAATAATACCTTGGTAATAGATGTCTTCCCCTGAAATTGTATCTTGCTTAGTCTAGTCTGATAGATAGATAGATAGATAGATAGATAGATAGATAGATAGACAGATAATGGTGACAGTGATGATTTGCAGACAGATAGCTGAGACTGACATATTATGGGTGATACATACATTTGTGCATGTTTAGGAAGAAAGGATTATAAGAGGAAATGAATTATGAGTTACTTGAAGTGGCCAGGGTTTCCTCTGGCTTGGACTTCTAAGATTTGGGTGCTTTGCATTGGTGAAGTATATAAGGAACCATCAGTTCATTTTAATTGTGTATAAAAATTGTCAGCTGCACTTCCCATAGTCAAAGATGGCCTTAGTGGGCTCTAAACCTTCACAAAGAGCCTGGAGCTAGACTTTCAGGATGCAAAATGGCCTAAGTCACATTTCTGCCTTCTGAAAGCTCAAAGCTATTTTGAGTTCATCAGGCAGGGCCAGTAACCTAAAAATAAATAAATAAACATATCCATGTGCTTAGCATACTATGTATGCACACTTAGTATAGCCTAATTTATATCAATCAGCATCTACTTTTAGATTTGAAATGTGAATATTCATAATCTCATGTTTAAAATTATCTGGTAACTTCCCCATACAATCAGAAAAAAACTGTCACCCTAGGCCTTTCATGGTCTCTGGATATCATGTCACTTCCTATCCCTACAAGCCTTGCCCTTCCTTGTCTTTTGCAGCCACACTGGCTCACAGCCACACTCTGTTCCCTGTTCTCTGCTGCAGAGTCCCAGTCCCAGCTCCAGCTCCAGATTTCCCTTCCCTAGTACCCATCTCAAGTGCAGATCCATACCTGCACACTCTCCAATAACCTTAGTCTTCGAGGGCTTTCTGCCTCACTGTTTATACAAACAGAGAAAAGTGTGTGTGTGTGTGTGTGTGTGTGTGTGTGTGTGTTTCTATTTGTGATTCTTCAACAATGTTCAATTTCTGTTGCCCAGAATAGTGTCTGACATTCAATAATGAATACTCAATAAATACTTAGTGCATGAATGAAAGTATAAATTCCATTAATTAGTTTTGTTTGGTGCACATACTGAGGACCAAGCATCTTGTTTAGTAAACTCTTCAGGGCCTGATGTGCTGTTGCCATTTCTATAACATAATTAGGCTTTTTTGCCTCACAATTCCTTACTTCCAGTTGTAAACTTGATCATTAGTTTTGCAAATGTGGAGGCTAAATGGTACAAATAGATATGGTGGTTTATACACAACTTTAAGATTTAATTGGATGCACAAAGGGTAAATTATGAGTATATCAAGACATTGCTTTAGATAGATAAATGGTAAGATAGATAGATAGATAGATAGATAGATAGACAGACAGACAGACAGATAGAAGGATGTGTATGACATAGAACACATTAAATAGTGCAAAACTTACATAAAGTCACCCTTACAATCCCTTGCAGATTGCTTTGAGCATCATGAGAACTTATGATGCTCTAATCCCTTATAGCAAATGGCACCTAGTTTTGTGTAGCCTACTCACTTCCTCCCATGAATCACTACTAAATTACTTACAATACAGGACACAATGTGAACACTATATGTAAATAGCGGTTATATTACATTGCTTAAGAGGTAATAATAAAAATTTCTATACAAATGTAATTCATATTTTTTAAGTCTGTAAGTGGAAAAGATTTTATTTTGATAAATACTTTCAAAAATAGTTTCAAGGAAGGGAAAAAATAAGGTTGGGAGTGGGTTGGGGAGGGAAAGTGGGACAAAAACATGAGAAGAAATATCAATATTCAAGAAGTAATGTACCCACTATCTGATGAATATAACTGTAACCCCTCTATATGATACGCCGACAATAAAATACAATTAAAAACACTTCAAAAAAAGGGCCGGGAGTTTGGCCTAGTGGTAGAGTGTTTGCCCAGCAGGCACAAAGACTGGGGTTCAATTCCTCGGTACCACAAACATAGAAAAAAGCCAGAAGTGGTGCTGAGGTTCAAGTGGTAGAGCTCTAGCCTTGAGAAAGTCCAAGGACAGTGCTCAGGCCCTGAACTCAAGCCCAGGACTGGCAAAAAAAATTCAAGCTAAAATCTACATATCTAGGCACAAAGATTAAAGGTCATAATTTAAGGCCAGCGCAGGAATAAAAACAAGTGAAACTCTATCTCAACCAATGTCCGGGCACGAATAGAAAGACTACAGTTCATACCAGCCAGGAAATGATACAAGATTCTAACTCAAAAACCAGTTATCATCCAAAAAAAGGCTGGCCAAGTAGCCTCAGTGGTAGACTGTCTGCTTCATAAGCAGAAGGGACTGAATTAATACCATATTGCTGCAAAAAATAAAATAACATAAACATATTTTGAGAATAAGATATAATTTGGGTGGGAATTTAAGGAAAAAGCTAAGGAATAAAAAATATATTTGTAATATTTTAAATCAGATTTTACACATGTTGGCAAAGAATGTCCTTAGCTCTCTCCTGAGTTACTCACAATTATTTCTCACATAGACTGACCAGCACAGATGGAAAGAATGCCTCAGATTGTGAAGTACAGAAGCAGTTATCAGTTTGTTAAGTCTCCACTCAGGTAAGCAACTGAAAGATAAAGAGGCATTGTTGTATGGAGAACAGTATGTTTTTAATTTTCATAGATGGGAAATTACCAACCAAAAGAATGTCATAGTCCATTGGTGGTCTTCCCATCTTTCTCAGACATTGTTAACCTTCAGGTGGTTGAATCTGAGGATATAGATTAGCATACAATACAACACATACTATACTTGTACACATATACTTTATAATTTTAGAGTTTAAATTATTTATTATATGTCGCATACATATCCAGTTAGCCGATGCTCACAAATATATCAAATAATTAATACATAAAATTACAACCAACATGTTAGAATACTTGCAAAATAATTGGGCTTTGTCCCCTTTAAATTACACTGGAAGCACTGTCCTCCTGCACAATTGAATGGATGTGGTTGTAGGGGTCACCTCTTAACCAATAAGTAAATAGAGGTACTTAACTGCTGGAAGATACTTAGCCCTATGGAAAAATTCAAACAATTGTCATTGTAATTATGTTTGCTTGACTGATTTGCTCTGCAAATGCTTTCTGTTCAGAAAAACCAAAGTAAACTCCAGCTCAGGCTGTTTTCCCCGCTATTAGATTTCCAAGTAATGGAGTCTGAATCTGCGAGGTCTTCTTCATATTGTTGTGTTAGCCAGCTTTCCTTCACTACAACAAGTACCTGAGATAGTCAACTCACAAAGAGGTGAGGAAAAAGCCAGCCATCATGCAACCTGTCCATAATCCCAACACATGAAAGTCTGAGTCTGGAGTACTATGAGGTTCAAGCTGGGATACTTTGAATTCCCTGACAAGAAGGAAAGAAAGGAAAGGAGGAAAGAAGGAAGGAAGGAAGGAAGGAAGGAAAGAAGGATGGAAGGAAGGAAGGAAGGAAGGAAGGAAGGAAGGAAGGAAGGAAGGAAGGAAGGAATACTGGGAGTGAGGGAGGGAGGGAGGGAGGAAGTGAGAAAGAGAGGAAGGGAGGAAGAGAAGAAGGGAGGAAGGAAAAAAGGAGGGAAGGAAGAAAGGAGGGAGGGAGGGAAGGTAGAAGGGAGGAAAGAAGGAAAGGAATAAAGGAAGGAAGGAAAGAAGGAGGGAAGGAAGGAAAAAAGGAATCTGGTTCTATTTTGCCTGGTGTAGCAAGAATGCATGGGGGAACAAAATCTCTCATCTCATGGGCATAAAGGTTCTGAAGGACTCAAGGACACTATATCTCAGCACTATATCTTGTTTACGTACCTGCCTTCTACTCTACAAATTCTTTATGGTGAGAAAAACAAAATGGTGTGCGCTCTCTCTCTCTCTCTCTCTCTCTCTCTCTCTCTCTCTCTCTCTCTCTCTCTCTCTCTCTCTTTTCTTCGAACAAGAGAATTTTAAATCAAGGTCCAAACACCCCCTTGAAGTCAACTACTAAATGACCTTAACGCTCCTTACAAAGCTTCACCTCTTACAGATTCTGCCAATTCCCTATAGAGTTAGTCTGAAGAGAAGATGAAAACCATAGCACCCAGACTTCAGTACAAATTTCTTACCTCTGCCTTACAGTGCCCTTAGCTTTATTGAAGAAGGTATCTTCACACAGACCTCCATGTAAGAATGGGAAATAAGGCAGCATGGGTAAATCACGTGTGTACACCCTTGATGCAATTCAACATACGAAGCAAATCTACAGATATACAAAATGGCCACGGCGAGGTGTCTCCTGGGCTGTGGAACAAGGCTTCCTTGTGGATGTTTCTCAACTCCTGCTCAACATCTCTTGATGGAAAAATGGATATTTTAAAGCTGGCTAACCATAAGCCAAGTGTGGAGACTGTGGCCTGTGTATTTATTTTTCTGTCTTTTGTGAAGATGTTTCTTGAGCTGGGACCTGTTGCATTCCAGGAGCTTATCTCCCGCCTTAAGCAGAATTGTGGCCTCAGGCAAAAGTTTTGAATGAGAAAAGTGAAAAAGGCTAGAACTTAGCCAGGACAACCCCTCTCTGGGGAGAAGTAGCTGCTCAAGGAAATTTCAAGGAAATTTGAGTACAGTCAGGTTGGCAATTGTTTTGCCTTATGTAAGAGCTTCTGTATAGTGCCAATCTTCACCCGTGCATGAATCTTAGGGAAGGAAAAGGGAATAGTAATGTATTCCCACAGATGTATGGGAATAAGAGATACATTTCCAATGAACTCTAATATCTTGGTATTCCATTTCTTCCAAGAGTTTCTAATATAAAAATTCAGTGAAAGAAATGGATGACACAGTCCACTGGGAGGGTAGGGGATGGGAATCTGTCAGAAAATAACAATGTCATAGTTCAATACCAGATGGAATGGAAAAGACATTGCCAAGAGCCCTATATGAACTTATTTTGCCTATCTCCTTTCTGTTTCTGTTTTGTCTGTGTTGAGAGAGAAGTGTGCTCTAAAGAAGTCTGCATTAAAGGGTATTCAATCTCTGGAACTGCTGCATTTAGGCAAGTTCAGTGTAAACTTTTAATGTTGCCCAGAAATTTGGTCAAAGGAGGACAGACTGTCTACTAGATAGCCTTAGCTGAGACAGCTCTAATTGTTTTCTCTTTTGGTTCTACTTTCCTACACGATAGGACAATTTATATAAAAGCATGTTTCCTCTGGATATCTGGTTCCTATCATATTTTTGTCTCCTTGGGGCTTCGAGTGTTATGAAAAATGCAAAATTACGGTATGCCTTGAGCAAAAATGAGATCTGGCCTTCCCCATGCCAGTCACACTAACTGAGCATCTTCTCTTTCCTTAACTTTTTCATTCCAAAATATCAGATAGGAATAAAAGCCCTACTTGTGCAGACCCATTGTTTGCATTTGAGAGAATCTTGTGCCACCCCTCCCCCCCACAGACCCAAGAAAGAAACTTCTGCCACTGGAAGCTATCTGTATGTTGCATTATTTGTTTCTTCTCTTGACTTCCTGATTTCCTTCCTTGGTTGTGTTTTATGCATAGTATAAAGGAGGCTCTACAGAAAGGTGTCTTCCACATCCTCTTTGTATTGATTTAAATCTACTTGTAGCCATACTTCACAGTATTTCATAGCTTCTAACCCAGCTATTACTGAGTAGTAACTGATAAGTTATGAGATAGAGCCTATGCTCTTTTTAAAGCAATAGTAATAATTATTTATAATTGTGTTTACTGGCATTTTAAATTCATCAGATTATCAAAGCAGACTAAAATGATAGTATCCATGCCTGGGAAGTAGCCATTCTGCCTATTGTGTTGTTGAGATTGGTTCTGTCCTGATGCACTGCAGAAAAAAAAATCCATGTGGCAAAAACCATGAAAAAAATGAAGACTTTCTGCCCTTCAATAGTACCTCAAGGGATTTATCCTGTGTATATAATCAGTTATATTCACAAAGATTTACATGAGAAAATGTTTTTTGTCATATTATTTATATTAGGAGGGTAATGACAATGATCCTCTTGTCAAAAGAAGAGATTTGTTCATTCAAGTTCATCTATGCAAGGGAATGACTGGCTGTGGATTTAAAAAAAGTGATGTTCTAAAGTCATAGTTATTGATATAGGAAGATCTTTGTTCATTATTGTGGATGTGTGTATACACAACAAATACAAGTAGTGAAAAATCTCATCTCTGGGGCTGGAATATCTTTCCTGAATCTGTTCTGGGTTTAGATGAGAAAACTACAAAGTTACCAAATGCTTCAAGACTCGCAAGCAGGTGAGAGAATGATGTCTCTATTCTTTACAACTCCTTTCTTGATCTTTCCCACGGAGATACTAGTGGAGAGTTGAGTAGTGAAGGAGACAAGACATACCCTACTGGTACACACCTTTGGTGCTGGCTTTCAGATCTAAGTGCTCTATGTTGAACATGGTTCTCTCCATTCCTATGAACACAGCCTAAGTAGCTTCTCTCTGTGCACTGAGGGTAGGAGAGTATGGCCACACTCTGCATTAGTATCTGAGGGCCAGGGGGATTCAGGCTGTATTTCCAGGATATCTCCATGGGAGAAAATAAATACTGAATGTTTATGTTCTTCATTTATCTGGCTTTTTTATTATCCATGAGGGAAAGGATAATGGTTGAGAATCTTCAAGTTCAAATATATAGCAAATGTATTCTTATAATAATTTGGTGAATATCCACTTTTAAAATTACCTAGAAAGGTTCACAAGGGAATGTCCCATTGGTCATAGACAGATGCCAAGTAATCGTACATATATGAGCTTTCTAATCAATTATTTTGTAGCATAATTACCATAAACATTCACAGAGTGAAAGTGGAAATGAGCAAGCTCTACCTTCGGCTATTTTCTTTTGTGGAAAGTCCTTCCTCTGCTGTGGTGACAGCTTGGGTCAAAACACAGAGTTTACTGTTTACAGAATATCTAGGATGTGTCATACCAGTGCTAAGATTTCTGATTTTTTTTCTTAACTTGGTCCTATCCCTTCCTCCATGGGTCTTATGAGTTTAGGAGTTTCATGTGAATTTATCAGGTCATAGATTTGCCTTCTTAAAATGGAATAACCTGTCATCCCTCTGTATATTAGCTCAACAATAATTAATAGTAATAATAATAATGACTAGGAGCATGGACTAGTGGTAGAATACTTGCCTAGCAACCATGAATACTGGGGTTTGATTCCACAGTACCACATATGTAGTAAAAAGCCAGAAGTGGTGCTGTGGCTCAAGTAGTAGAGCTCTAGCCTTCAGAGAACTCAAGGACAGTGCTCCCGCCCTGAGCTCCAGTCCAAGACTAGCAACAACAAAAAAAAAAAAAAAAGAAAAAGAAAAGAAAAAAAAACAAGAAAGAAAAAAAAACTGAGCAACTTGTATAAGGGTATTGTTGAGACAGCCAAACTGTCATTCCCAAATCCTAATGTAGCCTTTCCCAAACGATACCTCTCCTGTTCGAAAGTACAAAGAGAATATAGGATAGTTGAGTTAGGAAAGGTGCTCTTAATACAAAGATAATTGTGTAGCAAAACTGACACCATAGAATGCATGTTCTAAAAGATGCATATGAATATCCTATGATTCTAAATCCCCAAAACTCCCTACAACGCAAAGGAAAGTAGGTAGAGTCATTTCTGGAGACAGGAACTGCTGCCAGTGACTCCTGTAGCCTTGACAGCCATGGAAGATCAACATGAGGAAATACATCCATTGCCTCTTGCAGGAAACTCTGTCTAAGGATGCTGTGAAACAGGATATGACTGAGGCCTGTGATCTAATCAGCCCTGCAAGTAGAGCTGAATCCATGGAGAATACCATAATTGATTTTCACAATGGTAATCCTGAGTCATCAGGAAAAGGTTACATTCGATGTTCAGAATTCTGTTTAAGGAGGCAAAGAAGCATGTAATCCATTTGAGAAAGATTTTCATTTCAAATAGTTAAAAAATTATTTGTAAAGATCCGTGATGCTTAAAAAGATAAGTGACAGTTATCTGGAAAATTCATTGAAATGGAACGATGCCTTCCCTGAAGATTCTAGATCAGCCCGGCAGTTTGTTCTATTTAGTTAGTCTTCTCTCATTTCACATTTGTTGACATTTCTGTATCTATTTTTCCCCAGCCTTTTGAAATTCCTTGCCTCTATGCCGTAGATTTTAAGATCCTAGAAAATAAGACTCCCTTTTATGGATGCTTAAGACCCTGGAAGGCTTTTATTATCATTAAAGACTTGATGCGTTGGTTTTCAGGACTGATTGGGATTGAATGCCAGAGGTTGCATCCATAAACTTTGACTAGTCTTTCCTGATACGTTGCAAGTCTTTCAGCATTTGTTTAGTTAGTAATCCTAGAAAATTTCTTTTTCTTTCCTTTATTTTTCTTTTTTTCATATATTTTTATTGTAGTTAATAGAAGGGTTACATTATATTCACCAGACAGAAGGTGCATTACTTCACATACATTGATACCCTTTCTCATGTCTTGATCCCCATTTCCCTCCCCCTACCCCAGCCACTTATCTTGTTTTCCTCCCTTCCCTATCTGATTTCAAATAACCTAATAAACATATATACAATATATCAGATAACCAAATGAAATACTTTTAACAATATGAAATAACCAAGGGACAGTAAAAAAGATGAGAGGTAACATAGTACATTAATGACAACAATCACTCATTATATGGCTTTTGTTTCTTTATCCTGGAGGTCCTTTCATTTAGAGTCATTCAATATGGTCTTATGAATCTTGGTTTTGTTCTATTGTAAGTCTCTACTAGGAGAGCCCAAGGTGTCTACAGATAATGACAAATGTTCCCTTTATTTTTCTTACTATCTTTTGCACACACATTAACAACTAAATCAATTATTACAGCCATTTATGCTAAAAATAATAAAAAGGAAAGCTAATCAGAAGGTGTAGCTTACTGTTTTTTATTTGTACAATGAAACCTTAGTTTTAATAGCAGTCATTTCCATTAAAAACTTCCATTTGTAGTGGACTTGACCTGACTGACTCCATACGTGAGCCTAAAAATGAACTAAAAGCAGGACAAAACATAAGCAATACAACCTCTGTTCTCCATTATATTAAATTTGTTTTCTGTCCCAAAGTCACTTTGCATCCATCTTGGAATCCAGAAAATAGAGGAAACCAAAACACACTGTCAACAACGCCACTTGTGGTAACAAGGCCCATCTGACCAACCTGAGGCAACCAGCAACCAGACCACCTAAGACCACCACCTGAGACCACAACAACACTGAGAACACACTCCTTCTAGTTATACCTAAAGCAAAATGTTCCAGAAGACGGCTGAGATAATATTTTTCTTCCTTCATTCCTGGCCTCCCATGTGTGGGTGCTATAGTAATTCAATGTCCTTTCTCTGCCCTCCACTACCTGTCTCTATTCAATATGTAAGGATCAGGTTAGTCTGGGCTAAGTTAAACTCAGGTGTTTATCCTGGAGCATAAAACTCTTATATACTTCAGGTAACATGCATGCATGTCAGAGTGGTCCCATATATGTGACTGGCTTCTTTACTCCCTGCCCAACTCAAATGCTCTCTTGCTCTTTAAGTGTTGCATTGTTTAGGAAGCTCTCCTTGCACAAAATGTTGAAGATGGCATGCAAGAATTCTTGAAGATGATGGGAGAAACTTGAGAAACTGTAGAATTAATGCACCTCATATCAAGGCCAAGATTCATACAACTGTAACCTCAGCCTCCTTATAACAAGACACCCCTAGCCTGATATCCTCTGGAGGGGAACTCATTTGTTCCATTGTTGCTCCCCTCTGGGATGCAGCATATTAGGCACCAAATGAGCCTTACCTGGTGTGTTGAGTAAGCGGGATCTTCTGCAATGGTAGGCAACCTCCTGTTCACAGTGCTCAGAGCCATCAATCAGGGCTTCAAGCTGCTCCATGCTGCCACCATAGTCCAAGGCCATGGCATAGGGCTTCTCAGGGTTGGAGCCTTGCACACGAGTCAACTCTGTGTTATTGTGTTGCACTGACATCCATATCTTGTCCTCTGCCCAAACAACCCAAAGGAAAAGAAATTAGAAGGGAGGTCAGAAGAAGAGCACTTGGTCATTACCTCAGTGCTATACTTTTGTAGAGAGTATGACAAGTGTTGTTTGCTCCATAGAGAAGGACTAAACCATTTGATCCTTATGTAGCTCCACCCATAGTTAGTATATGGGTTAAGTAAATACTCTCGGGAGCTATATTCATAAAGGCCCTATCTTATAGGCTTTATATTAGCAGTTAATTCTCATGATTTCATTTAGAATGAACAACAATACAAGGGAGACTGGTTCCATGTCCCACTAAGGTTACAAAAGTTACAAAAAGGTTACAAAAAGATGCTTTAATTTCTTATATAACATGGCATATAGTTTGCATATGAATATTTTCAGATATTCTTTCATATCTTCACCTATATTCTGTATGCTTGAAACCATGTCTTACAATAGCTAGCAAATGTAAATGCTATGTAAATAATTTTGTTTAGGGAATTACAGTAATAATTTGTTTAGGGAATTATCTTGCTATCTATCTGTCTATCTATCTATCTATCTATCTGTCTATCTATTCAATACAGATATTTTCCACTATTGTACAAACTTTCTCCTAAAAGAAATACTATCATAGATAATTTTTATAGAGCCATAGATATTGAAAATAAGACCTAAACTTAATGTCAACTATAAGTTGAAATGATGTGATCTATACTAAAATGAATTTAATTGACATTTTTAGTTACCTTTTCCATACTTTCTAACTGCACAACAAAAGAATTTTGAATGAGGAAATGTTTGTGGTATAAGGAAACACAGGGATAAGAACTTATAAACTATAACAAAAAGACAAGAGAGCCAAGAAAGGAAGAGGAATTTGGAATTTAGAGGTTGAGAAATCTGCATTTGAACCTATTTATGTTAAGTCCAAACTTGGATGAGTCACTTTGCTTTTCTACAGCTCAGTGTTAGAATTATGTAAAAGAAAATTGGCAAGAAAATGCAGAAGAGCTATGCCAGTAATGCTGCAAGACAGACAGCAGGGCTAAGCAGAAGAGCAACCAAAATATAAAGTTGCAAAGCACTACTGGGAGTGCATCAGACACTCTGTTACAATAACCTGAGCCAAAACATTTACTGCAATTGGACATGCAATTTAATTCTGAACATCCTCACAAATAAAGCAGAGGAGGAAATAGGAAGACTTGAAATGCTTTTGTCATCTGAGCATCTTGCCCACATAATTGCATCATTACTCATCATAGATTCTCGGAGCTGAAGAAGAACCTGGCACAGACATTGTGTGGTTTCATTCCTCTTTCAACCTCTTCCTTTTACAAATGGGGAAACTAAGGTCCATAAAGTGAAGAAATAACTCAAGGCTTTTTTATTTGACAGTAATGATCATCAGATCTTCCTGGAGTAGCTGCTGTTAGATAGCACTACTAAGGAATAGGGCTGGGGCAGTTGGCATGATTTAGCTGATAAAGATCTGACTATGTAGAAGCTCTGTGTCAGTTCTTCCAGTACTACAGATTCTGTGTATGACTTGGACACAGTCACTTCATCTCCTATAGCTCCATTTCAACAGATTAGAAGAAGAAAGAAGCAACATGTGTTTTCCAATTTGGAAAAACAAAAAATACTTCTTGCATCACATAGTGATTATGGTCAAGCATTCTGACTCATGTTAAACTGATCACCCCAAACAGTTCCACTGATAACCTGCCTGAACCCCCAAAATACTGTTCCTGGTTCTTTAAGAAAGGCTTACATTTTTGTAAAAGATTTTTATTCAAAATCAACATGACTGGATTTTTGCTTGAAAATAAAAGTAAGACTTGACTCATAGTGCCGAAGAGGATAATAATACAAAAAGTATGATTCTTTAGAATCATACTAACATTGTGATTGCAATTGATACCAGAATAGACAAATCTTGAAAATATAATCAGCAGAGGTATCACTCAATAATAAATTACCACAGAGAGATAAAATGGAAAGCTTTCAAATGGCCAGTATTTTTAACCTGCTATATTGTATATATGTTACTCTAAATTTGAAATAGGGAAGGAAAGGGGAAAAAACAAGATGATTGGGAAGGGGGAGGGGGAGGGAAAGTGTGAGAAATAACATGAGAAGGAATACCAATGTTTGTGAAGTAATGTACCCAGTACCTGACTGTAACCTTTCTATACATTACCCCCAAAATAAAATACAATAATAAATATAATTATAAAGAAACATAAGGAAAATACTATCAAAGCTACAAAAATAGAAACTATGTTAATACTCTACAAAAATAGACCACTACTGCCTATATTGCCTATTCATTTAACAGACAACACAAAGCTCAGCTTCTTCAAACATGTTATGAAGAACAAGAGAAGTGATTTTTGAGACATAGAGCCTGTGGTCTCACTTTTACATGTTTTTAAATTAAAAGATGACGAAAAAGGGGTTATAGTTTGGATTTTACTTTAAAGGTAGACAAGATAAAAACCAAGAGTTTTATCTATCATCTAGCTATTGTTCTATCTACCGATTATGTACTAATTAGTATCTAGCAAGGTAGCTAAATAAACATATCTCCATTTATCTTTACCCTGATACTAAAAGTAGTCTAGAGAAAATCACATTAAACATTTTGCCACATACTGTCTTCTAAGTGTTTGTAGATTTTTGTAGCCAACTATTCATTTATGTGATTTTTCATAATTTATTTTCCTATTCATACTCATTGATCAATGTTATAAGTCACATTGTTTGTCATAAAATGACAAAGGAGAGAAACTAAAATAAAGAAGCATCAGAATCATGTTTATTTTGTGTTTTTTTTCTTATTTTCTATCTCCTCCCACCCTCTACAGTTAAAGATACAAAACTTTGCTAAATATTAGAAAGTCAACAGTGTAAATTTTTGGTTCTGGTCCTGATGTCTGGTCATGAATGGGGAAAGGTGATTGAAACTGGAGAAAGTCAACATAATGTTCAGCTACGAGGGAATTTTTAAGCAAGCAAGATGCACATTAAAGAGTTCCTTTCACAGACAAGAGTGGTGAGCTTCACCTGTTAGTAGGCTCATTTGTAGACTACAGGGAACTTTAACCGAGACTGGAACTTTCAGTAAATATTCAAGATGGTAAGGGAAGTCAGATTCAACTTGAGCTCTTCAGCCAGACAATCTTGGTTTGTATGCCAACCAAATACTTACTGGCTAAGCTACGCTGGTCTCATTATTATATCTCTAAAACCAACTTCCTTTATTAGCACTTTTAAAAACCTTCCTGGAGAAGAAGTTTTGCCTTTAGTAAAAAGCTATTTAGGATATCAGATGTGACCCAAGTGGTATAAAACCTGCCTATCAAGCAGAGTGCCTGAGCTCAAACCCCAGTAAAAAGAAAGAAAAGTCTATCTGATCTGAAGTTTATGCTTTGTTATTTCTTTTTCATCTTTTGCTGTACCTTGTTTACCTCATATTGTTACAGTATTTCACCTTGTTATCTGATATCTCATATACATGCTTATTTGGTTATTTGAAATAGGATAGGGAAGGAGGGAAAACAAGATGAGGGGTAGGGGTGTGGGAGGGAAATGGGGACCAAGACATGAGAAAGGGTATCAATGTTTGTAAAGTAATGCACCTTCTCTCTGGTGAATATAATGTAACCCTTCAATTAATTGCAATAAAAATATATGAAAAACAGTTTGGAAAAGTTCTATAATGCCATTGAAAAACTTTTTTCACAAAATTATTTTATAATAATTCATAATAGTGTAATAATGATTTTTGTGTCATATCTTACAGGGATAAATAACAGGACGGCACTCCAGAGATTTTGTGAATCTATACAATAGAGCTTTTCTATTTAAGATACTGGAGAAAAGACCTGAACATCATTTCTTAGAGTTGGGAACAGGCAGCTCTTCCGCAAATGAGGTTAACTTGCAGATGGACTACAATTTCCTGTGGCATCGCTGCTACTGAACATAAATTATCACCACCTTGCTTAGCTCTCACTTCACAGTGGAATTTCCCTGTGTACCTCCCTGTTTATTACTGTTACTGCATTTCCTGAATTTTCTTCTTCTTTTTCATTTTTTTTGTCAGTTGTGGTACTGACCTCTGGTCCTGGGCATTGTCCCTGAGCTCTTAGGCTACCACCCTACCGCTTGAGCCACAGCAGCACTTCCGATTTTCTGGTAGTTTATTGGAGATAAGAGTCACAGGGACGATAGTGCCCAGGCTGGATTTGAATGGCAATCCTCGGATCTCAGCCTCCTGTGTAGCTAGGATTACAGGTGTGAGCCACTGTGTCCAACTATTTCCTGAAATTTCTTCAGCAGCATTTGCTTTTAAATAGACATACCTCTAGAGACATTTAAAACATCTTGACCTCTCTTGAGGGCAATATGCCCTTTGTGGCTCAGTTCAGTTTGTCCCATTCCTTCTACTGCCTGCTATGGCACATTCCTATGTTTGGACTCATGGCATCACCCCTCTAAGTGCTTCTGAGACTGGCTAAGAAGGAGATGCCTATCCACCTTTATTTTAGTAGGGAATTAAGGACACTTCACTACAGTTCCTACATATATCTGAAAGCCATTATTATATATCTGAAAAATAGCATTCAGACCAATGAATTGGTATGAATGTGAATAATCTCAGGGCTTATACCCACAATGCCATTTTTATACATAAAAGCCACCAAAAAAGCAAACGTGAATTTCAAAAGCATTATTTTTTAGACCTAAACACATTGTGCTATGTAAATCACAGAAGTATTCCTCAAATTGAATCATGCTCTCTCCATAGCGCTTTGAGGTCTTTCAGCATAGATGATGTGCCACACTCATTCTTGCAATCAGTGTATGCCTAGTTACTGCATAGGCAGAGGACACCAAGGATGAAAATGTACTGCCTAACACTTTCCAGAGGTTGCCATCATTTGGAGAGAGAAAAAAATATGTGCATAATAATGATAAATGTCTGTTGCAAGCCCCTTGAAAATTACAAGAAAGAGGGGCTGCCTGGAGTCCAAGGAAGACAGGTCTGGGACAGTGGAATACTAGCAAAGCCTTTGTCAGAGGACACTGCTCCATTTTCCTCAAGTGCAAATTTATGAAGTAGTGACTCTCACCTACAATGTATCAGAAGCCGGCCTTGCACTGAGTGCCTTCATATTTGGAACACATCTCTGTGACATGAAGAGATCAGGTCATCAAGGTCATTTGTATATCCATCTCCAAAGCAGCTTTTATGTATGCATTTGGGGAGTGTCTCATTTTGTGTAACTGTCTTGAGTTATAAGACCAAACTGCACACATAAAAATAGCAAAAGCAACATAAAAGAAATTGCCCAAAGAGATGCTAGAGTAGTAATGATGTGACATTCAGAAATATTCAATATTATCATCTCTGAGATGGAATCTTTCCAGGTCATTCTTCTGGAAATGCCCCCTCCTGTGCCTCTCCCCTTCTGGGTCTCTGTGTGACCTACCTTGTTCCTCTGGCTCTCATTTAAGGAACTATACACAGTTTCATTATAAAACCACCACTTGATTCTCTTTCATACTTTGTTTCTCCACATTCTATTTGATTGGTATCATTATTGTGATCATTATTATTAATAATAGTAATTACAGATGCAGTACACTGTTCCTATCTGTTGCCAGGGGGATCACCACTCAGAACAGAGAACCAACAAAAGGAGCATTATCAAAAGGAGGGAGAGAAAAGATATAATTCTGATTAATGAAACTGGATTCTGCACACATATCTGTCTCTTTGCAGAGCTAGAAGGGAAAAAAAACTGCAATTTTTGTATCACAATGCTTGGAAGGAGGGAAGTCTACAGATTGTCAATACCCAGCTTAATTGAACTGAAATCACTGTGGGGAGTTGCTTATATTCCTTTTAACTGTGTGCCAATTCACTTATACTCCTATTGTAATAAAACAAGTCTATATTAAGGTCCCGGGGGTCACTTCTAGTGCAGTTATCAATGTTGACAAAGTGAACTTCCTGTGCCAAGAGTAAAGACAGTTTAAATAATACTCAAAGTGCTTTGTGTATCAGTCACCTGCCATCTACCCTTATAAAGTCTTGTGATTTCTCTTGTTCTGTATTGATAGTTGTTTAATTTTTCATATGTTTATACCTTGTCTCTCCATTTCGATCATAGGCAATGACTGCTTAAGTCAATAGACGCTTGGAATGGGCCTCCAGGGTTTGCAGGGGCAGATGTGATGAAGCACAGAGTTTGCCATCTAGTCTCCCTCCCCCCTCCAGAATCCTGGAGATATTACATCTCCTTATGCCTCAGTCTTCTCATCTGTGAACTAGACACTCGGCTGGGCAGTGTTGCTGAGAGCAGTGAATGACAACACATGGATTTTTAGCAGAGTGTGGTTCTGGCTCAGGTAGGTAAATGCTTTCCTTCCTAGTGCTATCATAAGCCTTGGTGGGGAAGCAGCTCTCCAGGGAGTATCTGGAGAGGTCATTTTGTTACTAGAAACATGGAGGAGTCAGGGTGAGGCAAAGGGAAAAGCAGACTCATGGTGAGAAGCCATTTGTAACCCATTTATAAGCCTCACAATTCCCAGAAGAGCTTTTAAGGTTAATCCTCTTGGAGGAGCTGCCCAGCCTCCCAGGCAAGAATCTATCCCAGTCTAGCTAACAAGCACAGCAGACACAGCTGTTTCTGGTGTCTGTTGACTGAAGCATGTGTATCTCAGGTTCAAGGCTGCGTGTGGTGCACAGTGACTTAGCAGCAATGTGGACCCCAGAGCAGGTCGAGGCTTTCCATCCATTAGTGTGCTTCCACTGCCTGAGCCGCCACACTTTACAACTTCCAGAAAACATACTTTACTGTGATTTATCCTCCAGCTTCCTGCAAGCCTTTACTTCTTAGGTACCTTTGGGATGAGGGGGTTATTTTTCTTTCTTTCTTTTATTCCCCCTGTTTTAAACTAGGCATCATGATCAAAGAGCTCTGGGAAATCTGTCTTACAGTATCTATTTTATGGTATCTCTATCTAACAGTAGAGGTTTGCTACTTTATTCCAGGTCAAAAATGATAGCCATTTGGTATGTGCAGAGTGCTATATAAGAAACCAGGTCAGAATGGCAGAAGTGGAAGAGGACAGCATAACACTGTGGATCTTAAGACTAATGAGTTTATGACCAATGGAAGAAAGCCAGCACTAAATATGTGATGGAAGCAAATTGGATGCAGGATGGGATAGGCATGTGAGGAGGTGAGCTAGCTTGCCTCTTCAGCTGGGGTAGGTGCCTTGGGGGCATGGAACAGGACAGAAAAAGTTCTAGACTGAAGCTGGGGGTAGAAGAACAGCAACTGCAATTACATTTTTTTTGGTTTTTCTTGTATGTGCTGGCACTCAGACTTGAACTCAGGGTTTGAGCATTATCCCTTAGCCTTTTCATTCAAAGCTGCTGCTGTGCCACTTGAACTACATCTCTGGATTTTTGGCGTTGAATTGGAGAGCCTTACAGACTTACCTGCTCTGGTTGCATTTGAAATGTGATCCTCAGATCTCAGCCTCCTGATTAGCTAGGGTTATGGGGATGAGTCACTCACAACTAGCCATTAAAAGTTTTCACAGTGTTTTTAAGAAAATCTTTGTGGCAGATTTTATTTTAGTGCCTTTCAGGTGAAATGTGCACAAACAGAAATCTAACTACAATTTCCAGATGTGTCACTCTTACTAGCTGAGTGATTGTAGCCATGTGCCTCAACTTTCTACCACTTCTGATTTCTCCAGATGCAGACAAGAAATGATTCCTTTATACTTAGGAATTAACTAAGAATGTAAAAGAATTTTATAATGAAAACTTAAAAAATCTGAAAAAGAAAATTAAATCAAAATTGAGGAAGGAGAAAAAAATCTCCCATGCTCCTGGATTGGAAGAATTAATATCATGAAAATGTCAATCTTGCCAAGGGCTATCTACAAATTCATGCAATACCCATCAATATCCCAATGTCATTCTTTAATGAAATAGAAGAAGTAATCCAAAATTTCATATGGAATAATAAAACACTTGTATAGCTAAAACAATCCTTAGCAGAATGAACAGCATTGGAGGAATATCAATACCAATCTTTAGACTCTATTACAGAGCTATAGTAATCAAAACAGCTTGGTAATGGCAGGCACAAGAATTGGCCCTGAGTACCAAGGGAATTGAACTGAAAATCCAGAAATCAACCCGCAAACCTATGGTCCTGTGGTCACCTAATCTTTGATAGTATGAAACAAAAAAAGCCTCTTCAATGAATGGTGCTGGCAGAATTAGTTAAGCACTTGCAGAAAACTAAAGTTGGATCCTGCTATGTCTCCCTGCACCAGGATTAATTCCTAGTGGATCAATGACCTTGAGGTAAAAGCAGATACATTGAAAACTTTACAAGAAGAAATAGGAGATACATTACGTCTTCTTGGCACAGGTAGAAACTTTCTTAATAAAGACCCAGAAACACAACAAATTAAAGGAAGTTTGGACAAATGGAACTGCATTAAACTGCAGATATTTTGCATGGCAAAGGACATAGCTAGCAAGTTAAATAGGATGCGCACACAGTGGGAGAAGAATGCTAGCCAAACAACATACAAGGGCCTCATATCGAAATATGCCTATAGCTAAAAATATTGAAGCTCTCCAAAATAAATCTTGAAAGAAACAATCATCTCGTTAACAGGTGGGCTAAAGACTTAAAGAGAGGATTCTCTGGAGAGGAATAAGAATGGCCTATGGACACATGAAGAAATGCTCGACATCACTGGCCATAAAAGAAATGCAAATCAGGGGCCGGGAGTTTGGCCTAGCAGTTAAAGTGCTTGCCTAGCATGCATGAAGACCCGGGTTCGATTCCTCGGTACCACATAGATAGAAAAAAACCGTAAGTGGTGCTGAGGCTAAAGTGGTAGAGCTCTAGCCTTGAGAAAGTCCAAGGACAGTGCTCAGGCCCTGAGCTCAAGCCCAGGACTGGCAAAAAAAAAAAAAAAAGAAATGCAAATCAAAACAACTTTAAGATTCTACTTCACTCCAGTTAGAATGGCTATGATCAAGATTTCTAGCAACAGATGCTGGTGGGGATGTGGCCAGGAGGGATCACTACTACTCTGCTGGGAATGCAAACTCGTTCAACCACTATGGAAAGCAGTATGGCAATTCCTCCAAAGACTAAACATAGAGGTCCCCTATGACTTAGCATTTCCACACCATGCCATTTACCCAATCATCCAGAAACAAGGACATACCAAAGCCACTAGCACAACTATGTTCACAGCAATGTTATTTACTATAGCAAAGATATGGAACCAACCCAGATACTTCTCAGTAGATGAATGGATCAAGAAGATGTGGTACTTATACACAATGGAATTCTATATTGTAATCATAAAGAATGACATCATCCCATTTGTAAAAAAAATGGAAAGACTTGGAAAAAATATATTAAGTGAAGTAAACCAGACCCAAAGGAACATAGGCTCAATTGTGTCCCTCATTTGTAATAATTAGCAAACGTCTAGGATTCTCCTAGCAAAGGATTACAATAGCTCAAAACCTAGGTACATAAGGTCATATAGGACGAGACTAAATGAAATGAACTGTAGGATATGGAAACAAGAGTTTTATTTTGTGTGATTGTTGTTCTTAATGTACTATGTTATTTCTCTTCTTTTTTTTCCCCTTTGATTAATTTCATATTGTTACTGTATCTGACTTTCTTATCTGGTATATTGTTAATTATTTATTTGAAATGAGAGAGGGAAAAGGGAAAGCAAGATGATTGTTAGGGGGTTGGGGGAGGCATATGGGGACAAAAACCATGAGAAGGGGTATCAATGTGTGAGAAGTAATGCACCTACTATCTGGGGTATATAACTGTTGGCAGTCTATACATTATCCCAACAATAAAACAGTAAAATAAATTTAAAAAGAAATGATCCCTTTATTAATCTTCATCATGTGGATTAAAGTTTATTAACTGTAGGAATTATATGGAGGGAAGTAGACACAGAACATAATAAATAGTAATAGCTGTTATTTCTTTGTTTAGAAGACCTAAAGTAGTCGGTAGTGAACCCAGAGGCTCTCTTGAGATTGGGCATAATGCAAAATGCCTGTCTTAATCCAGAACTAGGTGTGCCATATTTTTCTAGGCCAAGTAAGAAGGCAGGCCATTTCTAAGTGTGAGGCTACCTATTTACTATGTTCTCCTAGATCTTATATTTTTGTCCTGGGGAAAACTGACCAAAAGAAAGCTCAAAGTGTTGATGAAAATTAATCACTTTGCTGCTGACCTTTCTCCTCCTGCACCATCACAATGTAAATGACATTGCCACGGGCAGGTTCTAGATGGGTAGGCTTTCTTAATGCTATCAGCTACTTTGCTGTTCTCATTCACAATCTGTGACAACAATCCCTTTACTCGGTCTTCTCTATTCAAACACAATTGCTGTAAATACCAATGCCTGGACCACAATAGGTATTCATTAGAGCCAACTGAATTTTCAACAGATTATTAGAATTTTAGCTCACTTTCATAGCAGTTCATAAAACTATCAGAAATATGTTACTTGGTGAGAAAAGATGTTTAAATAGATCCTTGAAATTCTGCCAAGCAGCCAACATTATTTATTGCAAACAACAACATATAGAAAAAAATTAAATGCCAATCAATAGGTGTCTGATGGAATACAGTGTAGTTAGCTGACCAAGGGAAATAGCTTGTAGTCATCCAAATATATTTACACATATCATCTCTAAGTTGATCGACAGGGATTTTCATTGTAGATTGTCAAGTGGCAAAAGGAACGTATCATAGCTCAAACATGTATGCTACCTGTTTTGTTAGAATAATAAAGACAAAAATGAAAAGAGATAGTCAAGACTGGGGTGAAGACAACAGGAAAGCAAACTGTCACTTAGTTAATCACTGTGTGTGCATGCATGTGCATGTGTACATGTGTTTCTATTTTTATTAGTTTACACTAACAATGCCGAGAGGAATTTCACTGTTACATTTCCACACACACCATGTTCACAATATATACCAATCAATAATATATACCTTGCATCATTCCTCCTTGCAAGATTTAAAAACAATTTCAACATCTTTCCTTGTATGACATTCAGCCTCTTTCACAATGTATCCCAAAATTATTAAAACTCTCTCTTCCTTATTGATCTCCCCTATTCATGTGTGTGCATTTGAAATTTAAAACATGAAAATACTGAAAATATTAAATATTCAAAATGTAAAATCAAATTAAAAGGATGAAAAACTGAATAGTACACAGGAAGAAAAAAAGCCCATGCCTTATAAAATTGATAAAATGTCCAGAAAAAAGAGGGGGAAATTAATTCAAGGAACTTTTGAAGACAGTCTTCTCATTGTAAAATCAAGAACAAAAACTGAAGTTCATATTAATCTTAGACCTTAGGAGTAGCAAAACGAGGAGGTACTTTGAGGTCACTGGACAAGTTCTAGAACAAAGACAGACATATGCAAAAGAAACCATAATGAAATAATCTGGAAATAATCTTTTAAATTCTAAGCACATATAAACATACACACACACATATATACAAACACACACATATGCACACACACACATATATACAAATACTTATCCACTGAAAGGATCTAGAAATAATTAGTAACTCTAACTCCTGAATTTGAATTTCAAAACACCACTCCCTCTAACAGAAAAATAACTGAGTCTGTGTCTAGGGCAGTAAAAGTTCAAGAAGACAACATAGAATATCTTGTGTTTATAAGAAAAAAGATATCGTAAGAGGGTTATTTTAAAAAGACATAGAAGCTGAATTAAATGAATATAATTAAAAAGTTATGGAAACATATTAGCAACAAAAGCCCAATATGGTGATGCACTAATGTATCCCAGCACTCAGAAGGCTGAGGATGAATAATCCACAGTTCAAGACCACCCTGGGCTACATTATGAGAATACTGCAAAGTCATCATTTTTACCAACTTCAGGGCAATAACTTGTACGTGCCAAGATAATTCACACACAGATACTTGGTATATTATATATACATTTATTTGTTCATTTGAAATAGGAGGAAGGGGAAAATAAGATGACTAGGAGAGGATAGGGGGAGAGAATTGGCGACAAAAACATGATAAGGGGTATCAATGTGTGAGAAGTAATGCACCTACTATCTGGCAAATGTAACTGTAACCCCTCTATACATTACCCCAACAGTAAAAATGAAATAAAAGGAAAGAAAAAGAAAATTCTGTAAAATAGGAACTACCCCAGATAACTGTCTGGTGAAAAAATTCCCTTCCTTAATACCAAGACCTGACAGATCCTTCAGCAAAATGATGGACCTGGGAATCCCCAGTGATGACAGAGACAGGAGGCATTGATAGCCCAGACTAGGATTTCTCCTATCAGACTGTCCTCACTCAGGGTAAATAACCAGAAAATAAAATCCACAATAGGTACCTTCCAAAATGACTCATGGTCTTCAATAAGTTCCAGTCCATGGAAACCAATTACAATAGTTCATACTGTCAAATTACTTGAATAGAGAAGCATCTAGATTAGTAAAACACACCTCTCATGTGAGAACTGTTAGATTTTCCCTGGAGAACAGCCTTCTTCCACTGCTCTTCCTCTTTCTGAAGGATAGCACAAAGCCTTACCAGAAAGCTCCTGCCCTAAATTGGTCATCACCGGTACCTGTTAATCTACACCTGCCTGGGAATCTGCAAAGCACCCCAGGCGCTGAGGTCACTTCGGCATCCTCTGTGGCCACACAACCTCTTCCCACTTCCCTATATAATCTCTCTCCTAACATCAGTTAGGCTGTTGCAGGATTCTTGCTATATATACTACACCCTGTTCTCCAGCCCAGCTCATCACCCCTCGCTGCACACCTATATCTGGTGTAGGCCAGCAGTTTGGTTTTCCCAGTGAACTCTCTCTTCCTGGACCGTGGTAATCTCTTTTTGGAAATCTTTCCCAAAGACTGTGGGCGCAGATCCCACAGTTTGTGGGACAAACCTCTCTATCATCTTTCTGGTTTCAATTGTGTGAATTACTCTGCTCTGAAAAGCCTTTCCCATTCTAGGGTAAAAACTCTCATATTGGAAATTAAAATGAAATATTCTTTTCTTTAAGTTTTTCCTCTCTTCTGTTTTTGATTCAACAACAACTTTCATACCAAATATTCCCAAAATAAAATAAAAAAAGCCAAAGAACAAAAGAAGGAGTTAGGGAAAGAGATTACTAGAGTAATAGCAAGTAATGGGCCATGACAATCAATTCCAAAGAATGGATATTGTATGACTCTTGTATAAAACTTTCAAAGGTTGAATTTGATGGTGGATGCTTATAATCCCAGAACTCTGGAAGTAGAAGCAGAAAGTTGTCAGGGTTAAGGTCAACCTGAATTATATAGTAGGGTTCTGTCTCAAAAAATATGCATTAGCCGGAAGTTTGGTCGAGTGGTAGAGTGCTTGCCTAGCATGCACAAAAACCTGGGTTTGATTCCTTGGTACCACATACATAGAAAAAAGCTGGAAGTGGTGCTGAGGCTCAAGTGGTTGAATTCTAGTCTTTAGAAAATCCAAGGACAATGCTCAGGCCTTGAGCTCAAGCCCAGGACTGGCAAAAAAAAAATGCATCTATCTATCTATCTATCTATCTATCTATCTATCTATCTATCTATGTATCTATCTATCTATCTATCATCTGTCTATCTATTGAAACACTATAAATGGAATGTTTTACATGTATGTAAATAAGTATTAAATTAATTTTTACTTATCTATACATGATTAATAATGCAGTTATATAGAAGAATGCATTCTTAGGAATTTGGAGGCTTACATTTTTAGATTGTCTATCATTTGTATTTGAATGATTTGAAAAAAGTCATCTCATGAAGGAAGAGATAATTTGGGAGGAGTGGATGAGAATGTCAAAATGCCTGATATTGATCAAGATGCACTGTATTCGTAAACTGCTTTGGCAAATGGCAACTCCTTGCAAAACTACTTAAAGGTAATAAAAATTAATAATCCAAAAATCATTTCATAGAAAATTTAGGGAAAAAAGAGAAAGATGGACATACTAAAATATGCAAATTTGGCTATTTTTAATATTTGGAGAATTTATAGGAAGGCTTTATGATGATTAATCTTGATTGTCCATTAGATAGTATCAAGAAACACCTAGAGATCAGTAAAGAAAGCCTCTGGGTATGATTGCATTTATAAGAAGGGAAAAGCTTCCTTGAATGTAAGTATCACCATACTATAGACAAGGGACCCACATAGAAAAAAAATAATAGGAGAAAAAGGAAACAGCCATTGAGCAAAGATATCCTTCTCCTCTGCTTTGGTAATGAGGAGAGCAGCCTCTGCCACCAGGTGCCACCCTGAAGTTCTGCCTTATTGGGGACCCAGAATCACTGACGCCTGGATCTTGGATGGACATCCCTTCACACCTTGAAATCAAATAAAGCAGCTGCTCTTAAACTTTTTTTGGTCGCTCCTGGGACTTGAACTCAGGGGCTGAGCTCTGTCTTTGAGCTTTCTCAAGGCTAGTGCCCTACCACTTGAGCCACAGCACCAGTTCTGGCTTTGTCTGTGTATGTGATACCCAGGAATCAAACCCTGGGCATTGTGTAAACACTCTATCACTACACCAGGATCCCAGCCCCTGCCATGTATTTTGTCATGGCAAAATCTGCACCCTGAGACTCAAATCACCAAGATCAGAAAGCCAGAGGTTGCCACAGTGTTTTAACATACATAAAGTGAATGCTCAAACTTTCCAGCTGTGCTCTAACAAATTCACATGCATTTGCTATCATACCAACACCAACACACACATGCATGCAAATGCACATGGTCAAGTATTTATTAAATAGCAATAATGATTTTATCCAACAGTTTACTTCACAGCTAGCTCATTTAGTTTCAATGTGAAATGTATTGAAAGTATTTTTGTAATGGTACTTACACCGTTTCTTCTGACACAAAGTTAAGTAACATCAGGGAGAAAGCCACTTTTTTCTCATCAGTTCCTTTACTATCACTTCAGATTTCAAGAAAGACAGTCGGTTGATAAAACTCTTTATTAAAGGGACCAGGACTAAGGAACTAAGGGACAACCTAGTCTTAAAGGACAGATAATTTCCAAATGGGAATAGCTGTCAATAATGATTAGATTGTACCTTGATGCAGGGGAACCATGTCTCAGCAAAGAACTTGGTCCTTCCAAGTGATTAGGATAATAACAATTGCTCATGAACCCCTGAAAACCAGAACTAAGATAATTACCAGAGAGACAACTTATAACTGAGATATGTAAACTCTGTATAACTTTGCCAGTAATTATTCCTCTATTTAAACATAGAATTCATCTATACCCCACACATTGCTGAGGTATAGAGAAATGTCATATTCTGTGACATCTGCTGCATTTATTTTGTAATAATACTGCCTTTCACCTTCACACTGTTTTATGTTTTGCTTGAGTTTTTCCATGACTAGACACAAGAATGGACTTAATTCATTGCATTGACTTTCAAGTAACAAAAGGAATATTCAATGAATTTTTTTGACATTGGTGGTGGTGATTGTGGGGCTTGAACCCTGGATCTGGGCACTGTCCCTGAGCTCTTTAGCTCAAGGCTATTGTTCCATTATTTGAGCCACAGTGCCACTTCTGATTTTCTGGTGGTTAATTAGAAATAAGATTCTCATGACCTTTCATGCCTGGGCTGGTATTGAACCATCATCCTCAGATCTCAGCCTCCTAAGTAGCTAGGATTACAGGTGTGAGTCACCAGTGCCAGACTCAATGAATATTTGTTGTAGCAAAGGAAGTAAGAAATATTTTCTGAGTAGAAGTGGAGGCAAGGTCTGAGGGCTGGGAGGGTTCTGTGGCATGATCACAGAACATAGAAAACACTTACGGGATTGATGCTAAAACCATCTACCAGCTGATGCTTCCTATCAGCTTTCCTTTGACCATGGACACAAATATATCGTGATTGTATTGCTTGTGCACCAGGAATACAGAGCTAGTTGGTAATCCTGTATCACGGTTATATGCCAAAGGTTCCCCAGTGCAACTGCACTGAGAGGCACTGGAACCTTCAAGAGAGTGAATTTGGTAAATACAACTAGACTTTTAAGAGGTGCTAATGCTTTTCTCCTAAAAAAAAAATATGTTCTCTCTCTGGCTGGAGAGGATTGGCTATCAGGAGGGATTTTGTTTCCACAATATATTCTCATACCTTATCCTATTTCTTATGATATCATACCTTTTATAATACCTTACAATACTCTCATCTGGAAACACCAAGTGTCATGAAGAGGCCAGAAGGCCATCAATATAATTCAACCAAATGGGACCAGCACATTTAGATGTTCAACATTCCAAAGTGCATTATATAAACCTCTTTTCCTTGCAAAATAGCAAAGCTCAGGTATCTTATTCCACCAACAGAAAACAGGATCAATATAAAAAAAAAGTTCTTGGTGAAGGGTGCCCTTGCTTCTCTATGGCACAGAATGTGAGGTCCTAGGATGCCGGTACAATAGGCATTTAATTGTGGTGGAATATCTAAATTGACTTTGATTCATCATCTCTCCATGGAATCCAACATTCAGAGAAAAAGTTAGTAAGAACAAGCAAGTTTTCTGTGAAGCCTCTGTGATTTCCAAATGTTAATTCTCTTTTCTAAACAGAAACAAAAGACCTTCCAGCCATACTGAATCATTGTATTAGATCAGCTTGAGTGTTCAACCTGAGTCCTCAAACAGTCCAGAGGGCTCTTGAATATCTGCTGATTGTATCTCTGCCCTCATAATCCTGCTGATGCCAACAGGCTGATTTCCTCTCTTTGCCTGATCCAGGGACACATGTCCTTCAAAATAAAATTCAAACCCAACACCTCCCATAAAGTCTTTCATAACCAATTCTCTCTCTCACGTTCTTTCCCACCTAGATGTTTTTAAGGTAATAGTAATGAGGGTTGATCATTTCTACTTTGGAAACTCTTAGAGAATGCTAGACATTGAACTGAGTATGTCTGATTCATTTGCTCATTTAATGTTATTAAAGCTGCACTCAAATCATTGAGGTAAGAATAACTGATCACTTCTATTATCCAAATGAGGAAATTGAGCCTTATAGAAGTTAAGTTACTTGGCCAGGATTCCAGAGCTATCAAGTATCTATAAGATAATTGTATGAGTTAAATAGAATGTCCTGCATGAAATTGGCTTAAGAGCTGAATTACTTTATTATATATATGAGACAAGTGTATGAGATCTTTGTGCATTAGGGCCTACAGTTTACAGGGTAGATTTCAGCACCTCAATTAATCTTCGTTGGTTAACCTGCTTTCTGGTCTCTGGAACAAGAAGCCTCTCAAGTAACTTCCATAAAAGGGGCTATGTAGATGCAGCAGAAAGCAATGAGGATATGGGAGTTTAAGTAGAGAGGAAATGGATAGGCAAGGGATTTATTAAGTGTTAGCCCTTTGAAGACAGACGTATTGATAGGTCACAGGGCCTGATATGGTGAAGTGTTTGTTAAATGTTGTCTTTCTAATCATTTATCCATACCAACTGAATAAGAACTTTATGAAATAAACTTGAAAAGGGGCTTTTAAACATTCAGCCCAGTTCACCCTTCAGATGAGTAAATGTGGAGAATCTCTTCTTTATGTATCTTTCCTTTACCACTCAGAAAATTTTGGAGGCTGGGCATGATTATGTCCATTTTCTACATGAGGAATAGTGATTGTGGGGAGCAAGGAGGGCTTACATTATCTTTTCTCCAGGATCGTTTCCCAACAGGACTTTGCCCCATGGCAACAGAGGTGACTGATGAACTGGGACAGTTCAGGGCCGAGGGAGATTCAGCGTAGGGCATTCACCTGCCATAGAAGCCCTCTGTCTCCAGGCTTGAGAGTCACAGCCTCACAACTTCAGTCTTAGCCTCTATTCTTCATAAGTTTCTTGGGATTTCTGTGATTTATTCTGCTAAATAGTTAAATGTAGTATTTTTTCCTCACTAAGTGGCCAGAGAAATAGAGTGCTAACATCAGAGTGAAGTAACTAATATAGTACCCTAAGCCAATGGCTATGCAATAAATGTCAGCTAATAAAAACATTCATCTCAGGGGAAAGCATTTGAAAATATATCTTGTCTAAATATGCATAAGTAACTGAACGCATAAATAATAAGTAAACCAATAAGAGAATCAACAAGCAGATAAATAAATGAGATATAAATAATTGAAGGAATGAGTTAGGGAGTTAGTAAAGGGGAGATGCATGAAAGAATCCAGAGGTAAAGGAATGAAAATCACATTATCAGAGCCTCCAAATCTCACCCATCCTCATCCCCATAGTTTGAAGCCAACCAGATCTCTTAAGTGCTTGCTAAAATTCTTGGGAATTTAAAGATGACAGTGATTTCAATTTTAAGGTAATCCTCAGCTGTATATCTTAGAAGTTTTATTTAATGATCCTATTTAGAGGGAGCTTCTCCCATCTGTTGTTACTCCAGAGAGACCACTTTAAATCTCGGGCCTTCCATACATTCAGGTCCTCTCCAGAGGTTCACCTATCTAAGAGACTGTCTTGTGTGGTCAGGGTGTTTTCACTGAGAGCATACTATATTAAATGGAGGGAGAGGGAACTTTTGGACAGCTTCCTTCTCAACTGCTGACTTACTAGTCTTCAGCCTAACAGATTCCTTTGGAAAACACTTCATTTGCAGAAAGCAAAGTGTCCCTCTAAAAATAAAATGGTATCGTTAGTGAGCCACAGCACATGTCACCCATGAGGGACTCTCCAACAGAAAATGACATGTGATTAGAGGATCACAACATTTGAGATGCCCTCTAATACGAGCTGATCCTTCTGCCCATAAAGACACTGAATATGTGTCTAAAGGCAAGGGGAAGACCACGAGGAAGAAGGCCTAGACTTTCTGTGCACTCTGTTTTCTTGGAAGAAGGCCTAGGCTTTCTGTACACTCTGTTTTCTAACAGTATCTATACCTTGTTGCTATGTTAACTCATCTAACTGACTCCCTGACAAACGCCATTGTTCTCTATTTACCTGGAGAATGTAGGGGAGTCACAGCCAGGGTCTTGCTCATATTCCTTCAGAGAATGATTATATAATGGACAGATTATCCTAATTCATGAGATGTCATAAGTACACACTGTTCTAAGTGTTTTAATTAGTGCTTTAATGAACTCTATGTTTCACAATAATTCCCTTTAAAAATGACTATCAATGGATAGTAGCTACAAATTTATGCAGGTAGAGAAGGGAGAGGGTAAGGAGACGTGACCAGACCTGCATTTTGAAAAGATCATTTTGACTTTGTGTGAATTATGAGAAAGCATAGGAAAATTTGAAGGCCTGGATGACTTCTTCTTATTACATGAGATAATAAAGTCTTGGAACTCTGGAGACTGTATCTTAGTATCTCTCAATTTAGGGGTCATTAGTGCCTGGCCAGAGCAGTCAACCAACCAATGAAGATTGTCCTAACAGGTCTTACTACTCCGGCAAGAAGTATTAGCTATAAAATAAATGCTTCAAGTGAAGATAATTATAATTGGTATCTTGCTTCTCCAACTCACTAGCTTCATTAATGTATTTGTTAGAGGCAAGATTATTTCAGCTAGAATTTTGAAGTAGCTTGAGTTCCAGTAGATACTTAGCATTATTTTGCTCAGTGCCTTGCTGTCCACACCTCTGCAGAGCTAAGAACTACCATCCAAACAAACAAAAAAAACAAACAAGCCTGAGAACCTGAGTCTAGCATGTTCTTGTCCTTGTGTAAGCCTTTGGTAAGATCAATAAAGCTCCTGAAGTAAAGGGGCAAAGAATAAACAAATGCAGCAAGGATATTCAATAGACACAATATAAGAAAATGTTCAATATATTTGTGCATGGGATGGGAGGAAGAAACGAGAGAGCAAGGGAAGGAGTGATAGAATCGAGAAAAGGAAATGTGTCTTTGCCCAACTTATATAAGTTAAAAATAAATGAGTAAGTAAATAGATAGCATTTTGGTTTTTCCCTTATGTGTGTTTTAGAAGTAAAATACGTGCAATAGAAATTCAGCAAGATAGAATCACACATTTTATTACAAAGGCACAAGGCACACACACTATATAATAATTGTCAATGTTTAATCTTTTTAGGAACCTCCATACTATTTTCCAGAGTAGTTGAAGAAGTTTACACTGCCACCAACAGTGTAGTAGTGATCTCTTCTGACCACATTCCAACATCATTTGTTGTTATTTGATTTCTTGATAATGGTCATTCTAACTGATGTGAGGTAGAATTTAAAAGTTGTTTTGATTAGTATATGTCTAGGATTTTCCTAGCAGAGGACCATAATTGCTCAATAGCTATATACATATGACCATGAAAGATGAAGCTAAGTGAAGTGAACTCCAAGATATAGACACAAGAGGTTTTCCTTTGTGGTTGTTGTTTTCAGTGTACTATGCGAAGTTATTTCTTTTGTCTTTTCCCTTATGGTTTATTCCTGTTGTCATTGTATCTGATTTGAATATAGGGTCTATTGTATATACTTTTATTTAAATTAGTTAAGGAAAGGGGAACAAAATAGTGAGACAAAGGACAAAGGATGAACTAATGTAACAGCCATACACACAAGAAAACATGTTGGAAATGATCTCTATAACTTGGGATGTGGGGGAAGGAAAGTGAGAGGAAAACATGGGAGGGGTAACAATGTCTAACAAGGAGCGTACTCACCACCTTACATGTGTGACTGTAAACCCTCTCTACATCACTTTGACAATAAAATAAAATTTACAAAAGAAAATAAATACTTGTCAAAAGTTGGCAGCATTCAGAAAAATGTAGTGAGAAATAAATTCCCCTTAAGTGATGCATCCTATGGCGTAGGCACTTTCTAGGAACTTCCTTCCTTCCTGACCTTTCTTTCCACAGCACTGACAGACTTATATGTAATGCAGAGGTGAGTCACCAACACTGTTCTAACTGTAGGAAATCAGGCTAACAATTTAGGCCTAAACATGTGGACACATTTTTTTTTTTATTTTTCCCTGTCAGTGGCTCAGATGATAATCTATTACCTGCAATCACACTGCACAATTATATGTGGGAATATTGGAGAGACCTCAATAGCTACTTCTCTACCTACTCCATTATGCATGCTTTGATGAGTTTTAATGAAAAGAGAGGCTGCTGCCAAAGCAGTGGAAATGGAACACCATCATAAGTGCCAGGGTGATAAGATAGCAGGCTGGCAAGAGGGGTTGAAAATGGATTAGGAGCTGCTAAAGAATGGAAAATGAATTTTATGAGAGAGATTTGCCTAAATGTTCTATACAAATGTCTTAGAATGCCTGATATGATTCCCCTCTGGGTTCATCGACATGAAATTTTCATTGTATCTATCAATATAAGGAATTGATGTGTTTTGCTAGTGGACCTTGACAGATATTTTGTGTATAAATATGAGAAGAGGGGAAAAAAACGTATAGCCAGGAAATCAATATGTGTGAGCATGTTGATATGGTGTCCTGCTAGCATTGAAAAGGGCACAATGGGAACTGATTGGAGTGAGATTAAATGCCAAGCTCCAAGGAAAATCTCATCAGAGGTCCTTACCCTTCTAATTCTGTTGTATTCATATTTGAGAATTTCCTTTCAAACTGTCCCCTCCCAGGTCCTAAAACCTGGAGAATATCATGACACTTGTAGAAGGGGTAAAGATTTTATTTATGGAGAAAGGGTGTTACTGCCTTGCCTTTACGATTAGGATAGATGAGTTATTATCTATTTTAGGATGTAATGAATGAGATACTGAAGTAATAATCATAATCACTATTTTAAACTGTTAACACCATGCTAAAATATGTTAACTGTTTCATGCCTGCCTACTGGTGTGTGTGTGTGTGTGTGTGTGTGTGTGTGTGTGTGTGATTACTGGGGATTGCAGTCAGGGTCTTCTCCTTCCTTTTGGTTCATGAGGTTGCACTTGCATTTCCAACGTTTTCCTGATTAACTGGAGATTACGGTTTCCCAGATTTATCTGAAATGGCTGGTTTCTAGCCACAATCCTCAGATTTCAGTCTTCTAAGTAGCTAGGAATATAGGCATGAGCTCTTTGCATATGTCCTGTTGGTAAAAATTCAGTATATATATACTCTGATCCTTTTTTTTTGCCAGTCATAGGACTTGAACTCAGGACCTGAGTCCTTGGACTTTTTCTCAAGGCTAGAGCTGTAACACTTGAGACATAGCACCGATTTCAGCTTTTTTTTCCCCTATATATGTGAAGAATTGAATCTGGGTCTTTGTGCATGCTAGAATAGCACTCTACCACTAGGCCAAACTCTCGGCCCTATATTCTGATTCTTTTTTTTATGTGATGTCAATATTTCTTTTTTTCCCATATAATTTTTATTGTAATTAATAGAAGGGTTACATTACATTCGCCAGATGGAAGGTACATTACTTCACATACATTGATCTTCTGATTCTTATACACCTCAAAAGGCAGCCTCTTCATTTTACTGATAGGGAAACATTACCTGACTTGTGTGAGAACACATGACTAGAAGGTGGCACCACTCAAATTTGAACCAGGATAATTGCAAATATGTCTCTCTCAACTTGAAGGAGAGAAGACATTTGGAGGGGCCTGGCAGCATGAAAGACAGAAAGAAATGGGAGCTCAGGGGCAGGTTGCCAATAGAAAGAATGACTTGAACCCAGTTAATATTGAAAGCTGACAAGAGATACATAATGTGTGATTGTTGTTCTGAATGTACTGTTATTTCTCATCTCTTTTGTTGTCCCTTGATTATTCTCATTGATTATTCTCATATTGTCACAGTATCTTACTTTGTTATCTGGTATGGCATATATATATATATATATATATATATATACATATGTTTATTTGTTTATTTGAAATAGGAAAGGGGAGTGGGGGAAGGGAAATGGATTAAAAAAAACAGAAAAAGAGGTATCAATGTATGTGAGGTAATACACCTTCGATCTGGGGAATATAATTATAACCTATTAATTATAATAAAAATATATGGGAAAGAAAAGATTCAATGCTGACGTGCTCTCCACAGTGCCAACTTTATTGACTTAATGGGGAAGGGCCTGAGTCTAGGATAAATTGGGGAAAGTAGAACGGGAAAAATGACTCTTTAATTTGGTAGCAATTTCACTGAGTTCAACTTACTGTGGACTCATTAGATTATGTGTAAAAGCACATCCAAGAATTCATCACACCTTGTATTAGTCTATTTTCCATTGTTACAACACAATACCCCAGGCTGGGCAGTGATTAAGAGAAGAGATTTATTTAACTCAGAAAATTTAACAGCATGGTAATGCTCTGCAAAGGCCTCTGGCTGATGGCAACAGATGGCCTTGCAAGGGTTAGAAAGCATGTACTGATACAGAAGACTAGAACGACTGGGGAAGGTTGCTCTTGCTTTTTAATAAGCTTTCAACTGTGAGAAGTTACCAAGGCTACAGGATTACTGCCTTTATCCCTTTCAAGGGCTCAACATGGCTTCAAATTCTGTCACTTCTCCTATTGCCATATTGGGGCCCAAAACCTCCAATTCAACCACAAGCAGTATCCAAACCATAGAAACACCCTATGCTTCATTTTAAAATAAGAAACTCACAACTCTTAGCACTGAAAAGTCACTGACAGGCTGCAATTGCAATGCAATATGATCTCACACTGAAAATCTACAGTGGAGGAGAGAGCACTCATCCTACTACAGGTCACCAGGAGAGGAGGCAGAGGAGAGGATGAAGTGAGGGCTTAGAGAATTTATTTAGGAATTATATTATGGAGGATTAATGAGGCCAAATCTGCAGATTAGGGTGACAGAACGGAGGATTAGGAAAGGGTAGCAGTTAAATCCAATCGTATTTTTTGTCAGAATTACTTATTGTTCAGAAGAGGTCAGGGCTTAGGCCTATTGCTGTAACCTTCAGCTGATTGCACAAGGGCTATCTAAATTATGAAGAGTGGAATGTATTTTTCAGAGTTCTTTGATTTCAATTATCTTCAATAAAATAAACCGTCAGAGAAAATATCCAGGATAATGTTTGACTAAATATTTTTGTACTGGGTCACACCTGTGTGAACAATCCCTAATTTGAGGTGATTGTTACACAAAACAAAGCCGTCAAGACAGGACAATCAGTGATAAAGTCTGTGTGTATTTATGTATGCATATATGGGTTATATATACATGCATATATAAAGTACATATGTAATATATACAAAGATTATGTATGTGTGTATATGTGGGTACATACATGTGTATGCACACATACACACACACACATACACACACACACACACATATGTCAAGAGCCACCTATAATAAGAACATTTCTCTTTTTATAGCCTCCTGAATTGAGATAGCAGACTTCAAGATTAGGATATACTAGTACAAATTATGGAACTTTTACTGCTTTGTCTTATTTCTGCTTATGTTGCTTTGACTCTTTCATCTTTTTTGTTGCCTTTCTACTGTTTCATACTATGAGTAATGTAATGCTCTAACTTACTGGGCTTGGTAACTCAGGGACATGTGTAGCCAATATTCATGACATTTCTTGTAGCAGACTTTAAATATGTCTGTGTCATCTACAGGATGTGTATGTGTGTGTGTGTGTGTGTGTGTGTGTGTGTGTGTGTGTGTGTGTGTAGGAGACAGAAAAGATTTTGCTACAGGTTGAAATTTGTTCATCAGTGTGGTATGTTGAATTTCTAATCTTGAGTGCCTAGGAATGTAATTTATTTGGAAAAAGGTTTGTGAATGAAGTCAACTTACTCTGAGGTCACACTCCACTAAGGTGGACTCAGCCCAATGCAAAGAGGTTTCTTTAGGGGAATATAAAAACTGCAAACTCAATAGGAGAGAAAGTCTATGTCAGTGCCACTTGGAGGCAGTGTAATCATCTCAGAAGCTGAAGTGGTGGTGTTGAACCTGTTTTTCAGTAACAGAGCACATCTCTTCATTCCAGGAGTGGTAAAGACATAAGAGGAGATTCACATCTTCAGTGTCCACAATAACTTGGCTTCTTTAAGCCACTCTTTTTGTGGTTCTATGTTACAGTTTCCTAGGGAAACTAATGCAGACATACTCCACCCTTAGCAACTTTGCCAGTACTATTAGTGTGCAAATTCATATTGAATGATGTTATATGTATCTCAACTGATTATATATCTTTTATAATGCCATCAAAAGTAAGTTATGGGTAGACTATAGTGAAAACTCTTTATTTTCCTCATCTAGCACTTCATACCATCCTCCATTCCACAAATAGGCTCTCATCCTCCTACCCACTAACTGTTTGGTGAAACAACATTTAGAACATGTTTAGAACCTGTCAAAAGCATGTAGAGGTCTAGCATTCCTCTATTTTGCCAATACACTGAATTGTCCTCCTAAACTGCTGTAATACTTTGGCCTGTTTTCCACCAAGGGTCAGGTTACTTTGTATCAAGTAGGTGTTGCTGAGCCCTTGAGCTCTCACCTGCCCATTAGGTGAGCCTGGGAATAGATGTGAGGCAACAAGTCGAGTCTCCAAGTACAGGAGGCACCTTCCTGCCTACGGCTATGTGGAGGAGGGGTGACATTCTACCCCGGTGTAGCAGGAAAAACATTATATACATTTGCTGCCTTCCACAACTAAAACCTGTCCAGTTTTAGCTTCATGGTTTCTATTTGCAAATATGTACTGCTTTCTTAGGAGAACTCCCTGCCCCCCCCCCAAAAAAATACAAGTCAAGTACAGAATTTTAAATGAAGCTGGATGGCAAGACGATCTGGCCCCAGACTTGTATTTTTTTATTTTTTAGTGTTTAACTGGAGCTGTGCACCACTTCATACCTGTAATCTTAGCTATTTAGAAGGCTGAGATCTGAGGACTGTGCTTTGAAGAGAATCTACTCCCTGAGAATATACCTCCAATTAATCATCAACAAGGTGAATGTGAAACTGTTGCTTCACTAGTAGATTACCAGTCTTGAGCAAAAAGGCGAAGGGACAGTGCCCTGGCCCTGAGTTCAAGCCCTAGTACCAGCAAATTTTTATTTATAAAAAAGTGATACAGAACTGGGTCTCAAAAACACAGCTGCCTGGTATAAAAGGCATAGAATAAACACCCAAGCAGGAGGAGGGGGGAGGGGAATGGGAACCATCACATGAGAAAGGGTATCAATATTTGTGAAGAAATGCACCTTCTATCTGGTGAATATAAGGTAACCCTTATATTAATTACAAAAAATTATAAATGAAAAAAAGAAGAACCCCCCAGATTGTCTACTACTCTGTATTACTTCCCATCTTTACATTGTTGAAACCACCTCAGGAAAGGTGGAATAAACCTCCTAAAGACCCATTCTTGATTTCAATGGGCATCAAGCATCCTCAAAATTAGTAGCTACAGAATATATTTTGGGGGCTCCTGTGAACTTTGTCACATATAAGACTTCGGATGTGTTCCTCTGGATCGTAAAAATTGTCAGATTTTTTTTTTTTTTTTTTTTTTTTAGGAGCTTGCAGGCCTTTCTGTCCAACCTCCAACTTGGTTGAAAAGAAACACGGGACCACATGAAAGTGTCAGCTGGGTGGCCAGAATACTACCCTTTGAGCTTCCTTGGGATACCCCAAGCTGAAGACACCAGTTTCTGACATGGTGCTGTCAGGTTTGATTAAGTCATAACATGAATGCATATAGCATTTGGTTACATCACTTTTCCTTGTTGCCCTATCTTTGTCTTTCTTTAGTGTGCCCTCCTAAATTATTCTTTGAAAATCACTCAGGCCTATGCTGGGGAAGGCAAACTTGAGTTTCTTTTGTATTTAATTACACTTTTCAAAGTACCAAAAGTCATTTATATTTAAGTACATGGAAGATTTAAGATTTCCAATCACTATTACTTTTATGTGTTAGAAAACTGCTTATTGTTGCTAATTCAACTTACAGACAGCTTTGTTTTTTATTTCTGTAGATAATTTAAGAAATGTCCTGAAACAGACAACAACAACAACAACAACAACAACAAAATAAATCTATCCATTTTGCAATTGCATATGGCCAAAACAGTCTTATTAAAAAGAAATTTCCAGAGAGGGAAGATGGCGCCTAAACAATAGGGATGCCGCCTAGCTCTCTCTCACAAAAAGAGAGAAACAGAGAGTCCCAGGAGCCAATTACCTTAAGAAATGCACAACAACAAACTCAAAAAGCAACGGAGAAGAACTCAAATAGGAAAAGAAATCCAGATAAAGCTGACATCCCACTTTCTCAAAGAATTCAGAACGAGAGGACCCCTCCCCCACCGCTTGCCACAGGCTCTGAGCCAGGAAAAGCCACAGAGGAGAGCGCCAGGCCGGGCAGCCCTGACCGCTGCAGAAACCAGCATAGGACTGGGCCAGCAAGCCGCAGAAGCAACGGAACCCAGACACGGAACCAGAACAGCAAGCAGCAGAACCCAGACGTGGAACACAGGCGGCAGAGATCCTAGGGGAGCAAAAGACTCCCCAACACCATGGAGCAACCACAGCCAAATGCAGAGGCATGAGTAGCGCAGCAGGTTCCCAAACCCGTCGGGAAAGCAGAGCTGGTGCCAAGCAATAGAACTTAACTCAGACCCCTCCACCCCGACCAAGAAAGACTGGCAGGAGTAGGGGGACAAGGAATTTAGAATCCTGTCCCTTCCCTCAACAGCCCCCTCCCTCAGGCCATTGACTGGTGACTGACAGGCGGGTGAAGCTAAGACCCAGCACCCCACCAAGGGAGGCGGGGGTGTCCCAGGCCCCACCCGCACAACAGCTCCTCTCCCAGGCCTCTGACTGGAGACTGACAGGTGGGCAGATGCTAACACTCAGCAACCCACCAGGGGAGGCTGAGGTGTCCCAGCTCCCACCCGCCCAACAGGTTCCTCTCCCAGGCCACTGGGTCTGGAGAGTGGGGGGCGCTGAGACCTTGCCTTACAACAGTTGGTGGGGTGTGTCGGAAAATAGGAGCCAGCATCTGTCCCCCTCAAATATTGAGACGAGCATCCCCCAGCTGGGAATCCTGAGCAAGACAGCACCGAATTCACAGAATCCTGGCCAAAGCGGCAGAAACACAGCAGGGAACTGAAGGGCCGACCAGGAGCCAGGCTAGCCTTCTGAGAATCAGAAAGGTGTGGCTCCTTGGAGCCCACATCCTCTGCTGGGCCCTGCCCCTGGGAACATAGCAGACACCTGCTGGTCCTGCTGAGAGCCCCTGGAAACTCCCAAACCCAGACCATTGGCCGGGGGCCTGCCTGTGGAAGCAGCACAGGAAAACCAATGGTCTGCCCAGCATGCTCAGACTAAAGCTAGCAGATGCATCCCACAGCCCACTGCAGGAACACATAAGTTTTATCTAATACTTTCCAAACTTTGTACTCAAATACGCTACCTTCTTACCAACTTAGGTCAGTTATCCTTACGCTATATCTTTTTTTCATTACTATAATAATCTTACACTCCTTCGTTATTCCTCTGGTACCTCTCTATCTCTGGTCCTCTGTTCATCTTTCAAACCTTATAATGCATGGATCTACACTTGATGGCTGTTGAGCAATACTGTATATCTAGGTGTTCAATTATACTCTAGGTCTAGAGGGACATAAATACAATAGAGATTGGATTGAGAGGCTTATTGTTTTGGTCATAAATCGCTTATCAGTGGTTGTATTACACTGGTCTGTAAGTGCACAAAAAGAAAGAGTGATAATACCAATCAAAAATTGTGAACATCTAGTTTCTGCCAGCTAAAGAGGTCTATCTAGGTTGGTTATACCTGAAAAACTATAATCGTGTTTAGTATTAATCTTGCTCCCATTTTCAAATGGGCAGAACAAGAAACTCAAGAAAAATGTCAAATCAAGGAATAACATCCCCCACAATGGAACAGTCACTGGCAAACCTAGAGAAGAGTCTTCCAAGTGCTATACCAATGCAATTGATAAACATCATTAATGAAAAATGTGAAAATATAAAGAAAGAGATAAGGGAGGAAGCCATAGCTAAACAAGAGGAAGCCATAAACAAAGTGATAAGTGAAAAGGTGGAAGCCATAAAGGAGGCCATAATAAAGGTTTTTCAAAGAAAAATGGACGAATTCATAGAATCCACAAACAAAAAGGTGACTGAACTCCAGCAAGTGTCCAAAGAAAATAAAGCTACTGAGTTAACCACTCAAATGAAAATAAAGGAGATAAAGTAATCCATACATGATCTAAAAGAAGAGATGCAAGGCATCAAAAATGAGCAACTAGAAGCAAGGTAGGTGAAGAATTAAGTAGATAGCTTTGATAGCACGTTAGACAATGCAGAAGAGAGAATTTCCGGGACTGAAGATAATTTAGTTGGTATAGAGAAAGAACAGAAAATGAGTCAATCCAAATCTAGGAAATATGAGAGAGAGCTTCAGGAGGTCAAAGATACAATTAAGAAGCCTAATTTAAGGCTAATTGGTATTGAGGAGGGTCTGGAGAAAGAAGTCAATGGAAATATACTTCAGGGAATCATCTCAGAGAATTTCCCATATATCCAGAAGGGCAGGCCCATCCAGATACAAGAAGCTTTTAGAACCCCAAACAGACCTGACCAGAAAAGGACATCCCACCGCCACATTATAATAGGAACTGGATGAATAGAGACCAAAGAAAGGATCCTAAAGGCAGCCAGGGAGAAGGGATCAATCACCTATAAAGGCAAACCAATCAGAAAAACCCCAGACTTCTCAGCAGAGACCATGCAAGCAAGAAGTGACTGGAAGCATATATGTCATGCCCTTAAGTCAAATAACTACCAACCAAGAATACTGTACCCAGCTAAGCTCTCATTCATAACTGAGGGAACAATAAAAACATTCCATTCCAGGGAAAAGATGCAACATTATGTAGCAACAAAACCAACATTACAGTGAATTCTCAAAGATGTTCTATACATAGAAAACCAAAATAAATGCAATATAGGGAAAGAAATGGCACCTAAACATCATACCATCTAAGTACCACAAGAACTGTCAAGACACAGGCCCTAATAAAAGCTTTTAAAATGGTAGGAACTAATAAATACCTCTCAATCCTGACTCAATATCAATGGACTTTATTTCCCAATTAAACAGCATAGTCTGTCTAGTTGGATCATAAAGCAGGATCCATCGTTCTGCTGTCTTCAAGAGACACATCTTACCCAAAAAAACAAAATTTTTTTGAAAGTGAGAGGTTGGAATAAACTCTATCAAGCTAACAGCCCCCATAAATAGGCTGGAGTTGCCATCCTCATATCAGAAAATAGACTTCAAACTAAAATTAGTGAGAAAACATAAGGAAGGTTACTATATACTACTAAAGGGATCTTTACTCCACGATAACATAATGATCCTAAATATCTACACACCCAACCCTGGAGCTCCAAACTTCATCAAGCAAACTTTACTTTCACTGAAACCATACATAGATTAAAACACAGTGATTGTTGGTGACTTTAACACACCACTCTCACCAATGGACAGATCAACAAGGCAAAAACTCAACAGAGAAACCTTAGAACTGAACAACTATATAGACCAACTATATCTAACAGACATCTGAAACCCAGACACCCAGACACCCAGAAACAACACAATATATATTTTTTTTTTCAGCAGCACATGAAACATTTTCCAAAATAGACCACATCTTAGGCCATAAAACAAATCTGGACAGATTCAGAAAAACTGAAATTATTCCCTGCACGTTCCCAGACCACAAAGGCATCAAATTGGAACTGAACACACATCACGACCAATGAAAACCCTGTAACTCATGAAGATTGAAGAACACATTGTTGAATCACCAATGGGTCATCGAAGAGATCAGAACAGAAATCCAACACTTTATGAAATTTAACAAAAAGGAGCACACAAAATACCAGCTCCTTTGGGACACGGCAAAGGCAGTACTCAGAGGAAAATTTATAGCTCTGAGTGCCTATAAAAACAAGATGGAAAAATCACAAACCAACAAGTTAATGTGCCACCTTAAGCTCCTAGAAAAAAAGCAACAAACCAACCCTAATCCCAGTAGAAGGAAGCAAATTATTAAAATCAAAGCAGAATTAAATGATTTGGAATCCAAAAAAACTATAGAAAGAATCAACAAAAGAAGGAGTTGGTTCTTTGAAAGAATTAACAAAATTGACAAGCCCTTAGCAAATCTTACCAAAAAAAAGAATTGAGCATATCGAAATAAACAAAATTGCAGATGAAAATGGTAATATCACGACAGAAATTACCAAGATCCAGAATATCATGAGGGAATAATTCTCAAACCTTTATGCCAACAAATTTGAAATCTAGAGAAACAGATGAATTCCTAGCCAATATTAACATACCCACACTGAACCAAGAAGAACTAACCCACCTAAACAGGCTTATTTCAAGCACTGAAATAGAAATAGCAATAAGAGAATTTCCACCTAAGAAAAGCCCAGGGCCAGATTGATTCACAGCTGAATTCTATAAGGTCTTCAAAGCAGAGCTCACACCAATATTCCTCAAGCTCTTCAACAAAATTGAAAATGAAGGTTCTTCACCAAACTCATTCTATGAAGCCAGTATAACCCTCATCCCCAAACCAGACAGAGATTCATCAAAGAAAGAGAACTATAGACCTATTTCTTTGATGAACATCAATGCAAAACTTCTCAACAAAATACTGGCCAACCATCTACAACAACTTATCAAAAAATTATACACTGTCATCAAATAGGATTCATCACAGAGAGGCAAAGCTGGTTCAACATATGCAAATCAATTAATATAATTCAACACATCAACAGGAGCAGGGACAAAAATCACATGATTGTCTCAATAGATACAGAAAAGGCATTTGACAAGATCCAATACCCTTTTATGTTAAAAGCTCTGGAGAAACTAGGAATCCATGGAACATTCCTCAATATAATAAAGGCTGTGTATGACAAACCCACAGATAGTATTATACTTAATGGCGAAAGGTAAAGCCATTCCCTGTAAAATCAGTAATGAGACAAGGATGCCCACTCTCTCCACTCCTCTTTAACATAGTATTAGAATTCCTAGCCAGTGCCATAAGGCAAGAAGCAAGCATAAAGGGGATCCAAGTAGGGAAAGAGGAAGTAAAACTGTCCCTCTTTGCAGATGACATGATCCTGTATTTAAAGAATCCTAGAGACTCTACTCCCAAGTTGCTTTAGCTGATTCAAACTTTGGATGTGTAGCAGGCTATAAAATCAACCCTCAAAAATCAACTGCCTTCCTCTACAACAACAGTGAGAGGAACAAGGCAATAATCAGTAAAGCAACTCCTTTTGCAATAGCCTTAAAGAAAATAAAGTACCCAGGAATTACCTTAACTAAGAATGTAAAGGACCTTTTTGATGAAAACTTTAAAACCCTGATACAGGAAATTAAAGCAGAACTGAGGAAATGGAAAAACCTCCAATGCTCTTGGATTGGAAGAATGAATATCATGAAAATGACGACCTTTCCAAGGGCTATCTACAAATTCAACGCAATACCCATCAATTTCCCAATGTCATTCTTTAAAGAAATAGAAGAGGCAATCCAAAACTTCATATGGAATAATAAAAGACCCCATATAGCAAAAACACTTCTTACCAGAAAGAACAGCGAACGAGGAATTTCAATACCAAACTTTAGACACTATTACAGAGCTATAATGATCAAAACAGCTTGGTACTGTCACAAGAACAGGCTTTAAGACCAATGGAATAGAACTGAGGACCCAGATATTAAACCACAGACCTATGGCCACCTAATCTTCGACAAGCGATCAAAAAAAAATAGAATGGAAGAAAGACAGCCTCTTCAACAAGTTGTGCTGGCAGAACTGGTTAAGCACCTGCAGAAAACTAAAGTTGGATCCTTTTTTGTCACCCTGTACTAGAATTAACTGCAAATGGATCAAAGACCTGGAGGTAAAAGCTGACACACTGAAAACTTTACAAGAAGGAATAGGAGATACACTAGGCCTCCTTGGCACAGGTCGAAACTTTCTTAATAAGGACCAAGAATTACAGCAAATAAGAAAAAGGCTGGATAAGTGAGACTGCATTAAACTGCAGAGCTTTTGTGTGGCAAAGGACATAGCTAGTAAATTAATTAGGAAGCCTACAGAGTGGGAGAAGATCTTTACCAAACATACAGTGGACAAAGGCCTCATATCTAATATATATCAAGAGCTCAAAAATTGAATCACTCCAAAACTAATCTCCAAAGTAACAACCATCCCATTAAAAAATGGGCCAAAGACTTAAAGAGAGTCTTCTCTGAAGAAGAAACAAAAATGGCCTATAGACACATGAAGAAATGCTCAACATCTCTGGTCATAAAAGAAATGCAAATCAAAACAACTCTAAGATTCCACCTCACTCCAGTTAGAAAGGCCAGAATCAGGAAAACTAATAACAGATGCTGGAGGGGATGTGGCCAGGAGGGATCACTACTACACTGTTGGTGGGAGTGCAAACTCATTCAACCACTATGGAAAGCAGTATGGCAGTGGCTCAAAAGGCTAAACATAGAGCTCCCGTATGACCCAGCAGTTCCACTACTTAGCATTTACCCAACCATCCAGAAACTAGGGCATACTAAATCCACTACCACAACAACGTTCATTGCAGCATTATTCACCATAGCAAAGATATGGAACCAACCTAGATGTCCCTCAGTTGATGAGTGGATCAACGAGATGTGGTATTTGTACACAATGGAATTCTTTGCTGCTGTCAGAAAGAATGGTATCGACTCATTTGTTAGGAAATGGAAAGACTTAGAAAAAATCATATTAAGTGAAGTAAGCCAGAATCAAAGGAACTTAGGCTCAATGGTTTCCCTCATTTGTTATAATCAGTAGAGACCTTGGGCTTTCATAGCAGACATTTGCAATATAGCAAAACCTTGATATATAAAGCCATATAGTATGAAGCTAACTGGAAGGACCTCTAGGATTTTGAAACAAAAACCATATAATGAATGATTGCTGTTCTTAATGTATTATGTTATCTCTCATCTCTTTTGCTGTCCCTTGGGTATCTCATATTGTTACAGTATCTCACTTTCTTATCTGATATATTGGATATATTTGTATTTGGTTATTTGAAATTGGATAGGGAAGGGGGGAAAACCAACATGAGTGGTGGGGAGGAGGGTAATGGGGACCAAGACATATGAAAGGGTATCAATGTATGTGAATTAATGCACCTTCTATCTGGCAAATATCATGTAAGCCTTTTATTAATTACAATAAAAATATTAAAAAAAAGAAATTCCCAGCTATACAATTCAATACACAATTAGAAACTACTATCCATGCACAATATAACCAAAACAGCAAACTTTGAATATCTCATCACATTCTCTTTTACCCAAACTTGAGCAAAATAATCAGGCATAAACTTTCGGTGAAATTTAATTGTATAAATTTTCTCATGACATATTTTATTCTTCTCATATGTAGTTTTGGAAAATGAAATGCTTTTAATGTAATAAAGAAAAGTCTACATTTGCTCATTAATATTTGATTTGAATCATTGATAGGTATGTGATCAAAATTCTATGAATGTTCATACCTATAAGCTGATATGTAAAGTATAACTCCTTTGCTCAATATCTTTTAAACAATAAAAATACAACTTAAAAATTCTAAGAATGTAAGAACAATGTCAGTCTTTGGGTGGTAGTTTATACCTGCTATATTTTCCCTTATTGTCAAATTTTTTCACAACCAAACATAATTTCTTTTATTATAAAAGCATCTCAAAACATTTATAGCAAAACATATGCAATCCGAAGTATCTATCTAATATTTCAATAACGTGGATTATGCCATCTCAAAGGTCTCTACTTTCCTGAGCAGTCATGGAATTATCATATACTGTTGCTTTCCATGTAAGAGGAAGATTTAAAAAAAATGTCTATTGGACCCAGAGTGTGGCCTCGTGGTAGAGTGCTTGCATAGCATGCACCAAGATCTGGGTTTGATTCTCCCATACCACATACAGCAAAAAAGCTGGAAATGCTAGCCTTGATAAAGCCCAATGACAGTGCTCAGGACCTGAGTTCTAGCTCCAGGACTGGCAAAAAAGAAAAAAAAAAGCCCATTGCAACCAAGTCCTGGTGACTCATGCCTGTAATCCTAGTTACTCAGGAGACTGAGATCTGAGGATCATGGTTCAAAGCCAGCCCAGGCAGTAAAGACCTTGAGACTCTTATCTCCAATTAACCCCCAGAAAACTGAAGGGGCACTGTGACTCAAGAGGTAGAGCTCTCGCCTTGAACTGAAGAGCTCAGGGACACTGCCAAGGCTCAGAGTTCAAGCCCTAACATAGACCAAAAAACAAAAATCTGTTGCTTTATTTGAGCTTTAATATCTGTAATATCTGTAAATTTCCAGTTTTATTTCTCAAGTTATTTAGTGCTCAATAACTGGCAGCCATGGACACCACTTTTATTATTGCAACTCATACTGATCACTTTATTATAAACGTTCATGTCCTTTGCGTCATTCTGCAGCCAAATTATTACATTTTTAGATGGTAAACCCTGGACCAGCGACAACTGGAATTTTAACTTCTTGGAAAATTTAGGAAAAATAAATTAAAATTTCTAATATTTATATATATACATTTACACATATACATGTATATATGTACATATTATATACACATATATACAAAGATATCTATCTTACTTAGTTTTTGTTTCCCAATCCTGGGGCTTGAACTCAGGGCCTGAGCACTGTTCTTGGGCTTTCTCAAGGCTAGCACTCTACCACTTGGGCCAGAGAACCACTTTCAGGTTTTTCCATGTATGTGGTACCAAGGAATGGAACCCAGGTCTTCATGAATGCTAGGCAAACACTCTTACCTCTTCATAAAAATCACAGCCCTATTTTACTTAGTTTTGCAAATAATCAAGTTCCAGCCAGACTCAGTGGCTCTCACCTGTAATCCTAGCTACTCAGGAGGCTGAGATCTGAGGATCGAAGTTCAAAGCCAGCCCAGGAACTAAAGACTGTGAGACTCTTGTATCCAATTAACCACTAGAAAACTAGCAGTGGTGCTGTGGCTCAAGCAGTGGGGTCATAGCCTTGAACTGAAGAGCTCAAGGACAATGCCCAGGACCAGAGTCCAAGCCCCAAGACCAACAACAACAACAACAATAAAAAGTAAAAGTAAAAAAAAGAAAAGAACCAAGTTACATTGAGAATCCCAAGCTTTGATCAGGTTGTTCAACATGTTAATGTTGAACGTAAAAAGAAACAAACGTACTATTTCTGATTATCAAGAGGGAGTACCACAGAAAGAAGTGGAAGCTACATCCACATCCACTTACAGTTCACTAGCATTTTCTGCAGAGAAAAAAAACTCTCTTTTTTATATGTAGTTGAGTGAATTGCTAAATTACATTAATCAGAATTTCTTATGATGATTGCTTGTGTTTCTGCCAGCGGCATTGCATGGCAGAGTTCTCAATGCTATTGCCTCATGAAAAATAGCCACAGTGTCTTATTTCTCTGGATATACTCAGCATCTAAGCCAGTGTCTGGTTCACAAAAAATCCCTATAATTGCATCAACTTGTAACAGAGAAGCCTGGGGCAGGAGTACTCAATAAGTCTTTGCAAGGCATTACCTTGCTTACATGCTGCAGCTGGCATCTCTGAAGATTAGTGCATGAAACATATTGATGAAAATATGAATGTGCCAAGTAATGACACTCGAAATGGTAGGAGAGGTGGCATAGCTGAATGCTTAAATACCTATTACATCAATGCTCAGCACCATGGAATTGCATTTTAGAGTAAATTATTGATCTGATACCATTTCTAAACTCATGAGATAATTGCCTCATTCTGTGTCCCACACCTTAGGAAGAAGTAACCAGTTATAATGAGATTTCCAGGATAAACAAAAAACAGCTCATTTTTCTTTTCTAGACATCTACTGGATAACCAGGATGATAACTGCCTCAGTACACACAATTGCTTTTAATCCTCCCCATTTTAAGATGTGGGATCTGTCACTCCCCTTTCACCACTGAACAACTGAAGCTCAGAGAGAATGGAAGGCTCACATGAATGCAGTATCTTCAGAATCAGACACCAAGGAAGCCCTCCTTTCTGCATTAGGACTTCCCACTGGTTCCTCTGCTTTGAATTTTTGTTTGTTTCTTCTGCCTTCCAATTTTGGAGTTTTCATTGAAAAAAAAAATATGTCCTTCACAGGCCCTCCAGAAGATGGTTGGTAATTTGTTCATGGTCCAAGTAAAATATTGTCCGGATAATTAATAAATTTCTTCATTTTCTCTCCAGAAAATAACCTAGTAGAAAAATGTTACGCCATGCTCACTCTAGCATTAGATCCACTGGATTTTGATTCCCTTCCAGGGACTTTCCTTTATAATAACATACCATGAAGCAGTCAAGGTAAACACAAGTGAAGAGAGTGAACCTTACCAGTGCTATTGCAGTATACTTGGAGAGGTCCCAGGGGCCCACTGCCATCAGAGTCTATGTAGAAGAAGCCAGCTGTGTGCCCTCGGTGCCTGTACACCTCACAGGATTGCTCATAGATGGCTGGGAAGACACAAAGGCAGCAAAGGGGAATCTTCATTTGATTCTACATATACCTCTGTACAAGTTGTTTTTTCTATTTAGGTTTATTTCTCTTGATTTCTTCTTTCTCTTCTTTTATAGACACAGCTTTACCCCTAGCCATTACAAATGAGGTCTCCAGTGCTTGAAAGTGTTACATATTTCATTGATTAATTCATTAAATCTTCTACACTCAGATCAGGGGATATACTTGCCCAAGGGTCACTACCTCTTATATGTCTATCCTCTTCGCTGATTTACATGTATTTTCTCTAAGCCCCACAGACTACCAAGCTAATTTCCTGGGTTCATTAGTGCATCCAAGAATATAACAGACTTTCACATTTGCATTATGGGTCCAACAAATATTTGATTAGAGATTTTTAAAAGGCACACATGCAGTTACTTCTTTTTACTAGTAATGTACAAATTCATTCTCTTCCTCCTGTGTATCCAAGCTCAGAAGAATAAACAACATACAACTGATATACATTCAAATTCAGTCCATTTTCACATAAGCATTTATTATTTTTTAATACTTTCCTTAACATATATACCTTTCCCCAAGTGGAACCAACCGTGGGTTCTGAAAGGTCAAGGCCACCTGGCAGCCAGAGCAACCAATCTGGCTCTGAAAATACAGGCAAAAGTGCCCTTAAACTGGGAATTTCGTCCAAGCTGAGGGTTTGAGAAATAGACAGATTTCATTAAATGAACATGAGTGAATTTGTAGAAAGAGGCATCTGCTACTTCATGCATAGAAGAAATAAAATGTCTGATATTTCCGACAAAATACTGTAGCTCTGGGTATCAGGTATTCATCCAATCATGTCACCTAGCCATGCTTAAAACACTTCAGTGGTTCCCAACAGCCTTCAAGATATAGTACAAGCTCCTCACCTTAGCTGGCTCCTGCCCCTGTGACTAATGCCCCATCCCAGGAATATGAAGCTGCAGTTTGTCATGATCAAGTGTAGGGGGTACATCAAATAATTCATTACCAGTAAAGTGCTAAAGCCTGAAAGAGCATGACTTTTTATAAATTAGAGTGAATTCAAGGTTATACTTGTACTCATGGAATTTTCTCTTGCATATTTTCTGAAGCAAAAGCTAAACGAGAATGTCTCAGTTTGCTTCATTTATTTGGAGCACAGCATACAGAATATAAATGCAAAACATATGTATATATACATACATGTATGTATATATACACCTACACTTCGCTGTGGATACTACCTGTGAAGTTCAACTCAAATTATACATATGGATCTTTCAAAAATACTCCTACAATGAAATTCTTCCTCATTGTAGCTGTTCTGTGAAAAGTAAACACCACCTACTAGGTGGTCAGAGATGGAGAACATGGACCCCAAAATCAAACTGAGTACTTCCTCAGGGTAGAGCTATAACTTATTACCTACCTACAGTAACTTGGACATCTGTTCACCTGTGCTGGAAATTCTCAACTAGTTGATATGTGTGAGTCACTTTCTGCTGTTCTGCTGTTCATAAATGTATCTTTTCTTCCCAAGTAACAAGGATTTATGGACAAATACAAGGTAGAACTGAGTTTAATTAGATTACTTAAAAACAGAGCCCTTTTTGGTAGCTCCGACATTTCTTTACATGGTAGAATTTACAAGTGAGCCATGTTGGAAGTGCTCCTCATGGAGAGGCACAGCTGGGTGAGCCTGAGAACTTCCACAGAGTCAATCTTCAATCAGATTCCCACAGCCAAACTTCAAATTATCACAGTCCTGTTATCAGCTTCATTGCTGATTTGGGACCAGGGACTGCCCCAAAATTTTCAAACACCCAGATAAATCTAGGAGATAATAAGGGTACTATTCTTATATGTTAAATTTTGCAGTGACACAATGCAATAAGCAGCTAATCAGCTCTCAAATCATATGTTTATTTTATTATTTTTAAAAATATCTTTTCCGGCTACATATCTAGAATGAACCTGCCTGGTACAGTCTGAGTAAGGATTGAAAGTGACAATGTGCGTGAAGCAACTAGAAATTACTTTTTACAAATGTGAACAATTATTACTATCACATCATTTTGCCACATGCTCCTTCTTTTGATCAGTTCTTTTCCTATTTCTCACAATTTTCCTCATGATTCATAAACCTTGTTATTAAAAAGTACGTACTTCCACATAGAGCTGGTAATTTTGAATTCTTAGTTCTGAAATTTTTAATCTTCTTGGTAGTGACAATATATCTTTAAATGACATATGAATATTTCTATGTCTTGGTCTTTTATTCTTATGCATTTCCACTTCCTTACAAATAAGAAGAAATGAGATCTTAGCTTTCTTATACATTATCCCTCAAATATTAGCAATTTTCCATTCTCAATTCATTCCAATAGAATTATAATATAACTGATAACTATCATTTGTTCTCATATAGAAACTATTGTGTCTATAACTGTCTAAAATTCATCCTAAAATGTTCAAATAAAGGTAATAGAAATGGCACTCTTTCAAGAGAAAATGAAAGAAATCAGATAATGGTTGCTAATGTGTATAATCTTAGCTACTCAGGAGGCTGAGATAAAAGGATCTAAGGTTCAAAGCTAGCTCCAGGCAGAAGAGTCCAAGAGACTCTTATCTCCAACTAATTAGCAAAAACACTGGAATATAGGCAGGAATTAAGTGAAGAGCTCTGAGTTAAAACTCCAATAATCCACCCCTCCAACTCCATATACATAAAAGGAAGAAAGGAAAGATGGAAGGGAAGGAGGGAAGAAGGGAGGGAGATGTGATACTACTAAAAGCTACACATTTCTAGATGTGTTAATATATTTTAACTTTGAAATCATGTAAAATTTAACATAATTAAAAGCAAGGTTTTATATAAGAAAATGAGCGATCTAAAATTGAAAGGGAATAAAAGTAAATTAACTAGAAATTCAAGCAATTTGCGATTCATAATTTTTGTATTTTATTATAGAACATTTCAAATGTGTGTAAAGTTCACCATGCAGAATAAAGTGAAACTGACTTCCTTATTATCAGCTTCAATCTTTCTCAGTATTTGATTTGCCTTTTACTGTCTGTAATCACAGTGTTTCAATTATTCATCATTTCTTAAAAGCAAATCACAAATTAATCAATCCAAATGAAACTTAAAACAGTCATTTTACTAGCTTTACTATTGCCTTGTTTCTGGACATTTGGGTAAATGCCAAGGAGTGGGATTGCTGGGTCATAGGGGAGCTCTATGCTTAGTCTTTTGAGGAATCACCATACTGCCTTCCAGATTGGTTGAATGAGGCCAAAACCGCTAGCACAATGATGTCCAATGCAGCATTATTTACCATAGCTAAGAAATGGAACCAAGCCAGACGGCCCCTCAGTAGACGAATGGATCAAGAAGATGTGGTACTTATACATAACTGAATTCTATACTACCATCAGAAAGAATGACATCACCCTATTTGTAGGAAATGGAAAGACTTGGAAAAAATCATATTAAGTGAAGTAAGCCAGACCCAAAGGAGCATAGGCTCCATGGCATCCCTCATATGTAATAATTAGTACACATTTAGGATTTTCCTAGTAGAGGATCACAATAGCTCAAAACCTATGTACATATGGTCATACAGGATGAGACTAAATGAAATGAAGATTATGAAAGCAAGAATTTTATCTTTGTAATTGCTGTTCTTAATGTACTATGTGAAGTTATTTCTTTCGTCCTTTTTACCACTTATGGTTAATCTCATATGGTTACTGTTTCTGACTTTGTTACCTGGTATATTGCATATAAATTTATTTGTTTATTTGAAATAAAGAAGGGAAGGGAGAAAACAAGATGATTGAGAAGGGGTGGGAGAAGGAAAAAGGGGACAAAGACATGAGGAGAATCAAAGTTTTAGAACTAATATACCTATTACTTGACAAATGTAACTATAATGCCTCTAAACATTATAATGACAATAAAATAAAATTTTGAAAAAGATATTAAAATAAAAATTAAATTAAAAAAACAGCCATTCTATGATTATACCAGTCAAAAATTTAGACTGAGTTCAGCTGGGCAGTTCTTGGCCAGGCTCAGTGACTTGAGAGGACTACCCAAGAGTCTGCAGTCATCTTTAGGTCAGTGGTACACCCCATTAGCCAACTATCTTTATCTGAGTGGTCTCTCACCACATTGTCTGTTTGCATGGTACACGCTTCTAGAACAACAGGAGAGCAACTGTATTGCCAGTGTTTGATAATGCTCCATCACAAAATGTAAGCCATAAGCCACACCAAATCCAAACAGCAGATCCCAATGACCTAAGAGGAAATTAACCCACACAACAGAGCTGGACTTCATATTTCACTTCATTGAACAGGACCAAACTACCCTTCATTGTAATTATATTTATATTACCATATAGGGATTTGGGTATCAGTTATCGCTTTAGTTTACTATTTACAATAAACATATTCTCTAAACTTTGTCTCAGTTACTAAAAATATTCAAGTAATAGTCACTTCTACATGTGGACATTAAGTTAGCTCACAAATTTTGTAGAAGGACAAAGCAAAAGATAAGTCATAACTTGATTACCCCCAAAGATCCATAGTTAAAAGGCTCAGTACCCAAAATGGTAATATTGGGAGATGATGGACTCTGCGGACAGTAAAAACTACTGGGAAGCCGTCAGGTTATTGGCAGTAGTCCCTAAAAGGGGCCTGGCATCTTCCTTTCTTACTTGCTCTCTGGCTGGGATGAGTGGTTTTCAGAGTAACTTGTTTACTGCCCTTGCCATGATAGACTGTCTTGCCCCAGGCCAAAACAAAGAAGCCAGCTTGTCCTGGACTGAAACCTCCAGAACTATAATCCAGAATAATGTTCCTCTAAGGTATTTTGTTTTAGTGACAGAAAGCTTCTTTTATGATCTTGTCCTGAGAATACTTGCCAACCCTGAAGCATCTCTCAACTATTTGATTTCTCTAAATTGTATGATTACACAGAAAAAGCAAGATAAATATCTGACCCTGTTTTATGAATTAATTAGTTTCTTCTTTTGGTTTTCTTCTCTTGTTTTTTTTTCTCCCTTGGCAGTCCTGTGGCTTAAACTCTGTCCTTGAGCTTCTTTTGCTTAAGGCTAGTATTCCACCACTACCACTTCAGCCACATCATTTCTGACATTTTCTGAGTAATTTATTGGAGATAAAAAATACCATGGAATTTCCTGCTCAGGCTGGCTTCAAACCTTCGATCTCAGCCTCCTGAGTAACTAGGATTAGATATGAGCCATCAGTTCCTAGCTAAAGAGGTAGCGCAAGCTGGCTTGGAAGTCTTGATCCTTCTGCTTCCTCTTCCTTATTGATTAGCATTGTGACACATGGCCAGCTCAAAATAGTAACTGTTTCTCTTCCTATTACTACTGTCATCACAATGGCTTTAGTATTTTTGTGATCTAAGAGATTTAGCAAAAATAATAGGGTTGGGAGTGTGGCCTAGTGGTATGGTGCTTGCCTAGCATGCATGAAGCCCTGGGTTCAATTCCTAGTTATCACATACACAGACAAAGCTGGAAGTATTGCCTTGACTGAAGTGTCAGAGTACAAGAGTTGATCAAATAAAGTCCAAAGAGCTGGGCTCAGTGGCTCACACTTGTAATCTTACTTACTCAGAAACTTGAGATCTGAGGATCAAAGTTCAAAGCCAGCCTGAGTACTAAAGTCCTTGAGAGACATATCTCCAATTAACCACACACACAAAAAAAAAAAAAAACCTGAAATTGTCCCTGTGGCTCCAGGGGTAGAGCAATAGCTTTGAACTGAAGAACTCAGAGACAATGCCCAGGCCCAGAGTATAAGCCCCATGACTGACCAAAAAAAAAAAAAAAAAAAACAGAAAGCAAGCTCAGAGACTGCCAGGCCCTGACTTCAAGCCCCAACATTGGCAAATAAATAGGTATAGGATCTCAGAACATTAAAATAATACTAATACTTAAAAATGGTAATTTGGCAAGTAGAGTGAAGTAGGATGTGTTTCTCAGGAAAACAAAATAAGTCACAAATAAGCATTTAGAAATTTTAGGTTTTGTTTGCCAGTTCTGGGGCCTGACCTTAGGGCCTGCACACTGTTCTTGAGCTAGCTTTCTCAAGGCTAGCACTCTGCCACTTGAGGCACAGTACCATTTCTGGCTTTTTCTGTGTATGTGGTTCTGAGGAACTGAACCCAGGGCTTTGTGTATGCTAGGCAGGCACTCTACCACTAGGCCAAACTCTTGTCCCCTAGAAGTATCATACATGAATTGAATAGCTGTTTTTAATATTGCTATTTTATTATGAAATTATTATACAGAGCAAAGAAGTTAATATACAATAAGTTTATTCCTAAGTTTTTACCATAAAGAACAAAATTGAAGGTACATAATTATATAAAATACTTCAATCTCATATTACTTTGTGATATCAGTGTAAACCACCCTTATGATCTTCTACTATTTCATTGTTTGATCACTGAAAGTGTTAGATGGAGTCTAACAATGGTCTCTAAATTCAATTTCTCATAGGAAGGAAACAAAGTTATACAGAGTCCCTGTTTTGAGCTGGAAAAATACATGTTGAAATTAGAGCACATCTGGTTTTATATCAGACACAATATAATATAAAAAATGGAATCAGGTCAAAATGGCACAGGAACAATCTCATTATAATTGGGCCAACAAAAGTTAGATACTGAAGCTACTAAAGTATGGATCTACTAAGATGTATCTGAATATCTCCCTATTTCATGTGCATATCAAAATCCACTGGCCACCTTTAGAAGTTGCCAGTGATTAACTCATGTCATTAAAAATTGCAAAGAACATAGTTCTTATGTTAATTTTCATATATTATTCATGGGTAAGAGAAAGCAAACAGTTCAAGGAAAAGAAATCAATCTTTGGAAAATATCAAAAGCTGTACAGTACAAAAGGAATACAGTGCTATTCACACCACTTTATCTGCAGAGCATGCTGAGATTCTCAATAAATGCCTTAGATGATGGATTATTCTCTGAGGCCCAGATGCATTGTCTTATAATACGTTTGCCTCTCAATGAAAAGTTTAACTTACAAATTAGGCAGCACATGATATTTATAAAGATAACAAAATGTAAAGAGATAATCATATATTTTCATAAAAGTCAAGTGAATATGACTGACCCATTATCCCTTATCTCATTCTTTCAAATTATCTCCTTTTGACTGTCCTGTACTTTTGGATACCTGTGGCAAACACCAGTAACTGCCACTATAGAAGTTTTAATCACTGATAAAGTAGGAATTAGTTGAATAGAATTCCCAAAGCATCTTTTGTTAACACCTGAAATGGGATAAAAGGATAGAAATCATTGAAGCATGATACATTAACTGCATGAATTTCTAGTGGATATTTTATTGGTGGATTTAGCTAGAAACATATGGATCCATCTTGACATTCCTCAGGGTCATACAGGGGAAGCTCCAACTTGTTTCAAGACAACGCACATAGCCACATCTACAACATGCTCTTCCAAGAATCGAATCACTATTTACTTGATGCCTTGTGAAGACAATGCAGGCAATGAGAACAGACTGCAGGTCACACATCTTATTGCCTATTTCATGACCTTTGTGGTTAGTTTTGGACAGTCTAGTTGCTGCCATGCAAGCCACTGGCCAGATGTGTCCTAAAATCTGTCAAGAACTGTCTCTAATTAATTTGATGATGATATGTGGTAAGATATTTCTCTGATCAGCCATAAGCAGACACATTAAAAATCATTTACTATCATTTATGCTTGAGTTCAGAGGGAGTTGAAGGCATGAAGCAAAGAATAACCTTTTGTGTGTGGAATTCTTCTCACATAGGTTATCTAGAACATTACTCAGGTTGATAGGAAGATTTAATAGACAAAAAAGTAACAACCCAAACAGGCAAGAAAAAATATGACTGCTTAGTAAATGATATTAAGAATAGGGTAAGCCATTAGAAAAAGATACCACTCATTGTACTTTAGACTATGCTCAAACTACAACTTACTTGAAGATGTAGAAAACCTCAATTAAACTTTCCCAATCACAAGTGGCTAATAGTGCAGTGACTTCATAACTAATACAAGAAAACCCAGATAAATGTGTTTCTGATTAAAAAGAATGAAGAAAACTTAAAATTAAATTAAATTTTGAATTACAAATGAAAAAAAACTTACATCTCAAGATACTAACATTGCTAATATAGTTATGGTGTCTATTTGAACTCAAGACATGAGAACTGTGTATGCATATATATGTGTGTATAAGTACATATATTATATATTACACATTATGTATACACCATATGTATATATATCTATAAAGAGAGAGAGAGAGAGAGAGAGAAGAGAGAGAGAGAGAGAGAGAGAGAGAGAGAGAGAGAGAGAGAGAGACCTGACCACTGCCAAATCATAAGTTCCTTTAAACGTGTAATTCAGGAATATCTATTAAAAGCACTTATGTATTTATAATTTAACCCAGAAATTCTGTGTCTTTTGATCTAGTTCAAGAATGCAATAAAATCAAAGTCAAATTGTAACATACTCATAAGGTTTCTCTTAAAATTATCATTTCTACTGGCAAAAAAAGGCAGGGTTGGGGAGGAAATCATTGCAATATCCACTAAATGAAAATGAATGGAATCGTCCTGTGATCAATGCAATTCAATGGAGTCCAGCTTTTTGAAGATCACTGGGCCATGACTGCACTAAGGAACACAAGGTAAACCCTTGAATATACAATATGGGCAAGGGGAATGTGGGAAATCCAGTGGAGGCAAGTAGCCAAACAAGATGGTTGGGAGGGTGTGGGAGGTCAGAAAAGGGGACAGAAACATGAGAAAGGATATCAAGGTTGAAGTAGTAATGCCCCCTTACCTGAAAAATGTAACTGTAACCTCCCTATGCATTATCCCAACAATAAGATACAATGAAAAGAAAACTATAGCTGGGTAAAAAAAATATATAAGTTAATGTCCATTAAAGAAAGGATTTCCTTTTTTTCTGTAGTTAAGTATTGCCTTGAAAACATAAGATTAACTTCTTTTTTAATCAAATGAAGATTACAAAAAAAAGACAGAAAGGGTAGGAAGGACAATACTATAAGCAAAATTTATTTGAATAGGCCTCATTTTACTAGCTTTACCTAGGAACTATGTAAATATTTCACCTGATTACAAGGTTATAGTGTTAAAAGATTCCATACATCTCATCGACTTGAAGTTCAGCTTTGAACTACAATGATTACATTGTAGCTGTAGGGTGGGCCTTGCATATCATAGCATGGCATAAGCATAAAGTTTCCCCATGGTAACATGGTAGGATGCTTTGTAATATGTATGGTCTTCAGCTAAATTCTAGGTTTCTACTTCTATATCCTGAAGTGAACTTCCTCTCTGTGTCCATTTCTCTCTGGAAAATAATCTTTGAATTCATCCTTTTTTTTTTGGTTGTTGTTGTTAGACTTTCAATTCCTAGAAGCACAGATACTTTTTCCCTCAATCTAAAAAGGTTTGCATTTAATGAATGCTTGTTGAATGTTCTCATTATTATTAAAAGCAGAATTGATTGATGGCAAGTGATCCAATGTCCATTTCTTTGTTCCTGGCAATGTTTTGCAGAATTTAGGAGTAAAGCTAGTCCCAGTGACGTGACCTGAAATATCTTCTACAATTTCTTGATTGGCCTTGGAGGTTATGTACAAGAGCAACAACCCATATTCTACTGCGAAGAGGATATGAGGATGAATGGAAACGAGAAAATATCTGTTGAATCTACTGACAGGGGCAGGGTCATGTTGCTCATACCTGTAAACCTAACTATTCATGCTCACATCTGAGGACCTAGGTTCAGTGGATGCTCAGGAAAGTCTGTGATATTCTTACCTTCACTGAACCAAATACACAACAGAAATGGAAATGTATCTCCATCATTGAGGAAAAAGGACTAAGCGATAGTGCCCAGGATTTGAGTTAAAGCCCAAGTCATTAAAGGCACAAAACTAAGCTAAACCAAACAAACCACCAAGCTGCAAATCCATCGTTGCATGATAAGGTCTAATAACCTAATACTTGAAGTGCATGTAAAGCTATGTGCTATTCAAGGAAGGACAAAAAGATGGACATAGTAACATACTTTCTAATAGATTTTATATTAACAGGAACAGATGCATAATATAGTTAGACAGAGCAAATGTATCAGTGTTTTCATATTTGAGGAAAATAGTTGGAGTGTAGATCTGGCAGCTAATTTATTGCCTAAGAGACAATTTGAAATGTCCTTGTGATGCTCAAATGCTCATTAAAGATAATGATAGTATTCAGACAGCAAAATAGTTTTATTTAGACTTCACCTTTTCAAGTACCAAGGTCAGAACTGTAGTTTTTCTACTTCACCATTTATATTTCTAGTGTTAGACTATAAAAAAAAAGATAAGAAACTTACCCTGTATATATTTTAAGGCCTTAAAAATGTTTCAGTCCTAGTTCTTTTTCTTGCTCCCTATGTCCTCAGCAATATAATATCTACCCCATGGTTGCAATTAGTTACAGATCTACATACACAGCCTTCAGAAATAAATAAGATCAAATTAATTCTTATAATGAAGTAAATGCGTGAGAAACATTCTGCATTTAGCAGCCACTTATTTAATTAAGTTTATCAAACCCCTTGTGCAGGAAGTTTGTGGGTCTTTGCTTTGGCCTTGTTTCAAGGAAGAAAAGAAAAAAGGAATATTTTAAGATTAATGGAACTTCTGAAATTAGTTCAGAAAATGTGTCAGGGGATTAAATTAGGAAAAAATAGATCTTTGATGTCCCAGCCTGCACAGAGTTGGCACAATCTGAAAATTATTCTGTACAGATTACAGGTTTTGTAACATTTTTATTCTTTACAAGAAAGTAAAAGGAAAGAGAACTAGAATTAGTGGCTGTTAGAAGATTGGAAGGAAGATAGTTGGCCATGGCTATACAAGTAGCATGAGGAATTCTTATGAGACTACTGAAGGCCTTGGCTGTGATGTGGAAGACACAAATCCATGCATGGGGTAGATTATATAGAGTGTGCACACACACACACACACACACACACACACACACACACACACACACTCCAATCTGATTCAGATCATATCACTATCAACTTTTATTTTGCTATTGTACTACATACATGCAAACTGATACCATTGAAAAACTGGGTAAGAGGTTTACAGGGATTCCCACTGATTAATTTTATTTGCAACTATGAAGTATTTCTAAGTAAATTATTAAAAAGAAATGTGTTCTGGCAGTATTACTGGTATATATATACCAAAAAGAAATAAAATGTGCTCTCATATAAAACCTATATATGAGTATGCATTTACAGCATTATTCATAATGTGCAAAAAGTGGAAAACATCCATTTTATTGACTGATTACCATATTTGGAATATCCATATAGGGGAATATTATTAACAATGAAAAAGTGTGGACTACTTAAACATACAATAACATGAATGAAATCTGATATCATTTTGATAAATAAAATAAATTAGTCACAAATTCCTATTTGACTGAAATGTCCAAATTAAGCAAGTCCTAACACCTCCAATTGATTAGTGACTTGTAGGGTATGGAGATGAGTTTAATAAGTAGTGGTAGCTAATGTGAGGTTAGGGTTGGAGATGGCATCCTGAAATGTTATAAAAGTAAAAAGCAGACCTCTTTATCTGACTGTGCAAACATACTAAAGCCATTAAATTGCATGATTTAAGTAGGTAATCTGTGTATTCTATAATTTATACTTCAATAAACCTCGGAAACTGTCGATGGGTGGTTATGTCAGAGCATAGGGTAGGGTTCAGAGGTGCTTTTACTTCCCCAAATGACCTGAACCCTAATCTCTACTACGTTTTTCTCTCCCTTATCTGGCTAGGGAAACATGGCAACCAGATGGTCCCTGGCATTGAGAAAGATAAAGAATTGTGCCATCCTGCAGCTTCACACCCACCCAAACCTGTCTCTCCACTAAATTTCCTAGTTAGGAATTATAATACATTTCACTAACAGAAGTCTGCAGTAATAGTTGCTAAATGCAAATGGAAGGACTCAGCTCTAATATTCCAGGTTCACATCATAATATCATGGCTTTCTGTGATACAACTTGCACTGAGTATACCTAAAATTTACACATTCTTAAAAATATGTTTAGAGGCCGGGAACATTGCCTAGTAGTAAATGCTTCCCTAGTATGCATGAAGACTTGGGTTTAATTCCTTGGTACCACATACACAGAAAAACCTGGAAGTGGTGCTGTGGCTCAAGTGCTAGAGTTCTAGCCTTGAGAAAGCCCAAGGACAGTGCTCAGACCCTGAGTTCAAGACCCAGAATTGGAAAACAAAACACCTGTTTATCATGATGCATTTAAAATATGGATATGTAAGTATAAAATAGAAAACTTTCAACAATTCATACATCAATTCAAGCTAGCCATGAGGTATATGGAAGCAAAATCATTTGGAATGATGAGGTAGGGGCTGAAATGAACAGAAATGGCCACAGATCTATCATATTTGGCATCTCCCTGAGCTACTCTTAGATCTTAAAGTTGTGGCTCTCCCATCCTGACCTAACAGATCATAGTCTCTAAGGATCATGCTCTGGAACATCTGATTTACAATAACTGCAGTTGGAGACTAGTACCTTGTGGCATAGAATTTGAGATTTTTTTTTATTTTGTTTTATGTGCATTTAGCCTGTCCTAGGCAGAATAATGTCAAATTTTCTGAGTGTACATTTCTCCATTTACATTCTCTTCACCTGGATTTTAAACTTCTTCCTAGATGTGATACCCATCTCATAAGGGTGTAGAAAATACTTTCTATTAAATGGCACTGCTTCTGGTGACACTTTAACACACGATATAGTTGTAGAAATGATCATTGGAGAATGATAATTCTGAGCTATGACCTTCTAAGAGATGTTTTTAGAAGTCAGAGGAGAATGACACAGGACGGTGAAGGGAATCAGAATATGCTTCTTTGATATAAATGTTCCTGAATGAAGGTTATTATGAAGAATCATATGAAGAATATGGACCTGGAGTTTGGCCTAATGATAGAGTGCTTGCCAGCATGCATGAAGACCCAGGTTTGATTTCTCAGTACCACATACATAGAAACCATCAGAAGTGGTGCTCAGGCTCAAGTGGTAGAGCTCTAGCCTTGAGAAAGACCAAAGACAGTACTCAGGCCCTGAGTTCAAGCACCAAGACTGACAAAAAAAAAAGAATCATGGGAAGAATAGCTATCTTCTACATACGAATTGAACTAAAATTAGGATTCACATTGGTAAAGGAGCCATATTCCACTCTCTACAAAATGCATACTGTCTAGTATCACCTGTAGCTAGCTTTGCAAATACCAATTTTCTTCACCTTGGTAATTCTCCAGGTCTTTGCCAAGAATCAATGTGAAGGATCAATTCATCACATGGACTAGGTTATACAGAAAGTGCCTACATTATTTTAACAGTTATCTCCTTCTGTTTAATTTCATTTTAGTTGACAGATGCACATATATGGAGTACAGTGTAAGCTTTCAATATTGTGATCATTGTAATATATTAACTTTATTCTGTATAGTATCTACATATTAGATAAATTATTTTTGCATATGCTTGGCACATTAATTTGAACATATCATTTTACCTATTCCTAGGACATATCAGAAAAAAGGAAAGATTCTAAACTACTATATATATATAACATTATATATAGAATCTATATTCTATAGAATCTATATATATTATATATAGAATATTATATATACTATATATATATTCTTTTCCTAGGTGGCATATGGCTCATGTGTATAGTCCTAGCTACTGAGGAGGCCAAAATCTAATGAATTCCAGTTGGAAGCCAGTTCAGCAGAAAAGTCCAAGAAACTGCAATCTCTGAAATAACTGCAAATGTCCAGGCCTGACACATGACTCGAGTGCTAGAATGTTAGTTAAGAGTCAACTTGTGACTCCTGTGTTCAATCTAATTAGCAGCAAAGAACAAAAAAATGAAATAGTGGAAAAGAAAAAATAGCATAGTTTTATTTTTGCCCCACCTTGTACATACAAAAGGAAATGGTTAAAAACAAGTAAACTTATAGCTCTGAGTGATAGACTCATTTCACTCAGGCCAGTATATGCCATCGACTGGGCTGGGGCTTTTCTCTGCATAAGCTCCTCAGGACTCAGTGACCACAGTTCATATTATTCTTTACTACTGGAGATGTTTATTCGATGGAAGATGGCACATCTGATAATAAGGACATATTGTTCATTGATTCATATAGCTTAAAAATAACCTCTAGCAATAAAACAATGATTTCTTAGTGATCCATGTCCATCATATTAAAATCAACATGACTGAGGATGTCCAACTCCAACTCCTTTTGCCAGACGTGAGAATCACTGATAACTTCTCCTACTCAGGCCTGCATAGCATTTTTCAGACTGCCTGCTAGTCCTCAAATGTGTATAGTCCTTGGTCAGAAACTAACACCACCTGACTTTGCTTTCATAGATCTCATCTTTGATTCATAGATCAACCTTCACTTCACAGTTAAATATTGATGGTCTTGACAGCAGAATCTATGGGTATAGTACAAAACATAAAGCTATTTAAGCTGAGGAAAGTATAATAGTATAGAGGCCGGGAACATTGCCTAGTGGTAAATGCTTCCCTAGCATGCATGAAGACTTGGGTTCAATTCCTTGGCACCACATACATAGAAAAAGCTGGAAGTGGTGCTGTGGATTTTGTTGTGGTGTCTGAATTTGTTGTCTTTTAGAGAAGGGTATTTTTACATATACCAGGCTAGCCTCAAACTCACAATCCTCTTGCTTTAGCATCCCTCTTTCTAGTAATATAGATTCAGGCCAGCAGTCCTAACTAAGATGAGGAACTTTGAGTTTGAATCCTGGAATTGCTAGTTAGGAGATTTAGGATCTGGTTTTATTGTTGATCTACATTTGACTTGGCTTATAAAAGGATGCCAGGGAAATTAATTCTGAAGGTCGTAGTGCATTCCAAGTTTGACGTGTTTTCAAAAAAATGCCAGTTGTCATCCAATTTTGGTCCTTGTTTATGGACACATTTACTCATATATGACAGTGAAGACTATCTCAGCTTAGAACATAGGCGTTCAGTATCTTTGTGATTCAGATACTCATACCCATTAATGTTGTGATCATCTGGACATCCCTTTGAATTAAAAAATGTTCTCTAATGCTATAAAACTATGTGCTGCATATCACTCCTGTTCTGTAATTACAAGTAGTACTAGTAACTACATCATTTTCTAGGGATGTTATAATGAACAACAACAATTTCTGATCTAAACTAGAACAGAAGAGATGGGTACATAAGCACTTACAATTAAATATGGAGTGGTGTATAATAAGGACATGGACAAAGTCTAGAGACCTTTGATACAAAATGATCAAATGAAGCTGGGTATATAAAAGAGTTTCACTTGATAGATATCCTTGGGCTGAGATAGTAAGGTGGAATGGGAGTATTCACAGCATATAAGCAAGCTTGTCACTTGACAGAGGTGACATCACAACAGAAGGATCGAAGCTAGAATACAGTATGTGAGAGTTGCTAAAAGGTGTTGCATGCTGACCAGCAGAAATGGGCCACAAACATGAACCACTTCCAGTCCTTAGAAAGTTCACATATGGGATTCTCTGTCTTCCTTGTCTAAATGCTCAATGGAGTCTCCAGGGACCTGGAAGGAAATGATGTGTTAAGATTTGTAGTTACTGTTCACCTTCCAGGATCAACTACAGGCAAATAGAACAAAGCCCAATATATTATCTCACTCCCCTAACACTGGCTTTTTCATGTTAGTTCAATTTCTGATAATTTCAGATGGAAAGGCCAATCATTCCTATTAATAGATTATGAAAATACTCTGGTACAATATAAGAACTTTGCTTTAGAATGCCCAGATGTTGGTGATTACACCGATGAATCTGATGTTGACTCTCTTACTCTAGATTCCTGGTTCTCTCCTCTAAATGTTGAAAACAAACAAAAACTCATAAAATAGCTAATATTGTAGTCATAACTTTCCAAAACTGGTCTGAGCTAGACAGAGTTATGAAGGCAATTCTAGTGAAAGTTCTTTGAAGACATTCTTGGAACTAATCACATGATAAATATCTCTCTATATTTTACCATCCTGTTACTGAGTCCAGATTCCTCTCTGTAGAGGAAGTGTTCAATAAATATTTTTGCATTTGCATACCTTAAAGAATTTATCTTCCAACATGAATTAGTGAATGCCCCTTTAAAGGTATGAGAAAAATTATTTTACAATAAAAAACACAAGTCTTTTTACTATGTACAATTCTTACATTATTTTCCACAGGATTTTAAAATGAGGTGCTCTGAACAAACTTAGAGAATATCTTTTTTTTTTTTTTTACCAATCCTGGGGTTTGAGCTCAGGGCCTGAGCAATGTCCTTGGACTTTCTCAAGGCTAGAGCTCTACCACTTGAGCCTCAGCACCACTAGCTTTTTTTTCTATGTATGTGGTACCGAGAAATCGAACCCGGGTCTTCGTGCATGCTAGGCAAACACTTTAACCACTAGGCCAAACTCCTGGCCCCAACATCCAATTTTTTAATAGTATTACTGTCTTGCAATAACATAACCAACAAGTGGTTAAGCCAGGTCTGTACTGCTGGTCTAGGAGTGATTTGTTTTCAAGATAATGAAGCTGCAATTTCAGGATTCTCTTGCTAAATTGTATCCTAGAAGTATATGAGGCTATATCCTTTTGTGAACTCTGTTTATTGGTGGACATGCCTTCAGAGATGCAGTCAGTAAGGGGCTTTGGTTTGATGTGACTGTGGCATTGGTGAAGTGCTCTCTGTAAGGCTATCTTTGCATCACATGTTGGGAACTGAAAAGCACAGTGGAGAAGAGAACAGTGGACATGAGTTAAAGAGAAGGCAGGACAGGCAAGAGGCGGCAGCACACATTGCAATCCTTGATCTTCACTATTGTGACCTCAGTGGGGTGAATATCCTTCAAAAGCTGAGGGCCTTTGTCACATAGCCAAACATGTAGACCTGGCCTTGGAAGAAGAACAGGTGAAATGGGAAAGGGAGATAAGTGGAATAATTTCAGATCCATCCTATGCCTTGCACCAGTGAGATAAAACACCCAATTTATAATAGTAAGTGCACACTGCAGAAAGCTTGCTGTATTCTCTCTCCTTTTTCAAGTGCCTGCCAGTTACTCTGTTTTAGTTCTCCTAAACCAGAAATGTACAAGAAAGAAAATTCTGGGGAATATATTTTAGCCAGACCCTGTCAGCATATCATATCCAATACCACACTTGAAAAAGAAAGTAAGTTGTTGTAATTGCAATTGATTGAAATAAGATGCTAACTATGCCTGCATAATATGCCTGTCTTTTGACTCTGATCTCCTGGTCACTTCTATGACCGATAGTACTGAAGAAAGCCACTGAAGCTTTTGAGACCAATTTAGAAAAATTATGTTATGAGTTACAGACTTAGTGCTGTGTAACTGACTCCATAGGCTGTAATAGGCAAAGTTACCATTGGCTATCAGATTTTGCATGGCTCCTCCCATTAGGCTTACTTCTTCTCATGCATCTTAACATCATCTTAACATACAGTCTGTTGTAGCAAAGTGCACCAGAGTATGTAGGATGTGAGGGAGAAAAGCAAGGTGTGAAATGTACAGAGCCAAAAGGATCTGTGGAATTTCTGCACTTGTATCTACTTCATGAAATTTGATAGGGTTACTTCCAGTTTTACCACAGCTGTAAATTCATATGGAATATTACCAGTGGTAAGATCAGGGGCTCAAAATCTTTGCAAAGACATGTAAGAAAAAATGGTCAGATAAAAAACATAACTGAATTACATATTTATTTTGAAATATTTATCTTATAAAATTGTTTTATAAACTATTATAAATTCTATTTTATAAGAATTATAAGAAATTACCAGAGTAGACAGACTATGTAAGAAATAATTTCCCTAAAATATATCAGAAAATTAACAAAAATGTCATCATTTTTTTAAATTTGGAAACTGATGGTTCTTATCGATTTTTAAAGAAATTAGTAACTTTTAGTGATTTGCTTTATCCTTCTAAAAACAATTTCAGAGGAAAGATGAATAAGAACATTGAAAAGGTGACACTGCCGAAGATATATTTATTCAAAAATTTGCTTTGTGAAATGGTAACTCCTTTATGCAGCTACTTAAAGATAATTTAAAAAATAAAAATGTATGAAAAATAAAACACACACACAATTTCATAATGTCATGTTCTAAAATTTTAGCTCGTATGCATGCTGGAGCTGAAAGTTTCCCAGGCTATCATGGAGAACATAGGAAGTTTCCATTTCATTAAATAAAGGAACAAATAGAAATGAAGGTACCCAGTGCGGTGGCTCATGCCTGTAATCCTAGTTACTCAGGAGGCTGAGAGCTGAGGATCAAGGTTCAGAGTCAGCCACTCATTAAAGGACCTGAGACTCTTATCTCCAGTTAACATCTAGAAATCAGGAAGTGGCGCTCGGCTCAAGAGTAGGGCACTAGCCTTGAGCTGAAGAGCTCAGGGACAATGCCCAGGCCCAGGCCAAGTAGGGTGGAAGCCTTCACTTATGCACTTATGGATCACTTGGTGCCCACTGCTAAGTATTTTGCCTTTTGGCTTCCAGATTACTCACCATTTTTTTTTTCTTTTCCCTTTTGTAACAGAAACCTTTAGGTAATGCTTTCCTTTTTTTTTTTTAATCTGCTCATGGAACATTTATATTTTTGCAAGTCCTGGAGCTTGAACTCAGGGCCTATACACTGTTCTTGGGCTTTCTCAAGGGTAGCACTCTACCACTTGAGCCACAGCACCACTTCCAGCTTTCTCTGTTTATGTGGTAGCAGAGGAATTGAACCCAGGGCATTGTGCATGCTAGTCAAGCACTCTATTACGAGGCCATGCTAGTATGGAACATTTTTAATGTAAATTGTTTTCAGTTATTTTATACATACAGTATTGTATGGCACAGGTTCATATATATTATAAACAGAGGAGTTAGTTATGTATGTAAGGTAATGGTTACATTTCATTTTGAACAGTTACCCCTTCCCTCATTTTTTTTAGGAATTTTGCCTTCCCATTCACCTCCTCTACCAAGTTGAAAGTTCATTTGCAACATAGTGTCTATTGAGTATCATTGTTGCATTGTTTATCCTTTGTCCTGCTCTTTCTGTGATTCCTTTACTTGTTTCTGTGATTTCTTTACCCTTCCCTAGATCAGATAAATATATATGACAGAACTATACATGACAGAAAGGTAAAGAAAACTAAAACAAACAAACAAAAGAAATAACTGGAAAAGAACATAAGAATCTCTAGTTTCTGAATCTTGGAGTTCACTTCCCTATATCTGGTTCTATGCACTTAGCAATTGGTCTGTTGTGGATCCCCTGCTAAGAATGTCATAGACCTAGACTAGTTATCATAAAATGGGCTAAAGATTTAAAGAGAAGATTCTCTAAAGAGGAAATAAGAATGTCCAATAGACACACAAAGAAATGCTCAGCATCTCTGTCCATAAAATAAATACAAGTGAAAACATTGAGATTCCACGTCACACAAGCTAGAATAGCCATTATCAAGAAATGTAATAACAACACATGTTGTGGGGATGTGTCTAAAAGAGAATGCTCCTACACCATTGGTGGGAGTGTAAATCTGTTCACCGATACTGAAAAGAAGTATGGAGGTTCCTCAAAAGACAAAATACAGAGCTCCCTCATGACTCAGGAACCTTACTCTTGGGCATTTACCAAATAAGCACAAACAAGGCCACAGTAAAGCGATCCATACAACCATGTTCATTTTAGCATTATTTACCATAGCTAAGATATGGAACCAACCTAGATGCCTTTCAGTAGATGAATAGTTAAGAAAATGTGATATTTAAATACAGTGGAGTCCTGTGCCTCCTTCAGAAGGAGAGACATTGCCCCATTGGTAAGGAATGAAAAGCTTTACTTATGAAGTGAGTATTTAGTCTTTTAGTGTCAGATGCAAGTACATAGAACAGAGCATGAAAATCAGTGATACTTTCCCTGGAGACTCTTCTGACAGCCTATTTTATGCATAATCATATCCTAGCAAACTCACAGTCAAGACTTCTAACTCAAAGAAACAAGCTCATGCTAGATGGGAAGGAGTTCTTTGACCCTGAAAAGGTCACAATAATTATAAAGAAAGTTCAGTTTCATACCTTTTCTGATGGCTCAAATCTCAGTTTTTCCAGATTCATTTAACATAGGTGTAAAACACCTGTTTAAATCCATCTGTTTTGAAAAGTAATTTTAAATCCTTCTCTACCTCTACTTTCTTGTGGGGGGGGGAGCTCTGAATGAAAACTTTTCTTTCTCATACTAGAGAATTGGTTTCCTCTAGTACTATGAATTCTACAATGTACAATTGTACCCTTTGGGGATGTTGGTTTCTGGTGCAAAGGATGGAAGATGTTTTTCTCTTCCTGAGTATCCATTGTGTGCATATGTAACAAGTGATTCCTTTCCTGGCCCATTTCTGACCTCACTGGCTGGTCTCTTCTTCACATTCCTTCCCATTAAGCTTGCTTTTCTGAGCATTGCTTTTCTTTCTGCACCTGTACTCTCCAGGTTGGAGGGAATCTCTTGACTGATCATCACCTGCTTGCTTTCTCTTCCTAGCCCCTTTCAGCTTCTCAAAGTTACCAGACACTCTCAAGCATTCTTTCTCAGTCACTGCTGCCTGAACTCTGCCTAACCTTTGCCAATATTCGAAAGAGTCCTTAATGAGATTGTTTTATGTTGTCATGCTAGAAAATTGAAAATTAAAGAGCTTTGATTTCTTAGTAGAAGAATCACATAAGGGAATCTGTGCACTCACTTTTATTCTTTATCTTCTAATTAGAGGATTGGACTTTTTAAGCAGGAAAAATGAGGAGACTGGAGACTATTATCACAAAGATATTTCACTATTCATTTTTTCCCTCTTCTTCTAAATTCCTACCTTACCCTGATTTTAATTTATAATTAAGAAACTTGAAATGGTTTTTACTAGTAGAAAAAAAATCAGAAGATTGATGTTGTCCAGGGAGTTTGAAAATTGAGAAAGGCATAAGAGGAAATTTCTGTTTCCATTTGCTAGTGGCTATCAGCAAGGTTGCCCACTGTCTCGCAAGAAGATAATTCACTACAGTCCATGCAGCTTAGGGGTTGACCTGATCTCCTCATGGTCACTGCTATCTCTTCACAGTCCTCCTGTCATCACATCAATATCATTATCCTCTTACTGAGAGTTTGTGTGGGCTAGGCATTTTCTCTCCTTCCAGTGTCCTGTTCACAGTGTCCTCTCCACACTAGTAGATGCCCACATCATGTAAGGTATTGCTTCTCACTTATTTTATGAAGATGCCTAAGTGTAGGATTCCCACACTATTTTGAACATTCAATCAAGACTACTGTACCCCCACACATACAATCACACATGCATTGTATAGTGTATTATGTTTTGGTGAATTCTGTTATATGATGCTAGTCACATATGATTATAATGGAGTTAAAAATTCCTTTTGTCTAGTATTTTATACAGAACCTGACTAGATTTAGAAATATCAATGCTATGGTGGCAGAATTGCCTACATAATTCTGCATAGTAATATGGTCTATACATTGCTTGGAAAAATAGGCTTTATCATATAGCCCAGCACAGTAGTAAGCCTAACGTATTAGGGTTAAGTGAATATGCAATATAGTGTTCACACAAGAATAAAATAAGGGGCAGCCAAGCAGAATTCTAGAAGGTGGAAAAAGGAAGAGAGTGTTTTGGGACTTTGGGACCAGAAGAGAGAACACAGAAACCTTTACTTTCTAATGGATCTAAGAAAGTGACATAAGATCAGCATTTCTTGTCCTTAGCCACTGAAGTGGGATCTTCTGTCCAGGCTCCTGTCTTTGTTACCACCCATGAATGACATACTATCAACGAGGGGCCTCTGGGGGTCCCACTAACAGGAGTGACCGGGTTAAATAACCCACAACCTGGATTGCTTAAGGACCTGGAAATGCTGACACTTCCAGGATACTCCAGTGAAACGCACAGAAATTGAAGAATAGATGCTGCTAGAGAGGCAAGCAGCCTGACAGAGGAGTCTGAGGATGCATTGTTCTGATATGTTCCTTGATACATACCAGAGAATGACATTTAGACACAGAAGACAACCACTTGGATTAACTCTCAGGAAATTATGCTGAGTGGAAAAAAGTCAAGTCTACACATTCACTCTATCCCTGTTCACAGAGTGTTACCTTCTTTATTTTGAAGAGAATCCTTAAGAGAAATCTCATATTTGACTAACAATTAGGTAGAATATTGATGTTGTATTAGTCAACTTTCTGTCACAACAACAAAACGCCTGGGGTAGTTGACTTAGAAGATGAACAGGTATATACAGGCTTATATAGACTTCAGAGGTTCTAGTCCATGATCTGGAAAACTTATTGTTTTTAGTCCTGTAGTAAGGAGAAAAATGGCTTAACTTTTCTAATGTAGAGAGAAAAAAAGGAGAAGGGCCAGAAGTATCCCACTCCATTCCATGACATGGCCTGCAAAATTGAAGTACTGTGCCTTATTTTGTTTCTAATACCTCGTGATGATGCCAGGTGAAACCCAACCTTTAATGTGTAGGCATTTGCTGTAACAGATGCATGTACTAAGTCAGGTCTTTTCAATTCTTGCATTTAACTTATTTTGCAATACAGAGAAATCATAAGATCCTCAATTGAAGGTTACATGATGACCAGTGTTATTATTACATGATTTCACATAATTAAATGATGTCAGCTATAAACAGAAGCATCACATCATGTTAACTCAATGAATGCCATGCTGGCCAAAGGCATATTTAAATATAATTAAAGGAGATAAAATAGACATTAACCTGACAAATGGGTAGAATTTGAAGGTAAGTTTCATACATCAACTTAACTAATCCACAGAACCCAATTATCTACTCCAGCATTAAAATATGTTTTTTTTCCTGTAAGGGTCTCATGTAGATGTAATAAAGACCAAAATAAGTTGAATAAAATGAGATTAACCACAAAACACTGGTGGCCTTGTTTTGTCATTGGGAAAACTTTAAGAACAGAGTGGTTTCTATCAGAAACAACAAAATATTACACCTACAAACAATAGTTCATGCCTCATAATATTCAGACTCTCCTTCCAGACTACTTATCCTTTGGAATTCGGACTTGATTAAATATTTCCCAAAACTGTGTAATGCAACTTACTCTAATAAACTCCTTTACCTATTTTTCTACTGGCTTTTTTCCTCTGCTTGAAATCTCAATGAAAATACATTTGCTAATCACCATTATTCCTTACTACTTTAAAGAACACTTAGTGTGTTAAGTCAGTTTCCTTAATTATCACAACTCCATCAATGTTAATGTCCTCTGAACTCTTATTCCTCTCTCACATTCTTGGCTTTTCAATTTAGCTCTAGTGCAGAATTACCCTGAATGCCCTCACTTATATCTTATATCTTCCTCCTTGTCAGAGGCCCATATTTGACCATTCCTTTTATGCAATTTGGATATTGATCATGTACTATTTTGTATTAGGTTTTTGCCAGTCCTGGGGCTTGAACTCAGGGCCTGAGTGCTGTCCTTAGGCTTTCTCAAGGCAAGGGCTCTACTTCTTAAGCCACAGCACCATTTCTGACTTTTTCTATGTTTGTGGTACTAGGGAAATGAACCCAGCTGTTAGGGCATGGTAGGCAAGCACTTTACCACTCGGTTATACTCCTGGGACCTTGTATTATTTTTAGTGTATTTTATAATGCCTCTCTCCACGGGCCTGTTTTATAAAGATGCTGACCTAATAAATCAGCTCTTCAAAATTTAAATGTCACCTATCACGGCAGGACTATTATTAGATGCAGGGGAAATATTTTTGTAGATGTATGAAATAACTGTACATCTTATGGGTAGTTTACCTGAAAATGAAAAACATTTACAGAGATTGGTACTGAGTGAAAATGATTATCAGTGAAAGACTAACATAATTGCAGATGAAGTAAATTATGAATAAACTATGTTCACTAATTTGGGGATCCATTTTAGTTGTTCTTATGGGATTGCAATAAGCATAATCTGTGGTCATTAATATACATAAAATAAATTTAGTGTGTGTGTGTGTGTGTGTGTGTGTGTGTGTGTGTGTGTGTGTGTGTGAATATTAGAACTTATAACTTAGGGGATCTAACTCCTACTCAACCTTTTAGCTCACAGTTCTCACTCTACCACTTCAGCCAAAATTTACTTTTATCTTTTTTCCTGGCTAATTGACAATAAGAATGCCAATGTTTTGCCTGCTTAGGTTGTTTTTAAATCTTGCCCCTCTGATCTCTGCAACCTAAGTAGCTAAGATGATAGGTGTGAGCCACCAGCTCCATCCATCAGCTATTCCTCGTTCTGATGAATACTTCTGAAGGCCTTTCTGAATTCACTAATGTCAAGAACTATGGTCTCTACCAATGTAACACTTCATATCAGACACAGAATTATGTTAGTGATAGATAAAACTGTTGGCAAGTCCTCTTTTAAAAGAGGCTTAAATGACAGTTTCTCAATAGTAGAATGATTGAAGACCCAAATATAATTACCTAGAGAAAGCTAGAAGCTAAATTTTTGCTTCCTACAAGAAACAAATCTTCAGGCTGCCAAAGAAACAGTGATAGCAGGAGATATTGACTAACCTAGTTCCAAAATATCAGCTTGGGGAAGGAATAGACAGTTCTCAAAAGAATAAATACAAATGGCTAATAAATGCACGAAGACATTCTCAACTTCCTTATCCATAACAGAAATGCAAATGAAATTGAAATTGAGATTTCATTTCATACTTATCAAAATGACCATCATATAGGAAAAAAAATAACAATGTTTGGTCAGGATATGGGAGAAAAGGAACCCTCTGATCCCATTAGTGGGAATTTAAATGAGTACAGACACTAAAATCAGTATGGAGATTCCTCAAATAATTAAGAATAGATCTATTTTATGACCCTGACATACCACCTCTTAGCTATATATAAAGGAAAATTACATTAAAATACTAGAGATATGCTCATACCCTCATGTTTACTGCAGCACTACTCACAATAGCTATGTGAGAGAAAAAGCTCTTATGTCTTATGGCTGATAAATGAATTAAGAAAGCATGCTACCTACTTACAATGGTATGGTATTCATCCATAAAGGAGAAAGAAATTATGCTGTTTGCAGATAAAAAATGAATGGAATTAGAACTCACCATATTAAGTATGACAGATTGATAGACAAAAATGAAATGTTTCCTTTTGTATATATAATATATAAATATATCATCTAAGTGACTATATATACAAATATATATGTACAAAATGTTTTTAATAAAGGACTATTGAGGAGATTGGAGAGAGTGAAGAAAAAGAAAATGATAGAGGTTGAATATTATCATAACACACTGCATCTATGTCTGGGCAAACATTTTCATGACACACATCTAAGACACTCACTACAAGCTATCAAGTAAGGTAGGTAGATGTGGAATGGAGAAAGGGAGTAAGTAATAGAGAAGGCAAATTTCATTAAAGAATAAAACACATATATGTAATACACCATGGCAAAACACTTCTGAACCATTAGTGCACCCTATAAAGATGAATGACAAGAATGTGAACAGGTTCAGCCTGAGGATGGGTGCTGGTGGGAGTGGAGATGGCAAATAAAGTGTGTAATTGTGATAATAGTATACATTCACATAGGAAAATGGAACAATGAAGCTCATTGTTTTAACAAGTAATGGAAGGGGAGATAAGGGAGAGTGATTGAAGATGTGAACCTAATTGAGATATATTGTGAATATATATGAAAATATTACAACCAATACATCCAATATATGCCAATAAAACTGCTTAAATTAAAAGGGTCTCAAAACATATCACATAAAAGGAAAGAAAACACACATTTAAAGGTCTTTTCCAAACACAGACAGCAATATTTCTTACTTATCCATGGAAGATCATGGGTAGTATAGGTAATTAATGAAACAGAGAGAGTTGACTTCATTGAGTGTCTACAGAGTAGGCATTATGTTCAGTGCTATAAGTTTTTAGTTACCAAGGAATCCTGAGACATAGCCAGTACTGTTCCTATGTAGATAAGATAGCCAAGGTTCAATGTTGGATAACTTTTCATGCTACTCAGGAATTTCCTAGAACCTGAAACCAATTCCAAGACAACTGAATTTTTCAAAACAATTCACTTTTCATGCCACACATTCATACAAACTGAAACAGAACTGTTTTATTTTCAGTGTCCTTGGAATACTTCCTAATGATGTCAGTAAACAATAAGTTTCTGTGAAGCAGAAACCAAGAAGTGTGAGTCCTGCCTCTGCTGGTCTCAGAGCTTGGGGCTTCCCTTCCCTGAATGTGTCACACCACAGTGATGGCACTAAATATCCATTTGGGCAACACAGGGTAACGAAACCCATCATTAGCAGAGGGAACACTCATTTCCTATTCCAGCATAATGGCCATGCCATTAGGGAGGCAGGAGCCAGGAAATGATTGAGAAGGTCTCCATCATCACACTAGCTGCTGGCAGGAAATCAGTGCCTCTAATAAGTGACATTGACAACTCCTCTGCTGACATACTAATGAACTCAGTTGCTCTTCCTGCTAAGGCAATGGGCACTTCAATTTCTCTTTTATACATATATTTCTGTTATGTTAATGTCTTAATTTTTTTAAATTAAATAAATTTATTTTTTATGGAAACAAAAGCAAGTAACTGTCAAACAGAGGCTGAATATATTAGCTAATTAAATAATTCGTTTTATATATTTAAGGATATGTAAACCATTTTTTCACACTATGTATTCATGAGATAAATTTCACAGTGATAATCTTAATTATAATAATGTTTAGAAGATGCATACTAGCACTGTGATTTCTAATTTAGGATGTTTATTTCAAAATTGTGCAGTATATCCACGGAAACAAACTGCAGGATGATTGACAAGTGGGTTCGAGAACTATAATGGAACTGAGCTGAGGGTCTTCAAGAAATATGCTTCAAATAAAATTCTAAAGTCTCAGATCTTTCATCCAGACAAAATTGGGGAATTTCTCTGCATGATGGCTAAGAAAAAGCATACTAGGTACTGCTTGCTTTCATGGAGTGTTGCCTTTATCTTTTCGCAACAGAAATGACCATTCAGGAAATTCGAACAAGTAAAAATTAGAAATCTACTATTAACTCGACATTCATTTGGCTTGACCAGTATTCTAAACCTCTTGTTACCAGAAAAGACAAAGTATCTGGCCTCTCCAAGTGAGAAAAAACATCAAAGTTAATTAGTGTAAGCAATTGTGTATGCACAGGTCGTATGAGAGCAGGGTTGTTTAGAATAGACTGAACTGGAAGACAATCAGAAAGTATATTCCAGGTAAAGTAACTGTAAGGTCAACAGACAGATGTGTTTGAAAGGATCTAGCACAGCAGATAACAAACTGTAGAACAGAACTGCTATCATAGGTATATGCCAGGGTCCAAGTTATGAAAGGCAGCATCACTTCTCAGGTAAAACAGAGGATTTTGTTTATTAAGATAATGGAGGAAACTAGTCGAGGACTTAAAACAGGGCAATGATGATAGCAAAGTTACTTTTCAAAAGCAAATAGGAAGTACTACATATAAACTGTGATCCTGTCACTTTAGCGACAGTAATGGTTCTTGCCTAGAGCATGATATGGGTCAAGAATTGTGTGGGTGTTGTTGCTGAATGTCCTTGAGCTCTCCATTCTAAATCACTCTGAGTCTGATGACTATCTTCTGAATATTTGGGGGAAAAATATTGGCTTTGTCTCTCATCAAGGTTGTTTTGGGAACACAGTAATATAAAAATGCAAGAACCATAAGAAAGGATTGTGATCACTTTTGTCAGTCAGATTTTACACTCACTGATTCATCTCAGTTGCCAAAGGGGGAGGATTGTATTATTTTCCCCTTCACTACAGCACAAGTAAAGTTCAAATTGGTGGAATAACTTGCTGCAGGTCACAGTGCTATTGCATTATGGAACTTTAATGTACAGAATGATAATATCTGAATTTTGTTTCTAAACCACATGGTCAAATTATGTTTGTCTTGTTGAACCTGAATACACTGGGAAATTATTTTATGATGATGTTTGTCAATAAAACCAGTCATTTTAAAAGAAATTGGCAAATTATACTGAGAGAAATCATAGTCTCTCATTGTTTATTACCCTTATTACTCTTTTAATTATTACAGTCCAAAATGAAAATCCCAGGGATTTATCACTATCCACCAAACACTTCAAGGGAGATATGAAATAACTTTGAGTAGCTATACCCTTAAAAACACCCTTCTGATTTGACCAATTTTATACTTAAAATGTTATTGATGTAATAGAATGAGTGAATTCTTGATATTGTCTTTTCCACAGGGAACAGAGAGGCTGTGTAATATTTGTATATATTTTCAGGGGCTGAAACTTTAGAAAATGGTCAGCAGATAGGAAGTATATCATGTTATTACAGTACACTGTATACATTCTCACTCATATTATAAGAGGTAGTCAAAGATCTTTGGTAAAAAATCATTCTTGTGTACATTGGCTTCTTAAGAATCACAGCTAGAAATAGATGAAGTGACTAGCCTTAGATCATTTGAGGAAGAGAAAATCTGAATTGTGCTTCCTGCCCCACAGTGGGATTTTTTTTTAATGACAGTGTAAAATGTCTAGCAGGTTTTCTCCAATGATGACACGGTACCAAACTCTCCCCTCTGCTTGGTAATTTGCAGTGCAAAAGTATCTCTGAGAGCTAGGAGTGTAGTATAGGATTTGAGGGAGTAGGAATGCAAGTCATCATGTTATCTCTTCCATGAAGAGTATTCATAAACTTTCTTGAAACTAATCTTAACATGTAAGAGATAATTAAACACTAAAGTGTTAAATTCTAATGTGTGAGTGTTTTTTTTCTGCTGCACATTCAAGCCTCACAATTGTATAAATGTGTTGCTATTATTTTAAAACTAAGCAATTGAGACCCAAACGTAAGTTCTTTGTACAATAACATTGATCTGTCAGTATCCAAAGTGTAGTACAGATAGAAAATATCTTTTTATACTGAGTTAAATTTGTATGCACAGTCAGAATTGTCTCTCACTAGTGGGACAAAGTAGAGCTTTGTGTTTCTCTAGCAATTAGTCTTCTGTTGATTGAAACACATTGGAAGCAAGTACTCACTGTTCTTGCTTAATGTTCAAAGTAAATATCAATGGTTCTCTAAAGAGAGGCAACATCAACAATTAAATTATCTTCAATTAATGATCTTCTCTTATATTTTTGGCATTTTTGCTGCTTCCAAACGTTTAAATTAATCCAAATTTGTGGTTGCATTTCATATATGTTGTCATTTCAATGTAATTATTTGAAGATCACTTTACTGTAGCTTCAATTAGCTAGGGGCTATGGTCGGAGAGATACAGAGAAAGAGGAAGGAAAGAACAAAGTAGAACAAATTAGAGATGATTGTGGGGAACTCTTAAGTGACTGAGATGTCTTCAAAGGGAAGCAAATCGATCCAAGGTAAATACATATCATTTACCTTCCCCCTCTCAGAAAAGAAGTTTGTATGAGTTTGGTTTCTAAACCCTGCTGTGTTCAATCAAATATTTAATAGTGTTTTTCCTTCCACTTAGAGATATAGAATGTAAAAAGGAAGTGCATTCAGGCCATCTAGAGCTGAGTTCAAGTCCCAGTTCCACCAGTCCTGCGGCTTGAGGCATTTAGGCCATAAAAGAATGTTTGCATTTATTGATTGTCTAGTGTGGTGGAGGAAGTTCTAGGTGAGAGGCCTTTGAAGGAGCAGAGAGAACATCTCCGAAAATAAAGTCTGAGCAGACCTCTTGTAGAGATTGGCAGTGGTTTCTAAACAAAGGAACAATGAAGACATTTGAATGCATGGAACCAAACTATTGGAAAAATGGACATAATCTAATCTTTTCAGGTATTACAAAAGGGGGATCAGTTCAGAATATGAGAGGATAGGTAGCTGTCCTTCCTTGCCTGTAGTTTTGGTTTGTAAGGCTTCAGCTACTCATAGTTAATAGCATTCCAAAAATATTCAATGGAAATAACCAGTTAAAAATATTGTTAATTACATTAGAATAAATGACTATAATTGTGTCACTTTATTATTACTGTGGCCAATTTCTTGCTATATTGATATATAAACTAATATTTATTATAGGTATAGATGTACAGATACAAGCCTGCTACGTAAGCTTTCTATTGACATTATCTGTGATTATAACAACCACAGGAAGGCTTGGAACACAGACTGCTGATGAGGAAAAATAGCTATGCTGCTCATAAAGCATGAAAGAGCACCAGAGCACTAATATTCATCCCTTCATCCACAGACTTACAACTCAAATTACACCACACATATTCTGTGCACAGTTATCTCACATACTTCTTTTGATGTTTACTCTTAGAAATGGCTACCAAAGAAATTTCTGCCTACTCAAGTCTAGCCTTGTGAGCCAGTCAGCTCAGTGACTCCCTTAAGTCTTTCATGTCTATTTCACTTATCTGGTCTCTTTCACTGTGTATAGAATAGCCAGATCCTTACCATCTAGTCTTGGGGAGATGTCTACTACAAAGAATTTGAAAAAAACTTCTTGTGAGGGGCTGAGTGTTAGACTTAGTGTAGAGTGCTTGCCTAGCAGGCATGAACACCTGAGTTTGATTCCTAGGTACCATAAAGCAGGAAGTGGTGCTGTGACTCAAGTGGCAAGGCTCCAACCTTGAGAAAACCCATGGACAGTGCTCGAGCCCTGAGTTTAAACTCTAGGACTGGCAAAACAAACAAACACCTCTTGTAGGTTAATCTTTGTGATTGCTGTTCTTATTGTACTATGTAAAGTTATTACTTTTCTCTCTCTTTCCTCTTCCCATTTGTGGTTAATCTCATGAGATTACTGTATCTGAATTTGTATACAGGTATACTTTGTACACATTTATTGGTTTATTTGAAATAGGAAAGGGAAGAGGGAAAACAAGATGACTGGGACGGGGAGAAGGGAGGAAAATGGGGACAAAAATATGAGAAGGGGTATCACCTTTTGAGAAATAATGTACTCACCATTTGACCAATGTAACTGTAAGCCCTCAATACATTATCCCTACAATAAGATACAATTAAAAAAAAAACTCTTGTGAGGTCTGAGAAGGAAGATCAGGAAATGTATGGCATTTTTCAAGGTGTATAATAAAATACTGTTTCTTCCTTTAGGCCTTTAAAATCTCAGTGGTGGACTTTTATAGGGCAGAAGTAAAACTAATACAAAAGACTATAGTTAATATCATTGATTAAAAAAATAGGAAACAATAGGAAGCCAGGTGATCATTTCTGTAATCGTAGATACTGAGAAGGAGGATGGAATATTGTTCAAATCCATCCTGAGAAAAAATGTCCAAGAGTCTACAACTCCAAAATAACTACCAAATAGCCAGGTTAGAAGTATGATTTATATGGTAGAGCACAGCCACAAGCAAGCAAACCAAGTAAGCATGAGGTCCTGAGTTTAAAACTCATATACCCACAGAAAAAAAAAACCTTTGCTTATATAAAAAAAACTCTTTCATTTTCTTCTGTTCCTCCTTCCCCTCCATTTTCTCCATCTTTTCCTCCTCCTTCTTAATCTTCCTCTATTCCTTCTGCCTAGATGAAGGTTGAGAACAATTTGTTGATGATAGTCCTAAGAATAAACTTTAAATTTTTCTATATTTTGATAGGAGCTTCATGGAAATATTAAGATAATTATTGGCTCAAGCTAAAAAGTATACAATCACAAGCTCCTACCCTCTCTATCATTTTATCCCAATTCTCCAAATGCCATCCACATAGTCAGAGGATGATTTAGCAATAGCAAAACTAAGGAAGGGTGATTGTTCTGTGATGGCTACTGTAGACTGTGTAGCAAGACAACTTGAGATGCCTTTAATCAATACCTGCCTATCGGCTGCCCAAAGTGAAAAGCACTCTATCCAACAGGGGAGAGGAAGAAAGCTGACATTCTCTTGTAAAGATGAAAAATGAGCTGAGAGGTATTGTTAGGATGTCAGAAGCTATATACACTGTGAAAAAGGATTAACAATGCCTGAGACATGAGGAGACCCTAGACATGGCTTCTGTGATTGTCATCAGACATAGATATAAAAAAAAAATCAAGGGCAGTTTCACTCAATAAGGCTACGCAGAGCTGATAAGCAAGTGCTCCTATCAGTTAGCGAGTGAATCAATGAATAAAATGGGTGACAACACTGTAGTCTGTGTAATGTCAGAAAATGAAGCAGGAGGTGAATCAACAGTCTCTTTCTTGCCTTTCTTATGTTCTCCTTCCTCCTCCTTTTTTTTTCTTATGTCAATAGGATGGCATCAGGCCTGTGTACTCTCCCTTATCTTCTTCATTCAAGGCTGGCAGTCTACCATTTGAGCCATTGCTCTACATCTGGGTTATTGCTGGTAAGTTGAAGATAAGAGTCTCAAGAACTTTCCTACCAAGGCTCACTTAGAACATCTTCAGATCTCAGTCTCCTGTATAGCTAGCATTGTATGCATGAGCTGTCAGTGACAAGATAATATCCCCCTCCTCCTCCTCCCCCACCTCCTCCTCCTCCTCCATAATTATTGAAAGTACACATTATTGCCTTATACTTCAATCTTCTAACACACAAAAGTCAAAAAGACAGAAGTCAACTCTATTTGTCCTATTAACAATTAACTCACCCTTCCTAGAAAGTATTAACAACAAAAACATCAAAACAAGTCCTGAAGACCCATAAACTCCAAAAGAAAATCAGGATATTATCTTCTTAATATTAAAAATATCACGAACATTTCATTTTCCATTTTGGACAACTCCTTCAACAAAGTGTGCCTCAGCATAACAAAGATATTGTCATTTCCATAGGAATAAATCTTTTAAGACTGTTCCATTTTGATTTTTAATTATAATTATTTTTTAATTATAATTAATTTTTTCTTTGTAAGTTTTAATTACAAAAAAGTTGTCATTTTATGGGGGCCAGGATTTTGGCCTGGTGGTGGAGTGCTTGCCTAGCAAGCACAAAGTCCTGGCTTCAATTCCGAGTGCCACATACACAGAAAAAAAATGGAAGTGGTGCTGTGGCTCAAGTGGCTAGAGGTCTAGCCTTGAGAAAGCCCAAGGAGAGTGCCAAGGCCCTGACTGGTGCCAGGATGAGCACAAAAGTAAAATTTATGAATAGAATATATCTGATCATTACCCTTTTATAAATTACACATTACATTCTATGACTGAATTTAATTATGGGAGATCTTCTAGCAGTATAAAAATATTCCATAGTGGGTCCAAAGGAACCTATATAAGCCATTGTTTTTTTAGAAAAAGGAGATTCAAACACCAGAGGAACTTTTTAATAAATTTTTGTTAAAATTACTAAACTTTACTTTAATCCATTCAATGTCATGTGAATGAATTGGTGTGACTGTATGCTACTAAACGTTTCTATGTAGCCAAGTATTGTGGCATATGACTTTAACCTTAGTACTGGAGGATCAGGCAGAGAAGAGTTTCTTGAATTCCAAGTAATTCTGGGCTATATAACTTCGGTTTCCTTGCCGGTCTACTCTTTGAAACTGTCTCAAAATCAGATCAACAATTAAAAAAAAAAAGAAAAAAAAACAAACCATGCTCACCAAATGTGGTGAATCAGAAGGTAAAGTCTAGCATTGAAAATGTTTTCTATCAGTGCTATCAGCTTGACAATTATTACTCAGCACATTTGCTTTGTAACATGTTAGGAAATATATGTAGTAAAAATAAGTCATGGCAAGAAGAGTTCAAGAAAATGAAGCATTATCTTCTCGAATTGTACAGGATGTGGTAACATCTTATGATCAGGCAATTGGGATCAGATGTACATCATCTCAATGTCCCCACCCTGGCTGTGCTGAAAGAAGAGATCCAACAGTCAGGTGACCCCTACCCATCATCTTTCTACCTGATTCTGAAATTAAATATCTGTCAGGATTAACTTTGTGACCAGCATACAGCTCAACTAACCAGCCCTAGCAAGTGACATCGTCACTCTTAGGACATCTCTGGCTTCTGAAGGCTCATTTCATGGGAGCACAATTCCTAAATCCTGAAGGATACACAAACCACTCCCTTTAGAAAATGACTCTGAAGAAGTGGTCTTCACTCAAAATGGCCAAGGGAATGATTAGAGAGTGGACATATTCCTTAATTGAATAGGCAATACAGCTCTGGAACACAATAATTTTACACAAAGAACAAAACAGAAAGAAAGAAGGAAAGAAAGAAAGAAAGAAACAAAGAAAGAAAGAAAGAAAGAAAGAAAGAAAGAAAGAAAGAAAGAAAGAAAGAAATGGGAGAGTGTTCAAAATAAGAAGGTATAATAATAATTATTTCATCTAGGCTCTGTCTGTTGAGTCTCAAGGCCATATAGTATGATGCTAGATGAAAGGTCCTTCTTATCAGCTTTGACAATGTTTCTTTAAAAATCAGCACTTCATTGCATCGATTTTCAAGTTCACACTGTTTTAGACCTAAAAATATGTTATTTTTAGCTTGATGGATGAAGTAAATTAAAGGAGAACAGCATCTGTGAAGATGAACTCCTCAAAACAAATTGTTAAATTACTTTTGGAGAGGGTGAGAAGAAAAAGCTTTAAAAGTCAAAGGAATGCTGTAATGTGATTTGGCTTATCCTTGGGTTTTGTTGACTTAAATCTTCAAGATACTTTCTATTAGCTACATGATCATTTTTGTTTCTCCTGAGCATCTTATAATAGCACTTGCACACAATCTAGGCAGTCCTGTGTATTTTCTGCTCTATTTTGTACAAGTACATTTTAGTCTTGGTTACTCAAACATAATATCCTTGGAGACAGTTTTGAAAATTTAGATTGATATTTAATGTGTATTTTATTTAGATGTGCCAACAAATCCAAGAGTTTTTCCTCATAGGATCTTTAAACATTGTCCTCAATAGATAAAATTATGTACTTACTATCTAATAACCATGCACATTTGAAATCCAGTTTTCACTAATTCCACTGTTCTCTTTTCTATGTCATGCTTTTAAACTGAGAATTTTAAATAGAGTATTTTATTAGACAAACAACAGTTCCCCCACACCTCGCTCTCTCCAGGCAACTAACAGCATGCATCCCTATCACATGATAACAGTGGACTATTTCTGATTTTATCAGTTATGCCTATGGGCATCATTGATGAATGCCACACTCTGAGGCAGAGGAGAGACAGTAAGTAACATAGTGGAGAGTCCTCACACTGAGAACATCATTATGTCTCATGTTACATCAGAGTCAGTGTAAAGGACCCAGCCAAACCTTGAGTCCTGGAAAGGGTTAAGGAATTGATGATAATTATAACTTCAAAAATCGACTGATGTCCAAGTCTCTGCATATACCTGTAGTCACTGTCCCTGTACTGAACTAAATATATAAGCTTGTTAAGAGGAGCTTTGGTTTCAGAAGCCTAGGAGCTCTGGACCCCTTAGTGCCCTCTTTCTTACCCCAGTTTCTGGTCCCAGTCAGCCACAAGTCAGATTTCAGGTCAGCCCAGTCCCTTCTGTATCCTGAGTACCAGCCAACAAACAGTAGCAGAAACTAATAAAAAATATGTTAATAGTCCATTATCTTCAAAACAGTAATGAGCCTTTGTTTGCTTGGCTTCTCTGTCTTCCTAGAAGAGACTTCCTATTCCTCATCCTTATTTCATATTTTCCATGACAGATGCTACAATTACAGCCAGCACTTTCAGGTATATCCTACTCAATCATTCTTATACTCCATCTCTCAAGTTCACATGCAGTTCATTAGATAGCAACCTCTTTCTGCTTTGTTGTGTATTTTTGCTTGATGGTCTCAAAGAGAATATTACAGGAATTGAGGTTTATGTTATCTTGTTATGCTTTTATTCCTTACTTCCTATTTTATATACTCTATCCTATGTATCCTCTGCTTCCTCTCTCACTGCTGCCTTATTATGAGTACCTCATAGCCATGTGGAGCTACTTGGCATTCAGATATTCCACAGAAGTCTCTATGCTTTAATACATATCCACAAGTCCCTTTTCCCAGAGTGTTCCCTTCTTTCTGTGTTTCTACCCCATCATAGCAATTGCAACATCAGGCCAGCCTTCCACATTGAAGGCACCATAACACCCAGGATCCACAGGCAGTTATCAGTCTTTATCACTAATGCTCAGGTTCTTCTGTGTCATATCTCTTGGTAAGAAAGTACTTCATATTCTATTCAGTATATCACTGAGAAGTTAATCTGGCCAATGAGATGCAAGCAGAAATCGTATTTAAAACTGTCATGGAGAAGTTAGGAATCTCCCCTTTTCTTCTTCAAGCTCCCAACACTGGTAATGTTAGAGATAATTAAATTTCTACTACCATAAAGAAGATAATTGGTAAGACTGGCTTCTACCAATGTGTAATGGACATGTAACATTATCATGACATCATCAGTTGTTACCTGGGCTAGTGATATATCAATTGTTTGTTCACTATACCTGTTTTTTCCTCTGTGTTTGAGTATATTTCCACCTGGTTTACATTATGTCACTTCCTGTCTGTTTTGTGGGTAGTTCACCAAACCTATGAGGATATGTTTACTGTTTAGGTGTTCTCCTATCCACTACAGGGTTAGGCATATAAAATTCCCTCAAATAGCACAAGCTGTATGAAAAATATTTTGATAGTAACATTGGTATTCCTGGGGTCCACCCAAGCCCCTGAGGACAGACTAGGGATCTACTCACAGTCATGGCAAGTGCCTCCAGTGTAACCCGTGTCAGTGCAGTTGCAGTAGAAGGTAGTCCAGGACTGGGAGCAGCGCCCTCCATGTTCACAGTAGTTGGGTAAGCACCTAACAGGAAATAATGTGAAAATAAACACAAGAAACCAAGTCAGTTGATATCAAGGGGGAAAAAAAACACCACCTCATTTCCAATTGCATGAATTGATATTGGAAACTAATCCTCTGTATTGCTATATAAGCAGACTTATATGGCATGAGACAAATACAAGTGTTTTGACACAAGCACGACTTGGTAATGGGAGACTCAGGAGATGAATTAGGCTTGTGATTTGATAATCCTAGCTTTGGGATAAATATTTGTTTCATATAGAGTTAAAATGAAGAGGTTAGAATCTACAGAGTGTTTTAGCATCGAAGAAATTAATAGTTTATAATTTTTAAATGAAAGAGAAAGTGTATATATTTGAGATTATGTACAGTATGTATGTCTCTGTTTGGGTAATGGTCAGGAATCTACATTAAGCTGCACCAACACAGATGTTATATTTAACATCTGAACAGATGAAGCCTACTCACTCTACATGCAAAGGTATATTTTCAGTTTTAAAGTAACAGTGTCATCCTTTAAACAAGACCATTTGTTTAATCTGGTTGAAACCAAATTGGTATCCAGAAAAAATACTTTTACCACACAGTAAAAATCCTGCAAATTTCATACAATTTGACATCTACATTGTTTGATTTTAGAATGTTGTTTAAAATACACAAAGAAATAACAGTTACTACTATTTCCATTACTGTTATTTATGGCGGGAATTTGAGGCATGTTGTGGAATGCTGTTGTGGAATGGATACATGCTGTGTAGAAATTGAATATAGATAATGTGAAGGAAAAACATCAGAACAGGAGGAGACTAGGTTAACTGATAATTTGAAGAACTAAGCATATTTCAAATATACTGAGTAAATATAGATCAGAAATTACTTGGGCTCACAGTTGTGAAGTCATTTCTTCTAGGTAGAAGTTGTGGAATTTATAATGCAGTCATAAAAGTCAATGCATATCCTATAAAATCAATAACATTGAGGAAAGAGGCTGTTTTGAGAGAGATGGAGGAGAATGATGATGACATTGATCAAGATGTAATCATAAACTGCTTTCTTGAATGGCAGCTTCTCTGTGCAACTACTTAAAGGTAGGAACAATAATAATAAAAACGGGTACCAAGACATGTGAAAGGGTATCAATGTATGTGAATTAATGCACCTTCTATCTGGCAAATATCATGTAACCCTTTTACTAATTACAATAAAAAAAGAAAAAAAAAGAATAACAATAATAATAAATTTTAGACTTTAGCCACATCTACATCTGGCTTAAATCCCAGCTGAGACAACATAGATAGTAAGATACTATAAATAGCAATATAGTATGCACCTACTATATTCATTGTTCAAAATTAATAGCAAGCCATCAATAAATGCATATAAAAATAAATAAGTTAAATGAATGATAAATACTGGAATTGCTGAAAAGAAATCTTTACAATGAATCTGAAGTAGCAAAAAGAAAGTACTTTCACTAATTTATAAAGGGAAAGGTGCAAGTAATGAAGTTACCAGAGTGGTATATCACAATAAATGGGTTCATTGTGGAGCCACAAAGAGTCTGAGGCCAGCAAAAACTAAGATGATTTACTCTAAATGTCCTCAGTAGGTAGGAAGCCCTCCAGCAATGATTGGTTCACAGCCCAGAAAAGTAATATTTCTGCATATGTTCACAAGTATTATTAGAAATTTTCTGCTCAGCACAGCAAACATATAATTGTGCTGACAGAGCTTATGTTTGGGAAAAGCTTGTTGATAAGTTCATGATACCTAACCATGGCTTAAAGTGCAAGGAAAAGGAAAAGAGAAACTGGGATGTTTATTATGTAAATGGTTCACCGAAATCAACTAAGGAATAAATTCAATAAATAATAGCAGATTCTTTTTTTGTTGTTGATGATGTTACAAATTCTACCTTTCTCTTGAGTCCCGTCCACCCCCTGGATCTCAGTGAAGAAAAAAGTAAGCAGGTTTGTCACTGTATGACCTGGAGTCTTTGCCCCAAACAAACTGTTCTGTGAGTAAAGTTATATAAACTTGGAAACCATCCTCAGTTCCTTTGCATCTGGGCACTGAATGCTTCTGAATATCATGTGTACTGCATACTTTCCCCTATTTTCTCTTTCTAACATGGCCAAAACCTTTTCAATCCTATCTAGCTTCCTTTTTATTCCAAACATCTCTTTTTCTATCATTCTGTCACAACAATGATGCTCCATAAGCCAATTATGGAATTGGTATTCCTGGGTTCCCACAAAATATTCATTTCAGAATAGAGAGCTAGAGAAGCACTGGTGGCTGACACTTGCAAGCCTAGGTACCCCGAAAGCTGAGAATAGAGAACTAAAATTTGAAGCAGCCTGGGCAAGAAAGTCTTAAATATCTCATCTCTAATCAGTAATCAGAAAGAATAACATCACCCCATTTGTAAGGATATGGAAAGACTTGAAAAAATCATATTAGGTGAAGTAAGCCAGACCCAAAGAATATAGGCTCCATGGTTTCCCTCATTTGTAATAATTAGTACACATCTAGGACTCTCCTTAGCAGAGGATTACAATAGCTTAAAATCTAGATACATAAGGTCATATTGGATGAGACTAAATGAAAGGGCCTCTCAGATATGGAAACAAGAGATTTACCTTGTGTGATTGTCATTCTTAATGTACTTCGTTATTTCTCTTCTTTTTTGTAGCCCTTGGTTAATACCATATTATTACTGTATCTGACTTTTTTAACCTGGTATATTATATATACATTTATTTGTTTATTTGAAATAGGAAAGGGAAGGGGGAAAGCAAGAGGATTGGGAGAGGGTGGGGGGAGAGAAATTGGGACAAAACCATGAGAAGGAATATCAATGTGTGACAAGTAATGTACCTACTACCTGGTGAATGTAACTGTAACCCCTCTGTACATTACCCGACAATAATAAAAAAAAGCCAGGATGGGGGCTTGGCTCATATGGTAGAGTACCAGCTGTGAGCAAGTAAACCAAGAGAGTGTAAGATTGTGAGTTCCAGCTCTGCTAGCATCACCCAAAAAAGAATAAAAAGCTATGTAAGATAGATGCTTATTGTACAATCATGTATGTGTATATACACACATTTTTAAAGTTAGCTTTGTTTTAGTGACTGACATTGTTACAAACAAACAAAAAAGAACATTACAACATGCCACTATCATCACCATCTCATTTCTAGGCATGGGAAAGGCATTTGTTTACAATTTAAACAAAAAAAAAATAAAGGACAGAAACCAACTTCTGTCTTTCAACATGGGGAAGAAGTGACAGGTAAAAACAGTCCTGTTGCTGGTTGCATGTTTAGTTCGTGCTGTTCTCAGATCTCATTGCACTCCTAACACTTCCAAAAGCTGGTTGCTCCGGTCTGCCTTGGATTCTGTGAAATAGGCCAGGCCATTTTCAAGATTGTCCTCATTTCACTCAGGTTGGCTGAGCTGGGATTTTGGTAACATTTCACTAACACAACTTTGAACTTTTGTAAGACAGCATCCTAACATTACACAATGCAATGAAGTCACATTTTTTCCTTAGACTACACACATGAAAATCTTTAAAACTCAAGATTATTCAATCTAGTTGGGCACATAGGGAGAGGGGCTTGGGAAGAACTGAACATATCTCTAACAAGCCCCACACAAACTTTGTGTTACAATGCTAACAAATTCAATTTACCACTGAAAATATAAATAAAAATGTATTTGTCTTTGGTCACTGAAAGAACCAATGATGCATTTCTGGAAGAGAAATTACATGGGTAAGGGAAAAATAATATTCCTAGACTAAGGAAATGAGTGAGAAACTTTGTAGGCCTGCCTTGGAGCTGGGTTCAGCACACACTTTAATGAGCAAAACTAGTCTGTAAAGTAGGCATTGGAATTAAAAGATTCATAAATCAGGTGCACTTATTTTAACAGGGAAATTTTATGGGTGCAATTTGCAGATTCTTTTACCAGTTTGTTTTAATTGATGTTTGTTTATTTCTTCTCTCTACATGGCATAATCTGCACTCTTAAAACACAAACTCAAGGGAAGAATGGCAGAGTGCTAAAGAGAGCAAAATATGAAGTATGTCACAATCTTAGACATTGGCTCCTTAATTCAAATTTCAAGGCGATCACTCTGAATTCTTTCTAGTAATGTCTGGGTAGTTTGCCATCCTCTAGAATGCAATATTTTAACATGAATATTGTTAGTAGTTTTACATTGTTCAAGAACTTTGGGTTCAAGAACTTTAAGGGAACACAGTGATAGATCACAATATGAACTGCGAAAACATGACAGACAGATCACCAGCTGTTTGGCCTCTCTATAAACACAAAGTATGGGAAAATTTAAGACAGATGACAAGAAGAGTTGAAGGAAAGCCATAGAGGATGGAAAAAAGTGATTTTTTAAAATAATTATATGAGGACTTATAATTTTCCTCCAAGTGAAAAAAATTAATTCTTCCAAAGAAAAAAAATCATTGGTAAATGGAATTGTGGAAAGTTTCATGCACTTACAGCATAAGTTCAACATAATTCAGCATAAGATGCTATGGTTTTAATAGTGTGGTTGTTTTATTGGTATAGTTGGTGGTTCATAAAATATTAAAAAGAAAAGAATTTTGTTTAATGGCTGATGCACAGCAAAGAAGACCTACCAAAGGCTTCGTTAAACACAGTAAAGGTTTTTGTAGGATCTGGGCAGACTAGAAGCAGAAACTTCTGAGAATGGAAGTCAGAATCCCATTTTAAGCATATCGACAAGCAGACTTAAAGCACAATACACAGTGTCTTCTGTGTCATCAGGAAGAACAAATAGATCCCCACAATTAGGTTTTAATTTGGGAAGATTCACAGCAGAAGCATGAATTTTTGGCTCCTCTGAAAATCCAGGTAACAAGTAACCAAGATTCATACTTATAAGGTACACATTTATATGATGAATAGAGTCCCTTCTTCTGAATTTCAGACTTTTTACAGCTGCATACCGGACAGCAATACATATGGGTATAGTAAATAACACAACTTTGTGTATCTAATGCTCCTACTGATCTCTATGTCAAAGTACTCTCCATAATCTTCACTATCAAAGCTGATACCACCTTTACCAATGTTCAAGCCTCCAAAAATGAGGGTGCTTCTCTTCTTTCACAGCCTAGATTGGAGGTGAAAACAAGCATTGACAACTCTGCTTTTACAATCTGCCCACATCCAGATTACTTTTCATCTTCGCTGATATGGTGCTGGTTATGAATCACCAGCAACTTGCAGATGAAGAACTGAAATTATCAGCTCACTTATCCCTTAGCCTCGAACTTTGACCTCTCCTGTCAGCTCTCACTCAAGAACAGGAAGGGTGCTACATAAACTAAAAGAAAAAGAAGCGTTCTTCACTGTCCTCTCCAATGGCTTCGTGTTTTTTCTCAGGACAAGAGCAAAAAACTTAGAAAATTTACCATTTTCTACTGATACATACTCTGTCCTTTTAACTTGCTAACCTCATCTCTGTCTTTTGCCCTATCTCTTCCAGCCATATTGACTTCTCTACTATCCCCAAAGTCTAGTTTGAATGTTTGTCAGTACTCAGAAAGCTTTTCCCCAGAGTGGCATTACTAAGTATATGATGGAATCTATTAGGTAAGTCTGGGGCAGAAGGGCCTTAGGTCACTGGGATGTGCTCCCAGAGTGTATTTCTCATGGATACCCCTGAGTTCTCACCACTGTGTTGTTACAACTGAAGGAACTTTACAAATATGGGTTTAATTAATCCCTTTACTGCATTTGGTGTGTGTGTGTGTGTGTGTGTGTGTGTGTGTGTGTGTGTGTGTGTGTGTGTTATTTCATTGTGCTCATAAAAAGCTGATTAATTCATTCATGGACATACTCAAATGAGCAAACAGGGCAGTCACTCAATAAATGGTTGTCAATGGAAAGATTAAATGAACTTCCTGGGGAATGACAGTCAGCTGTGCTCCTTTTAGCTAAGCCTTGTCCATTATCCACAGTCCAGCCAGCTTCCACTTGGCTACTGCCATCTTAGCAGCCCCTGAGAACACTAAGTGCCTGTTGAGACGGAGGAAAGTCTGGTCTTTTTCTGAGGAGATGGTGATGCAACGAAAGAGATGGTTTAAGTGCTGTTTGTATAGCTGTGACCAGAATACACAGGAGAAGAACTGAGTGGAAGGAGGGTTTATTTTGGCTCATGGTTTCAGAGGATTCAGTCCATGGTTGTTGGTCCTATACATTTTTTTATCAGAATTTCATGGGAGTGATGAGGGGGAGGAGTCTGTGTTCTCTCAGTAAAAGAAGGGACAAGAGATCAGATTTAATATTCAATGGTACAACCCCTAGTAACTTGTTTGTAGCTGCCAAAGAGTTCACACAACCCCATGTTGTACCACCAACTGAAGACTACTCAATTTATTAGTTTGTTGGAGACAGAATTTTATATTTATAGCAGACCCTTGTGTGCAGCCATAAGCATTGAGTTATTTAAAATAGATAAGGGAAATCTGAGTGGATAAATCAATGGGTACCATGAACTGTTTCATTTTTTGTGACTGGGTGGAGATAAGAATGAAGGCTGAAGAAGTGGCACTGTGGCTCAAGTGGTAGAGTGCTAGCCTTGAGATGGAGAGCTCAGAGATAGCACACAGGTCCAGAGTTCAAGTCCCATGACCACAAAAACAAAAACAAAGCAAAAATAAAGAATGAAGGCTATAATTCTTTATGATTAGTCTGGCTGTGGGGCAGGACTGATGAGCTCTAGCAACTGGATTACCTAAGGGATTAGAAAGATAATTGTCCCCAAAGTAATTCAGAAGCAGAACACTCTCACACACTTCAATTTAGAATCTGTTGTATATACATAATATAAATGTCATTCTTGGGGAAATATTTCCATAATTTTGATAGATTTCTTTTGTATGTGTTCTAGTCCTGGGGCTTGAACTCAGGGCCTGGGTGTTGTACCTGAGCTTCTTTGGCTTCAAGCATAGTACTCTACCTCTTGAGCAACAGCACCACTTCCAGCTTTTACTCAGTAGTTTATCACGGATAGGAGTCTGACATACATTTCTATACAGGCAAACTTTGAAATGTGAGCCTCAGATCTCAGACTCCGAATAGCTAGGATTATAAGCATGAGTCCCTGGGGCCTGCCTTTGAGAGGTATTTGAATACCTAAAAAGCCCAGTGGGGAATTAATTAACCTTATCCGTGTTAATTGTTTTGGTATTTTCTATCTTTACCTAGGTGTTCAGAGATTAGATAAGGATGTCATCATTCTAGCCATTTTAAGCAACTATTCATTTTCTATCTTGCCTCCCACATAGATGTGAATCAAGACACTGTTTGATCTTGGCTTTCTTGGAGGACTGCTTTGTCAATAAATTTGATAAGGAAACTTTTAAGATGGTGAAAATCATATCTGAGTAGTGTGACTATAACAGCGAATGAAATTTTATGAGGATTAATAACATGCCCAAATAGGAAACCAAGAAAGGGAGTTATGCTACACATGTGTAACAGCTGTACTCTCAAACTCTTCAAGCTATCTCCTCTGCCAATGCCAGAATTCTTAATCATATTTCTGGTAGATCTCAGTAGTATAGTAAAGCTCAATGGCTTAGAAGGAATCTTATTTTATGCCATTTTCAGTCTTGAGCAATCAAATTAAGGAGCCTAATCATCATTAATATACAGTTCACAAAGAATATTGCATTGTTTGTTTCTGGAAAAAAAAGTCCACTATAAGGAATCAATTTTTGTATTGTGTTGCCATGAATTTTCTTCACTAAAGAAGAAATATAAGAGACTTTAAACATACATTTAAAGGTAAAGGATAGCACCCAAGCCCCAAGTTAAGGTCCCCGATACTGACATTTTTTAAAAGAAGAGTGAAAGAGAAAAATTTAGAAAATAAAATGGACATGACTTGATAGTTAGAGAGATAAAGAAGGACATATCAAAGATAATCCCATGTCAGGAACCCCAGTTCCAGCTCAGATAAATAGCCAGATGTGGGGTTTCCTAGCTACTTAACCATTGGATGGTTTACCATGAAGGCAAGGAAATTAAAAAAAAAACAATTTTGATACTTACTTTGTGCTTATAATATTTAGACAATTTGCACAAGTCATTATTACTAATGAAAAAAATGGTGCAACTGTTCTCAACTTTAAAAACCATCCAAAACTATAATTAATTTCACTGAAGTTTAATGCTCTTTTCAGACATATGAATTTTGTAAGTGCTTGCAACATTTTGTTAATTAATGCAGAAGGCTGATGTGTTTGGAAGGTAAATACATGACATGTGGTTTTATTTGCACATCTCTATCTCCTTTTATTAGTAGACAGCCACAGAGAGAAACTCAACCTGTATAGAAAGTGATTCTAAAAAGCCGGTCTTGGCTGTGCAGTGGATGGATCAGGAGGTCAAAGGAAGAAGTCCAGTTAAATGGGGAAGGAAAGGTTACCTAGTGAAGTACACTCTGGGATTGAATGACAGTAGACCTGGAATGCTCCAGCCTATCAGGACATTGGCAGGACCCAGTTCCCATAGTAACAGTGGAGCACAAAGTGAAAGTTCTCTTTATACATAAAGCTCCCCAGACTCAGTGAGTTTCCAGAGCTCCAGCAAGAACACAGTATGGATTGAAATCAACTCCCTCACCAAACTCTAGAAATTACATTACATAGATGAAGCCTCTGCTTCTTTAGAACAAATCCCATCTGAAAATTCACTCCTAATGATCACCCTTCATTAGAATCCTCTATTGATCTGTGTAAAGTTTAAAATCCCTTGAAAAAAAAGAAAACTAAAAGGAAAGGGCTTTCCATCTAAGGAAACAGAGGCATGATCAGTGTGCATGAATATTATCCTTCTATTCTAGTTTAGATTTTAAAATTCTTATAACATAAATACCCCCCAAAAAACTTCAACTTAAACATATTTAGAGGGAGTAGTTTGTTAAAATATATATGAACATAAAATACAGTCAAAGCCGGTGGCTCATGCTTGTAATTCTAGCTACTCAGGAGGCTGAGATCTGAGGATCCTGGTTCAAAGCCAGCCTGGGCACTAAAGACCATGAGACTCTTATCTGCAATTAATCACTAGAAAATGGGAAGTGGGGGTGTAGTTCAAGGGGTAGGGCAGTAGCCCTGAGCTAAAGCACTCAAGGACAGTGCCCAGGCCCAGAGTTAAAGCGCTAAGACCCCCTGCCAAAAAAAAAAGTCAATATAGCATGGTGTTGTTGGCACACACTGATAATTTAGCTTTTTGGGTTTGAAACCAGCCAGGGTAAAAGACTTCCTAAGACTCTTGTTTTTGCCTGTCCTGGGGTTTGAACTCAGAGCTTGGGCACTGCCCTTAGGTTTCCTCAAGATTAACACTCTACCCTTGAGCTAGAGCACTGCTTCCAGCATTTTCTGAGGATTTGGTACCAAGGTAGTGAACCAGGGCTTCATTCATGTGAGTCGAGCACTCTACCACTAGGCCACACTCCTGGCCCCTAAGACTCTTATCTCCAACTAACCACTCAGAAGCTGGGGTATGGCTCAAGTGGAAGATGATCAACTTTGAATAAAATAGCTAATCAAAATGGGAAGGTCTTAACTTCAAGCCCCAGTGTAGGCCTACACACACACACACACACACACACACACACACACACACACACACACACAAACACTTGGTGTTCTTACACGAAGATATAAGAAAATAGTTTTTCCTTGATGTTAAATTTCCCTCTTGTCCACTTCTCCCATTTCCCATAACAGACTAATGTGAAAGAGAACTCCTGTGGGTATGCCTCTGAATTTCCCAAATGTTCAGAAAAAATGACTCTCTGTAAATGGACCTGAATGCAGTTTTGTTCTATGCTTCTTTTTTAGAATTCCCATCCCTTCTTCATGCATCTGAAGGTCAGTTTCAATTTCTGTACACTTCCCTTGGAGACAAAAGAATAAAACATTTCAACAGTCCTCAAAATGCAAGCTGACTAATGTAAGCTGTTTAATAATGCTCATACATTAAAAATCAGCTAGGTTGCCTTTCTTTGTCTGTTTGCTTTAATTAGCAGCTGACCACATTGATCTTGTTTTGGTCAGATAGTTTTTCTGAAAGCTTTAGAAACCTATTTCTATGCCTCTCCAGCCTAACAATTACCATAATCCCATTTTACCCCCATGGTTGGATCTTCATTGTAATTGAAATTTGTTGTAATTACAGCAGATGCAGACATTAAGGAATTAAGTGAATAAAAAGAAAAGTGTCAAAAGTCCTATTACTAAAATTTTCATGGTCTAGTTCACTGCAGGGAGCCAATTGTGGGATTGGTGATGAGAAGATCCTCAGATAATGCACAAGCAGTGGTGGGCAATAAACTTGCAGCTCACATCAGTGATCTCATACACAGTGCTAGGTCTCAGGAAGATGTGCACAGCAGCATGCATGCCTGGCCTTTTGCTGGCTATTGATACTCACTGAATAACAAATGGCAAATATCTTCCCTTCACTCCACTGTACATGGTTAAAGTTTTTTCCATATATTTTTATTGTAATTAATAGAAGGGTTACATTATATTCACCAGATAGAAGATGCATTACTTCACAAACATTGATACCCTTTCTCATGTTTTGGTCTCCATTACCCTCCACCCGCTCCCACCCCTCATCTTGTTTACCCCCTTCCCTATCCAATTTCAAATAACCAATATGCATATATCTAATATATCAGATAACAAGGGGAAATAATGTAACAATATGAGATAACCAAGGGACAGCCAAAGAGATGAGAGAAAACATAGTACATTGAGGACAGCAATCACTCATTATATGGCTTTTGTTTCTATGTCTCATACTATATGGCCTTATGTATCTAGGATTTGTTCTATTGTAAATCTTTGTTAGGAGAGCACAAGGTTTCTACTGATTATGACAAATGAGGGAAACCATTGAGCTTATGTTCCTTTCAGTCTGGCTCACTTCACTTAATATGATTTTTCCTAAGTCTTTCCATTTCCTTACAAATGGGGCCATGTCATTCTTTCTGACAGCAGCATAGAATTCCACTGTGTATATATACCACATCTTGTTGATCCACTCATCAACTGAGGGTCATCTGGGTTGGTTCCATATCTTTGCTATGGTAAATAGTGCTGCAATGAACATTGTTGTGCTAGTGGTTTTAGTTTGCTCTTGTTTCTGGATGATTGGGTAAATACCAAGTAGTGGAATTGCTGGGTCATAGGGGAGTTCTATGTTTAGTCTTTTGAGGAACCGACATACTGCTTTCCCTAGTGGTTAAACAAGTTTGCACTCCCACCAACAGTGTAGTAGTGATCCCTCCTGGCCACATCCCCACCAGCACCTCTTATTATTAGATTTCTTGACTATGTCTATTCTAACTGGAGTGAGGTGGAATCTTAGAGTTGTTTTGATTTGCATTTCTTGTATGGCCAGAGATGCCAAGAATTTCTTCATGTGCCTATAGGCTACACAAGTCAATTTATATAATTCAACACATCAAAAGGAGCAAGGACAAAAATCACATGATTGTTTAAATACATGCAGAAAAGGCATTTCACAAGATTCAACACCCCTTTGTGCTAAGAGCTCTGGAAAAATTAGGAATCCCTGGAACTTTCCTCAGTATTATAACAACTGTATATGACAAACTCACAGCTGACATTATACTTAATGGCAAAAAGCTAAAGCCATTTCCTCTAAAATCAGGGATGAGAGAAGGATACCCCCTCTCCCACTCCTCTTTAACACAGTATTGTAATTCCTAGCCAGAGCAATAAGGTAAGAAGCAAGCATAAAGGGAATGCAAATAGGGAAACAGGAAGTGAAACTTTCCCTCTTTGCAGATGACATGATTCTGTATTTAAAGAACCCTATATTCAGTGGAATACCCATCAATATCCCAACATCATTCTTAAAAAAATAGAAGAGTCAACCCAAAATTTCATATGGAATAATAAAAGACACCTTATAGCAAAAATTCTTAGCAGAAAAAAACAGCGCAGGAGGAATTTCAATACCAAACTTTAGACTCTATTACAGAGCTATAGTGACCAAAACAGCTTGGTACTGGCACAAGAACAGGCCTGAAGACCAATGGAATAGTACTGAGGACCCAGATATTAACCCACAGACCTATGGCCACCTAATCTTTGATAAGGGAGCCAAAAACATAGAATAGAAGAAAGACAGCCTCTTCAACAAGTGGTGCTGGCAGAATTGGTTAAGCACCTGCAGAAAACTAAAATTGGATCCTTCTTTTTCACCTTGCACCAGGATTAACTCCAAATGCATCAAAGATCTTGAGGTAAAAGGAGATACACTGAAAACTTTACAAGAAGGAATCAGAGATACACTAGGCCTCCTTGGCACAGGTTGAAACTTTCTTAATAAGGACGAAGAAACACAACAAATCAGAGAAAATCCAAATAAGTGGGACTGCATTAAACTGCAGAGCTTCTTTATGGCAAAGGACATAGCTAGCAAACTAACTAGAAAGCCTACAGAGTGAGTAGGAGAAGATCTTCACTAACCATACAACAGACAAAAGCCTGGTATCTAAAATATACCAGCAGCTCAAAAAATTGAATCACTCCAAAACTAATCTCCAAAGAAGCAACCATCCCATTAAAAGACAGGTCAAAAACGTAGAGATTCTTCTCTCATGGTTAAGTTTATAACCAGTACAGTGCTTTGGGCTTTTTACAGGTCAATTCTTTAACACCACAAACACTCAGAATGAAGAGTTGATCGGTTTCATCCATTCTAATATTCCCACATCATTCTTAAAAGAAGCAACCTTACAAGCAAGGGAAAAGGCACTTTAACTTCAAATAATAAAATTATACTTACCAAAAAATTCACAAAGAAGCTAAACTATATTAGTCCATTGTCGAGCATGCTGACTGAAGAGGACTGAACTAATCTAATCTGTCAATTTATCTAAGTGACCTAGAAATGTTCCATCAGAATAGAAATACACCACATGTTTTGCAGAGGGCCCTGGATTTTATGAGAAATTTAATCCAGTGGCTTCATTTCACATCTCACAGAATAAGGGTATATATTTCATGGAAGAGGATTATTTCACTTAACAAATTAAGATGGCACCTCAGTTTGGATACTGCGGCTAAACAGGAAATGAAAAAATACTAGAGATTGCCAGATTACGAGGATAATTTTGTCATTGATTTTATTTTCTTTTGCTTTGTTGGTATAATTGGGATTAGAATTCATATTATGCTGGCTCGTTTTACTTTCTCTAACAACTTGAGTTATGTCTCTATCCCAGCCTTTTCTGGTTATTGTGGTGCTGGGTTTTCTTGGACTTTTCAGCCATGGCTGACTTTGAATTTTGATTCTTTGGATCTCAATGTCTTGAATAGCTAGAGTTACAGACAGGAATCACAAGTGTTTGGCTACTAGGCTGATTTTATTTACAAATTTTAAAAAATTATTTGGGTCGCATTATGAATGGGAATATTTTTTCTTTTTAGTGCTTTCCACATTATTGTTAAAATGATTATTCTGGCAAAGTAAATCTGAGCTACAAGGTAAGCTGAGGCTCTGGGTTTATATGCTCCCAGGTGAAGTTTCTAGAAAGAACCAATTTAGTTGTCCCTTGAATAAATGAAATATCAAAGATCCAGATTCCAGGGAGAATCAGCCCATGGAGCTGGTTCAGAGTTTTCAATCATTTTCTCCTTTTCTTGTTTTTGGTCCTTTTATGCAATCATTCTCTAAATTTTAAATTTAAATGATACCCTTTCAAATGTGTTTGTATCAGATTTTCAAACCACATGTTGAATGTGAACTCTGAAGACCTGGATGGCAATTTAAATTCCCAGGAACTTCTGATAGTTATTGATGGAAAAGGAGGTTATAAGATAGGCCTCAGCAGGTCTGATAGGTCCCCATGCAGTTGGAATGGCTGAAGAAGAGATCTACTCCACAACTTCAGCCACTTATACCCAGACAAGCTGGCGAACATTTCTGAAGGCCAGTTGTCATAGCCAGTGCACAATAACAAAGCAAGAAGATGCAAAAAAGTGAGCACGAAATCAGCATAATACCAAATGGTGGGAAATGTGTGTTAATACACTAATCTAAATTTCACATCTGTGAAGTCTGCACACAGTCCTCCAATCTAAAGGAAAGAAAAGCTATTAAATCTTCTTTTGAAGGCTTCATGGCAAGACTCGCTAAATCTATCTGCTATTGTAAGGAGTGATGTCCAGAGGGTTGTCTTTTTTTTTTTTAAATAATGAGCAGCTACTTATATGTGAACCACTATATAGCAATGAAAACAGAGTACACAGATAAAATTCTGGGGCTAATTTTTAACAATAGTATGGGAAAATCTCAAAATCTCAGACATCCTGACATAAAAACCCTCCATTGCTTTCTCAGACCAAGGTTACAAATAATTTCACATAGACCTCAAATTTTATTTAGAAAAAACAAAAGGGTTTCAGTTCATTAAAAAAAGAAAAGAAAAAATTAGCCATTCACATACTTGAAGCTCAGAGGATATGGTTTACACTGCAGTATCGAAGTCTTTCTTTGAGTTTTCCTTTCCAAATTTGTTTAGATTTTATTCCCTAGGGGAAACTAGGACTCTCAATCTGGGCCATATGGTGGTGACCACTGTCACAGCCTCTGGAATCCCCAGACAGGGTGAGCTGATGCCCCTAGAAAGTTGGAAGTACCCAGGATGCCAATCTGTCCAGTGAATTAAAAAAAATCTTAGTTCTTTAAATTTCACATCAAAGATTATGTGATAGTACTAAAATTGTTTGAATGTAAGATTGTCAAGGAGAAGATGTGGTGATGCAGTTCAAGGTGAGCTGAGATTGTCCTGTGTTTCAACTGGGGGGTAAACTGAGCTCTGATATAGGGATGAGATGGAACAGTCACACATTCCAGACATCAGATGAAGAAATCAAGTTCAAATCCAAATTTTGCTAGTTTCTAGTAGTATAAAATTTGCAATTATCCAAATGTATTCAAACTTCAGTCTCTTTTTTTAAAATTTGTGCCATGACCAGAAGCAATATCCGGATTACTGTGAGCCTTGAAGAGGATCTTGCAGAATGTGACAACCTAGGAACTCATTACTACCATTTATACTTGGACATGTTTGATGTTGTAAGATTTGGAATATAAGATTTTCTTTTTCTAACTGGCATCTTTGTGGAGATGGGGAAAGAGGGATGGAAGGAAGGAGGGGGAAAAAGAAGAGAGTAAAGAAGATTGCTATGCTCAGTTACTTATCATAATTCTATTTCATGTTGCTAACCACATGAGCTTCTAAGAAAAGTCCAAACTCATCCTTGCTCACCCAAGTTTCACCTATGTCCTCTCCAGATACAGTAACTCAAGTTTCCTGGGATGGACTGAGCAGTCACTTCTGTTTGGTTCAGAAGGATCCAGGAATACAAAAATAAGAACAGAGACTTGAGCTGCACACGGTGGTTGCTCATGGTCCTAACATCTTAATCAATTTCTTACTTTGTGTCTCTTCTCAGAATTTTGATTCTGTTAGCTAAAATTGGTGTCTTATGTGCACTTAAATGACAAATAATGTAAGGAAACTATCATTGGGTTCTTTTTCATTTTATTATATTTCTTTTTCTCATTCTAGGAAGTGGTGTTCTCTCAGTAGGTTACTCGTAACAAAAAGAATAAAGCCATTTTTTTTGCTTTGGTTTTCACAACATTTTTAAGTAGTTTATACCCTCAGCTTTGAAAAGTAAAAACAAAAAGGTATGGTCACATAAATCAGAAGTGCCCACCCTTGATTTTAAAGCATTTGGGGAAAAAGATGACATTTCGGAATTCAAACAAAGGCTGAATTATCTCAACACCAGGAGAACAAGATGCAGTTGAGCCTCTGAAAATGCTGAGCCTGGAGAATTGAACCTGGAGTCTTGGCTTTTCACAGTATTCCCCAGCTAGTCAATATGGCTGTCCACTGCTGAGTTTGACCACCTGACACATCCAATTGCAAAAAGTTGTTTTATTTTGTGGTCATGGTGACAGGAAACCTATAGGAGATCTGCCATCTACACTATATACATGGGCAAAAAACATGAAGCCATATTTAGAAAAAGAAGCAAAACTTTAAAAAGGGAGTTTGGGGACATGGCACAAGTAGTAGAGAACTTGCCTAACAGTACCTTTAAAAAAAAAAAAAGAAAAGAAAAGAGGGGGAAAAACAAAAAAGAAAAATGGAGAAGAAAACACAAGCTTTATAAATTTCAATTATGGGACTCCTTGGAAGAAGCTCTTTTGATCTCGTTTAGATAGACTGATCTATTTTAGCCAACGTGAGAAATTATGTAAAAGACAAAATTCCCAATAGAAGAGCTAGCATCATATCTTTTTTTTCCCCCTCCTATCCCCCCGCACACACACCTTGTGTAATTCAGTTATATAGTAAAACATACTTTTGGAAAGCTTTACTCTATTCTGATTAGGTTCTGATAAGAAAAGTTATTCAGGGCTGAATTTGGTCCTAGCTTGCAGGAGGACCTGGGTTTGATTCTTCAGTACCACATGCAGAGAAAAAAAACAGAAGTAGTGCTGTGGTTTAAGTGGTAGAGCTCTAGCCTTGAGAAAGCTCAAGGCCAATGTTCAGGCCCTCAGTTCAAGCCCCAAGTCTGGCAAAAAAAAAAACAGAAAAGTTATTCATTGTAGCAATTGTTTCCAAGGGCCTATTGTTAAGAAGTATAAGTTTGTTTTTTAGTAGGCTTTCAAACAATTAGAGCTGGTGGAAGAAAGGCATGGGGCTAAAATATCCATGTTTTGTTTTCTTATTATTTGGATACTCATTAGCTTTTTGCTTAGGCTGGCCTCAGACTTTGACCCCCCTGAACTTTGCTCCCAAGTAGTAGAGATTACAGGCATTTACTATAACACTCAGGCCTAGGAATACAATGATGCAACCCTTTTACATCCTTATCTTTCTCTGAGAACATTATATGTCAAATATTTATTACTATCATCTTTGAGATCTTTTCACTGTGGTTGCAAATGTCCATTTGAGTTTAAAAGACAGGCCAATTTTTTTCGATTTCTACTCAAGATATTGTGTGTGTGTGTGTGTGTGTGTGTGTGTGTGTGTGTGTGTGTAAACTTTAGAAAAATAAAGCTGAGCTTAAATTTCAAATCATTCTCTGCTCATCTATTTCTGTTAAGAGCATCTGTAATGGTCCCATCATTTAGTGCTAACATTTTTAATACTATAGAGGCTAGTGTTGTTTAGAAACATGATTCACAATATTCCCAATCATGTTGTCATTCAAGTGTAATATTTACAATGCTCCTGAGACCACTGCTGTGTGCTTGTGTTTTTGCAATCCTACTGATACTATTTACTTGACTTCCAGGCTTCCCACAACCATTGGTTGCAGCGCCCTTTTGCTGACAGAATTAATAATGACTTGATGGTACCATTATTTTCTCACCTAGCATCATATCTTAAACACATATTCCTAGCTGTTTGGGGACTGTGGTTTGAATCCAGTCTGAGATTACATTTGAACCAAGAGCTCAATGCAGAGGTGGGTGCTTATTATTCCAGCCACAGAAAAAGCACAATATCTGGGTGCAATAGCATGTACTTATCATCCTCTGTGACCAGGAAATCACAGAGAGGAAGATCACAGTCCAGGCTTGTCCATTCATAAAGTAACACCCTATCTCAAAAATAATGCCAAATGTCTATAGGTATAGCTCAAATGGTAGAGCACCTGTCTAGAAAGCACAGGCCTTGAATATATTCCTTAATACTTCCAAAAGGTAAAAGCAAAGGAATAATCAAAACACTGCCACCACCACCAGCAAAACTCCTACTTGTGAATTATATGATCATGGTGGTAGTTAGAAATCAACCCAGAGATATGAGACAGACAAATGTCTTCTAAATGGTTCTGTAGACATTTCCATTATAACACATGCATGTTCGAACTACCTGACATCTTTTCTCGCCTTTGCATAAAAATCCTCTATGCTATTTTTGGTATAACAGAATATAAATTCTCAAAAGCAACAATCTCATTCTTTGCCTGCACTTATATTGTGTTATATCACACATCATATTGTTTATATTTATATTGAACATGCAGGTGATAACTAGTTCTTAAATAGTGGAGCGTATCTCTCGGTTTGCTTTTAATTTTTCCTGGTAGGGGCTAAGGAAAAATGGTGGAACTCATCCTTCTTGTTACCTGAGTGATAGATGCCTCAATCATGTATGTCAGTTTTTGGAAGTCTCTCTCTACCGAGGCCAAAATCTTTCTGGAATCGGTGTCTTGTGTGATACCACTATTGGTAGAATCACCCCAGAAGCCTCCTAACATATTTTCTATGTCCAGGGTCTTTAGAAGATGAGGGAGAATAGACTTTTTTCTCTCCTTTTTTGCATCATTCTTCCTAAATGCATATGTAAAATGCATTCACTGTTTCTAACAAATCTTTAATATTAGAATTAGGGTAGTATCCTCAAGGTAAGGCCATGATAATAATTATTTAAACAGATCAATAAAGCAACCTGTTAAGACAGTTTTGAAAGGAAAAAGAAGTTGATATCTAGGCATCCTCCTTTTGGTGTTTAAGAGTTTTAGCAGTTAAAAAAATTGGCTATAAGTAGAGTATGAACAAATGAAAAAGTAAGTCCCACATAGCAGATGTAAAAACAGGCACAAAAAAGATGATGAAAGACCAGTTTTTATTGTTTAGAGCCAAGAAAGTCAAGAGTAATGCTGCTTAATTCTCTTCATTTGTCTTTGGTGCTATTTCTACAAGCCACTTTCTCCATACTACCAATAATCCTTTAAGTTGGCCATGTGGCCATCAGTGAACCACACAGAAGTTCCTGGTGTTCTATATGATTATTAATTCTAGATTTGAGTGTTCAAAAGCATGTTATATTCATGAATTGTCCTGAATAGAGAAGAGTTTTATAGCCTCATGCTGATGGCTTGCATCTATAATTCTAACTACTTAGGAGCTGAGACCTGAGGACAGTAGTTTAAGGTCAGCCCTGGAACTGTAGCCCAACTGGTATAGTCAGCTTTGAATGAAAAGCTAAGGGACCTGTTTCAGGCCCTGAGTGCAAGTCCCAGTACTGACATTATAAAACATAACTTAAAAATAAAATAAAATAAAATAAACAGTTATGTGAGCACATGCAATTGTAAAATTTCAAAGTGCTCACAACCAATTGATACATGCATGTGTGCACACAAATGTGTGTATACAGCCACTGTGCAATTCTGCAGAAAAGACACATTTAGCTTTCTTACTCTAGCATTTCTCATCTTACTTGCACAATACCATTAACATTAGTTTAGCTCCCTGCAGTGAAGGAAAAATTTGGATGACACTATAATGTGATGAACTCATAAAGAAATATCTATTGAATCTGCTGAGTCAATATTTCCAAAAGACTGATCCATAGATAGCCTAGTGTGTTTGATATAATGTAGATTCTAAGTTACCAGTCCACATGGAGTTAATTAGAATCTGTAAGCTTATAGAGTATAAAAATATGCATGTAAAAGAGATTTCCAAATGATTTCCTTTTTCACAGTCCAAAATATGAACTTGCTAGCCAATAGTATGGAGGCTACATTTTAATATTCCTGTAACCCACGGGGCTCTCAGGTGGTGCCTCTCACCTGTAATCCTACCTACTCAGAAGGCTGAGATCTGAGGAACAAGGTTAAAGCCAGCCCAGGCACAAAAGAACCTGAGACTCTCATCTCCAATTAACCTCTAGAAAATGGGAAGTGGGGCTTGGCTCAAGGGTATGGCACTAGCCTTGAGCTGAACAGCCCAGGGACAGTGCCCAGGCCCAGAGTTCAAGCCCCATGACCCACAAAAAATAATTTAAAAATGGTTAACATTATAGATTCTTTCATTTCCTGCATTTGTGTTAGTAAAAAGACACAAATGACTTCACCTAGGTAGTGATAGAATCTTTATAAGGCAGTCTTTTACATTAAAATCATCTCATCCCAATATGTCAGTTCTCTCATATTCACGGGGCCATTAGTCAATAGGATTATGAGCTATGTGAACAAATATTGCAAAAGACTGATATATGGAATTTGATTCACCATTCACATATTTACATGGACAGCTTTCCAACAGCCCAGTATTTTCAAAAGTGATGAATTAAAAAATTACCTCATGTATTTCTTAACCACTTTATTTTAAATAAGGGAATTTTAGACTCACTTGGCAAAAAATGGAAGTACCTCTCAAAGTTAGAAGATGCTAGAGAGTCTGACAATGACAAATGAATAATAACATTGCTGTATAAAAATCTTTTAGGTATTTGAGGAAAACTATAGTGGCACAGAATAGATGGTATGTGATTCTAATGTTGCTTTGAGTGCTAATGTGAAACCTGTGGTCTTCAGTAACTTCACGTTTAAATAAGTAGCTGACATGGATGCAGACACATTGACACTATTCAATGACATTTTTCATTTTGTCCTACTTATACGAAACAAAAAAACTTTACAGACTTTCTCACATCAGCCTCCAGGAGCTTCTCTGAGGCACTCTGAATCCAAGGGTACTCTCTGCTTATCTTATCACCAGGAGACTGCTCACAGCCTTTAATGATTGCCAAAGGTATTTTGTCTTGTTCTCCAGAGCTGCATTCTCTTCAGACTTGGCTTGCTTTTCAGAACTGTCCCATTTTTTTTTCTTAAAGCACAAGATTGTAATAAGGATAATGTGCTTCTTTGCCTCCTTGTACTGTATTATTTATAGACTAAACTGCTCAAATACATTGCTACGGTTTGCTTGTCTAATTTTATGATGGCCTTGCTAAACAAAAATACTCTTGCTAGCTAGTGCTTACAGAAGGAGCACTTAACACCACGTGAAGGATGACAGCTGGCATCAGTGTTGCTTTTATGAGACACTCTTGCTGTTCAAATAGAGAAACATTTGGCCCAAACTACACTGAAAAGTTTACAAGATCAGAAAGAGGCAAATGGATTTAATTCTAAATCTTGGACAGAGTCTTTTGTATTTGGTTTTAAAACTATTAAAGACTTGCTCCAAATTTCAAGGAAGTATTATATGAAACAACAAGAGACGTTGTTGGATTGCATAAGCCTCCCAGACAGTTTACCCCCTACTTTAAGCAAATATTGATAAAGTTTGAAATGTTCAATGTGTTTAGCATGCCATCACAAAGCACCTGTTCTCACCTGAATGCACCACTAAAATCAAGAACCTTCTTATGGGAGTGAAAATACAAGTACTGATTATGATTGTGTGTTAAATGACATTTACAAGGAAACTACAAGAGACATTTCAATAAGGAAAATAAGGATAGATTTGAACAGGAATTGGAAAATTGGCTGGATATGGTTAAAGGAACTGGTAAAGGATATCCAGAGAAATGAAATGACAGCAAGCACTTGAGGGCTGCTGTGACTTCCATCTGTGTTTGCATCCATGTGAAATGCACACATGAGCCTGATGCTCATCTAGAATGGTAGAATTGAAAGTTCTTGGGGAAATCGGAGAATAGGACAACGCAAATTGTGTGGAAGAAAATCAGTGGTTCTGCATGTAGGATAATTTCATCAGGACATGATGTGTTGTAAATTCCATATAGAAGTTATAGAGAAGTAGTTGCCTATGAGAATTTTAGTGTAGGAGCTTATCTTTGGGGTTTCTTCCTATGAATCTCCACATTGTTAGGTCAAATGAAGATTAGAAAAAAAGAAAATATCCTTCCTGGAGCCTGGCTTAGTGTTACGGCACCTGCCTGCCTAGCAAGTGGAATTTCTTTCTTTTCTTTCTTTTATTTTTCTTTTGGTGGGCCATGGGGCTAGAACTCAGCCTGGGTGCTGTCCCTGAGCTCTTCAGCTCAATGCTACTGCCCTACCCTTGAGACAAGCCCCATTTCACATTTTTCTAGAGGTTTAACTGGACATAAGAGTCTCAGGTCTTTTGTGAGTGGGTTGGGTTTGAACCATGAGCCTCAGATCTCAGCCTCCTGAGTACCTAGGATTACAGGACCTGAGCCACCAGACGCAGGTACAATTTCTTAAGTTCAAATCCCTATATTGACATAAAGAAGAAAAAGATGCAGGAGAAGGAAGAAAATAGGGAGGAGGAAGAGGAGGAGAAGGAAAAGAAGGAAGAGTTGGAGGAGGAGGAGGAGGAGGAGAAGGAAAAAGAGAAGGAGTTGGAGGAGGAGGAGGAAAAATAAGAGGAAGGGGGTCAAGTCAATAAGGATTTAGATGTGCAAATTCTTCTTAGATGTAGAAGAATTATTTAATAACAATGCCAATGACAGCATTTGTAATTTTCTCTTTATTTGTCCAAGTACCTGACAAAAACAATTTCTCCTCATCCCTCCCACAGTGCGTGGGTCTTCTCACATCAATTCCTGAATTGCAACTGAACTTGACTAAGCATGGTAATTGGGATGACCTTTAAAATGTGTATTCCTCCTGTCACTTTCAGATTCTTGGGATTTACCAAATTGTCAGTTGAAATATCACCACCACCACTACCACCACCACCACGATCACCACCACCACCACCCCACTTCACATTAGTGTTTAGCTGTATAGACAAGTAGGGTTTTTTTTCTCCTGCGTGTTTGCTAAATGTAGATGTAGCCTATGTGATATTAGGGATAAATTACTGTAAAGTAAAGTCTTTGCCAGGGAAGGGGTGAGGATGAGGCAGAAGGGTAAAGTAAGGGTCTACTTGACAAAGGAAATCCCAGCATACCTGTGTAAGAGGAAACAAGGGGAATTTGCTTTAAGCTAAAAGCTCAATTAGAATGTCTCTTCTCACTTACAAAAGCAGAATGTTGTGTTTATGAATTCCAGTTTCCCACAGCATAGATTACAACACTGGAGACAGAAGCAACATGCTGAGCACAAAACCGTCAGCCAGGAGTAGTTAGAAAGCACTGGCGAAGTTTTCTCTGAATAAGAAATAAAAATGTCCTATAGACACATGAAGAAATGCTCAACATCTCTGGTCATAAAAGAAATGCAAGATTCCACCTCACTCCAGTTAGAATGGCCAGGATCAAGAAAACTAATTAACAACAGATGGTGGAGGGAATGGGGCCAGGAGGGATCACTACTACACTGTTGGTGGGAGTGCAAACTCATTCAACCACTATGGAAAGCAGTATGGCAGTTCCTCAAAAGACTAAACATAGAATTCCCCTATGACACAGCAATTCCACTACTTGGCATTTACCCAATTGTCCAGAAAAAAGAACATATTAAATCCACTAGCACAATGATGTTCATTCATTGCAGCACTATTTACCATAACAAAGATATGGAACCAACCCAGATGTCCCCCAGTTGATGAGTGGATCAACAAGATGTGGTATTTATACACAATGGAATTCTATGCCGCTGTCAGAAAGAATGACATCACCCCATTTGTTAGGAAATGGAAAGACTTAGAAAAAATCATATAAAGTGAAGTAAGCCAGACTCAAAGGAACATAGGCCCAAGAATCTCCATTATTTGTCAAAATCAGTAGAAACCTTGGGCTCTCCTAGCAGAGATTTACAATAGAACAAAATCTAGAGACATAAGGCCAAATAGTATGACACTAAATGAATGTAAGGACCTCCAGGATAAAGAAACAAAAGCCATATAATGAATGATTGCTGTCCTTAATGTATATGTTATCTCTTATTGCTTTTGCTATCCCGTGGTTATATCATATTGTTACAATATTTCACCTTGTTTTCTGATATATTTTATGTGTGCTTAATTGGTTATTTGAAATTGGATAGGGAAGGGGGGAAATCAAAATGAGCTGGGGCAGGGGTGGGAAATGGGGACCATGTCATGTGAAAGGGTATCGATGTTTGTGAAGTAATGCACCTTCTATCTGGTGAATATAATGTAACCCTTCTATTAATTACAATTAAAAAAAAAGAAAGCACTGGCAAGTGCAAACCCCTAAGAAACACACAGATATAGATTTGGTGTTTTCTCAGCAGTTGTTTCCAGTGTTTAAGAGAACTATGTCCTATTTTCTGGGCAAGTTCCCTGCAACAAACCAGCTTTCCTCTTAGCTCCTCTTCTACCTTTATATCTTGCCACTCATTATTCTCAGCCACAAACACCATACTCCTATGATTACAGGGTTACAACTAGAGCTTTCTGAAGTCAATGACCAACTATTGTCTTCCACAAACATCTATGTCCTCAAATTTTACCAACCACCTGGCCCAGATGAAATATGACAAACACAAGCAATAAATGAAAGACAAATTCTGACTCCCTATCTAGGGGAAAAAGAAAGACCAGAGTTTGGGGAAAACATATACATATTTTCTGTTTATATTGTTACCTAATTTATCCCAGGATTTCTAAAACTTTTGCTTGGAGTATAAATAGGCATTAAGGCATGATTTATCAAGCAAATGACTGGATTATGGAGGAATATTAAATGAGAAAGAATAATCTTCTCACCAAAGGGAACTGGGAATATATGTCACACCAGGTATTGTCACTGTGAGTGAGTCATAGTCATTTTGCTACACGCACATGGAATATGTAAAGGTGATACATATAATACTCTTTTATAAGGTTATTTGGTCAAATCCTTGGACCTATATCTTCAACATCTTTGTCAATCTTTGATAAACAAATTAGAGACAGCTTCTTTCTTAAGTATGTTAGTCAAAACTCTATTTTTAGGACACAGGAAAACAGTTGGCAAGATTGCATCATAATCAAACTAATGGTGTTTTGTTTGTTTTAGAAATCACAATAGTTTGGTGGAAAAAAATCATACAGCAGTGTGTATTCTCTCCAGTAACTATCTGCTATAGGTTTGGGTATTTTCCTCTGAATTTTTCAGGTGTTGAGATGTCTTCTTGGTTTACAGAATATTCCAATGTTAAGAGAGAAGGCTTTGCAGTGAGCCTCATATATCATATCAGAACAATTTTATGATGACACTACATCTCTAGGAAAGATTTCAAACCTGTGACTTGATTCAAGTGAAAACAGTAATCACCTGTCCACAAAATAAAATAGGTTATGTATGTAGGTAAATTATTCAAAGAAGTGTCACCCTTTTCTACTTGTGTATGGGCTTTTTTTTAATCTAGCTTGCTGACATACACAGAGACCCATCCATTTCTCTCTGTCTTGCTTTGTACCGAAAGAACTTTGCTCCATATATTCCAGTCAAAACTCATCAACTCTCCAAGAAAGATGAGGGAATAAAGTTACCTGGTTTTTGTCCAACACCTAACAATTATAAATCATACACAATATCCCATTGACAGCTGAGAGTGCTTATACAGAAAGAGGTCAATTGCTAGTTGCACCCAAAGTTGTAGAATCAAAATTTAGAGCTTGATTCGCTTTGAGGCAGGTTACTCAATTTGGGACAATCTGTTTCCTTATCTGCCAACCATGTTGAAGAATACTTGCTTTAGTTATTCTGAGAGTAAATCCAGCCTGGTGTTCAGAGAGTTCATGTCACAGTAAAACCCATGTGCAATGCTTAATTTGTATTTGAGTTTGTATTTGGTAGCAACAGGTAAGGACCTTTTATTGTAGCTCAGATCTCATGTTCTACCAATTCAAAATGTTAAGCTTCTGCTGGGTACCAGTGACTCACATCTGTAATCCTAGCTACTCAGGAGCTGAGATTTGAGGATCATAGGTTAATGTCAGATCAGGTAGGAAAGTTCATGAGACACGTATCTCCAAGAAGTTATAGGAGTAGCTCTGACTCAAGTGATAGAACACTTAGCCTTGAGCATACATGCTGAGGGACAGTGCACAGGCCCTGAGTTCAAGCACCAGGACCACCATTAAAACAAACAATAAGCTCCTTTCTTCACCCAATTATGTTTACACATGTTATTCAGAACAAGCCACCAATGCTTCTTTCTGACTGTGGTAAAATAGTCAAAGGACACATTCTTTGCCTCAAAGGCCCACTGAGTATACATCAACTATAGATAAGGGAAAATGACTATGACATTATCATTGCAGAAGAGAGCCTCTTTAGAAAATTTGAAAAGCAGAAGGAAGGCATTTATCTTGGTGTTAGATGAAGACTTATTGGACTATTGATCCCATCTTGTGAAGTGATCAATAATAAGGAGAATCTCTTCCTTCTAATTATTAATTTGGAAATGTTCTCTGCTTCACAGATGTGACATGAGAATTTAACGTAGTATTTTACTCTTGTTTCCATAAAGGATTAAGAGTTCTCTGGCTTCCGTGTAGTGTGAAATCTTACTTCCTGAGTAGCATTTCTCAGGACAGATGATCCTGGGAGATGTACATTTTCACAGACATATCCTCTTGATTTCCTGTGTATGCATATCGCCCTGTTTCCAAACAATAGCTCTTGAAACAAATCTTCATGATAATTTACTAGCTCCTTATTGTGCCTTTGTTTCCAATATCATGATTTCAGAATCCTAGCTGTTTGGGGAAGATTCTCCCCACTGTCTGAAGGGCCAGAATGAGGAATCATCTCCAATATATCTGGCATTCTGACTTTTATGACTCAAAAGCTCTTTTGCCCAGGTAGAGAAGTATCATTTCATGGTTCACTTATTGGCCCATTTTCCTCATGAAAGCATGATTGAATAACTGAAACTGATCACTAAATTCTTACATTCACTTAAGGTACTGAGTCCAATCAAATATACATGTTTTTATTTTTTTCTCCAATTCAGCATCCCTTCCTTCCGACAAGGAAAAAGGAATGAGGAGTGGGAAGAATCCCATTTTCAGAGGCAGATGGATGAATGAGTACATTTTCTAGGGAGTTCCAGATGGAATGCCTATGCCAAAGTTGCTTAAAATCTTCCTCCACAAAACAGCCAGTCATTTCAGGCCAATTCTAAACCTCATCTCTTTCTAGTGAAACCTCAGAATTAGATAAAGTTGAATCCCCTGGTGGTATCTTTAGTTCTGAAACTTTCTAGATATATTCTTCTCAATGCTGCCACCATGACCTTTAATTGTGGTGACCCCTGCTTTAACTCAGCCCCTTGGTGATTTCCACGCAGGATGAAAACATACTTTGACTTCACAATCCTGTTAGAGTATCGGATTCCAGGGCATTGTTGATTTTTTATCGGACAAGACAGGCCAAATCTCTCCAGACAGAGTTTTCGAATTTGGGGTACATCTTGCCACATACTGGGTGGGTGATTTCGGGCCAGTTACTTACTGCTCCTGTGTCTCAAATGTATTATGTGAAAATGGAGGTAATGGAATTGCCTACTTGAGAATATTGTTATCAGGAGAAAGGCATACACATGCAGTGTTCATAGTAAGTATAATGCAAGGATGAGCTATTAATATAGCCTCTCACTCAGATTTCAGACTGCTTTGTGTGCTGGCAGCTCTTGCTGACTTGCATTCTCTGTTATTCATGGGTTCTCTCTACCCCAGTCAAACATGTATCCAGCAACTAACCCACCCTCAGACTAAACTTATGCTGCCATTCCCAGCAGAGCTTCTGGAATGAATACCCAATCAGATTTTCTGAAATCCCTTTCCAGTTTATGCCTGAAACCTGACTTCTACAGCAGTACTTCCTTTTGCCTGCCCTAGCCACTTTTCTCCTAGCCATGGAATTTTGGCAGTAGACCTTCCCCATTTATACAGATCCAGGTATCAGGAAACTGGATCACAAGCCTTTTGGTTTTTTTATTCGGGAAAGCTTATCCCTCATAAGAGGCTATTATTGCTGGGAAAATAAAAGCCTTTGCATCTCTAGTTCCAAATGGAGGAAAATAAGACCGATAGATATACATCATCTTTTCTAGGTCACATAGGTATGCACTTGTAATTGAGTTCAACATTGCTAGTGTTTTTTCTTCTGTACAATATGCCAAACATGTAGAGACCTGGAAATGTCAGTCACTGTGAGTCTTTGACTTTATCCTTTTCTCAACCAGGTAAGTTTTTCAAGAGTTTGCACTGTATCAAATTCTTTGCAAATCTATATGCCCAGTATGGCTCCATTGAAAAGATAAAGAAGGAATCAAAACGATTTACATGTGTCAATCAGAGTCTGAGTAGAGCAAGACAGTCAGGTCCAGAGGTATCATTTAAGACTCAGTATCCATATGAAAGACTTCCTTGATTCCAGAAAGCTTGTCTGTCTCATAGTTTAAGTGCAGAGAGAGACAGATACCAAATTTTGTCCAAGAATTTAAATAGAAGATCAGATCCAAGGTGTGAAATCACCATAGAGGGAGGAAAACTACAATTTATCTGTGGTAGGATGAAGTTAATGTAATATCTAGAGAAAAATATAAGTTCCAATATAGGTGACCACAGGCAAAACTAGAGTACCCACACATCTTCTCCTACTTAGCATCTTGTCTCAAGACAAATGTTCTTCTATTTTTTGCCAAATGTTTTCCATTTTCACGGCACTCTACTTGAGTTATGAAGCATGTAAGAGGAAAGGGTCACATGGGAAGGTGCAGAGCTGATGCACAGGAGATTCTCAGAAACTGTTCCCAGTTCATATCCCTAAGTCACAAAGTTGACAACCACTCCAACTTCTCTGTGGAGAGAACAGATTTGGGCATCCCTCTGACACCCCTAAGATCCAAAGAATTTCCAGTAATTTTTGGAATGGTCCCTATAAAAGTTCCTTCCATGTGCCTCCAAAAAGTCCCCCAGACTTATTTTCTCTAGTTCAGAGGACCTGCGATTCCAAGTCCTGCCCATTAAGAAATCATCCATGAATTTGAATATCGAGATTGTGGTCTTCAGATCTCCTCAAGAACTCTTGGGTAGGCCGGGAGTTTGGCCTAGTGATTAAAGTGCTTGCCTAGCATGCACGAAGACCCGGGTTCGATTCCTTGGTACCACATACGTACAAAAAAGCCAGAATTGGTGCTGAGGCTCAAGTAGTAGAGCTCTAGCCTTGAGAAAGTCCAAGGACAGCGCTCAGGCCCTGAGCTCAAGCCCAGGACTGGCAAAAAAAAAAAAAAAAAAAAAAAAGAACTCATGGGTAGGACAAAGATGAGCCCAGAAAGTTAAATTTAAGGAGGATCTTACTTCTCAGTTCATGCATGTCCTCACCTCTGTATTTCTTTCCTTTTTTGCCTTTTCTTCTTTCACCCTCTCCCTCCTTCCCACCTTCCCTCATTCCCTTCTTACCTCCCTCGCATCCTCCCTCCCTTCCCCTTTTTTTCTCTCTCCTCCTTTTCTTTCTAGGTAATAGATGCAAGATACAAGGTTTCATGCTCACTCAGATTGTTTCTTGCTTGGTGCTCCACACTTTCAGCTAAGCCTCCATTCCTACTTTTTACTTATTATTTTGGAGATGGCCTCTTATAGAGTTTTGCCCAGGCTGGCATGAAATTATTATCCTTCATATCTTGACCCCCTTAGTAGCTAGATTATGTGTAAGCCCTTGGGTTCTTGATAATTATTTGCATTCTTATTGGATTTTTTATTGATGTTTTATTCTTATTTGTGGATTTCAATGACTATACTTCGAGAAACACTATTCAAATCTCTAATCCTGGAGAAGACAGGATTGCTTGCATTCAACCAAAGTAAAGTAGAAGTCTCAGATGAGTGGCTTCCATCCCAACTAATCTGTGATTAGGTTTGCTCCTGGCTAATCTCATGGGGGTCTTCAAAAATATTCAAGAAAGTTTCCCCAGTGTACTTCCCACAGGACTTTGAGTTTACTCCAAGAGAATCTGTTTCGACTTAAGGCCTCCTTGCCTCCCAACACAAACAAAACTTTCATGGCTATAAATGAAACAAGCAGATTTACATATGCTAGCATAATGGAGAAGTTTGGTGGGAGGAAAACATGGTCTTAGAACTGGCAACATCATATATATATACATATATATGTATATGTATATATATAAAATATCAATAGATTTCTGGTGTCACTGAACACAATTCGATTGTTTTTCTTTTGGAAAACCGTAACAGCTTATAGGTTATAGAGGTACGATTATAGTGAGAATGCCATATCACACACAAATTACAGTTGACAGACGCTGGAAGATTGACAGGCACTGATTATCTGGCTTTCAATATGGTCCCTACCTAATATCTGAAAGATAATAGACAAATGTCCTATTCCCAGTGAATTTCTATTCCCAGTGAAATTCTCCCATCTAGAGATGCTATTGAGGAAATCCATGAAGATTATTACTGCACAAGCAGAAATGAAAATCACAGAGAGGGTAGCATAGCCAGGCAGAATCATGGTTATCTACCCCATTTTCTTTTTTCCTCTAAGGAATCCTTTTCAGACTAATCCTTTGGAAAGGTTAACAACCGACTTTTTTTCCAGACGATGGATCACACATGGAATAGTGCATTCACTTTCCTACAGCCAAACAAGTTATGAAATGTAATTTCTCCCTCCAGAGTCACTTTTTCCCTCACCCCAACCTTCCCTTCCAGTTTTCTTGAAAGCATCAGCTAGCTCTCTGGTCAGGAGTAACATTCTTGTCTCAGTGTTCGGCGAGCTTTGAAAGCATTGCACTGGATAACTTCCTATAAACAGACTCTTGCTAAAATCCCACCATACCCATGGGAATGTGTTAAAAACAGTGGTTAATATAAAAAAAGTTTAATTGCAGGGTAACACATATGTTTTAGTTCTTCTCTAAAATTGAAAGCCTTGGTTTTGGTGCCAGAATGCTATCACCAGGCCGACGCCCACACAATTTAAGCTCCACATTCTAAAGTGCGAAATGTTGCAATATGGTGTTCCCCTTTCATGCACAGGAACTGGCCAGAATCAAAATAAGATCACTTTTTCTTTTCTATTTATCCTTTTTATACTGGAAAAGGAAATGATATACTTGATGCAATTGTTATTGGGCAAACATTTAACTATCTTCAATTTTGTAAAACCTACGAACTGGTTGTCCACATGTAACCCACAGACCGATAGCCCACCATCATCTGAACCACAAATCCACATTACCACACAGGTAAATTCCTGGAAACTAGATCATGGATTTGGGAAGAGACATGACTGCAGCTTTTTATTTCTAATATTCTATCCTTAAGTAACTGTACAAAGGAGTACATTGATCCTAGCTACTCAGAAGGCTGAAATCTGAGGATCACAGTTCCAGGCCAGCCCAGGCACAAAAGTCTGTGATACTTTTACCACAATTAACCACCAGAAAAGTGGAAGTGGGGACCTGGAGTTTGGCCTCCCATGCACAAAGAACTGGGTTCGATTCCTCAGTACCACATACATAGAAAAAGCCTGAAATGGTGCTGTTGACTCATGTAGTAGAGAGCTAGCCTCGAGCTGAAGAGTTCAAGAACAGCACCCGGGCCCAGAGTTCTAGCCCCACAACTGCCCCCCCCCACAATAAATAAATAAATAACCAGGAAAACAACAACAGCAACAAAAATCAGCCAGCTTCCCTCCATGGAATGTGTGGACTGGAGCAAAGGTAAACAAGACACATCTGGCTGCTCTCTCCCCTTCCTCAAGGACACAAGCTCTACACTTGCTGTAAAATTAAGTTCCCATTGGTGGACACACTAAAAGTAAAAACAAGAAATTTTTTTTAAAAAAAACCCTGTCTTTCTAACCTTTGCCCCTCTTCAATATCCACTGAAGTGTAAATTCAGTGGATAACAAGCTGAACAGATTTCTATCCTGTTAAAGCGTGTGCCTGGAAAATCAAGAAAAAGTATTTACCCACTGAACACAATCCCTTATTATACAATTAACGGAAACATGATTGTATGTAATATAATTACATAAGACTACAATTATACAAAAGTAATGATGCAGTATAGATAGCAAGTGACTTTCATATAATCAAAAATAATGAGAACTTCCTTGATTAGAAATTAAGGTATCAAAAACCCCTATTGATAAATGTTCCTGTATTGATCTACACTAATCAAAAACTGTGCTGGCTGATGAAATGAGAAGTTTCCTCCTCACTCTCACTGAAGACTATAGGAGTCATAGCCATCCCCTATTATATCTTTTATTCTGAGGTCTTGAAACTGGTACATTCTAATGATGTACATATTTTATTACTCATCTTTCCACATGATAAAGCAGAAGAAAATAAGGAAAAAGAGCTAGGAAGTCTAGGTGGTTTGTTGGTGGTTCCAGCTACAATGGTCTTAGCATCTTTCTTAATCAATATTAAACATTTCTAGGTAAATCTGATCAATTTCCTTTCCTTTCATTCAATAGATAATGAAACTACATTGTACTAACGTAGTTTCTCATGCTAAATCCTGGCTCAGATCTCTAGCTATATAAAATCCATATGAGCCACTGACACCAACCTACTTTTCCTACTGAGCTATGTTCATTATATCTAAGGCCCCATAAATTATGTCATACAATTAATTTTATACTACTGAAAAAAATTGCCAAATAAATCATTAGAAAGTATGAGTTATAAAATGCAGAAACAAAAACATTTTGAAAAATAAAGTACTTTTTCTGACTTTGTTACCTGGAATATTGTGTATACATTTATTTATTTATTTGAAATAGGAAAGGGAAGAGGGGGAAACAAGGTGATTGGGGAGAGGGTTGGAGAGAGAAATGGGGACAAAAACATGAGAAGGGATATCAGTGTATGAGAAGTAATGCACGTAATACCTGGTGAATGTAACTGTGACCCCTCTATATAATACCCCAACAATAAAAGTAAAACAAAATTAAAAAATAAAGTGCTTGTAAGTCATGTTCTCTTTGGTTTCCACAACTTTTCATGAAACAATGCTGTTTATGATCTCTGCTTGCACCTTGACCAAATCTGGCTCTCTCTATTTTTAAGATTTGACTAATAACATTATGTAGTTTATAGGAAAACAGATGATCATCATGTTGAAAATGAAGATCATGATGTTGAATCAGGTGATTAAACTTCAAAAAGTTCTTGCTACAACCAAGAAGGGGTCTTCTTGGGGACAGGCAGGAAAAGGAAGAGGAAAGAAAAGAATACTGAAGGGTGAAGAGAACTGAAGTATGTTTTATACACAAACATATACCTGTTTGGAATAGGAGGAAAAATAATGGGAATATAATGGATAATAACATAATGTGTCAACTTGTTCAAAGTACCATATATTCATAGATGAAATGATTAGAATGAAATTCGCATATTATTAATGAATGCCAGTTCAAAGGTAATATTAAATTTTGAAAAGTTGGAAAATTCAAGTCAACGTTACAACCTCCTTGACCTTATGCTATAGTGAATGGCAATGGTAATTTATTGCAAGTAAGGATGCTCTTGGACATTTATCACACTTTGTGGTAATGGCTACCTAACTTCCTGATGAAACATGAGTAGAAATCCTTTATCACCAACACACAGGCCAGCACTGAATGGATGGAATCCACACCTTGGACCACTGACCCACACACCAATATAAGCAGAATTAGAATCACAACAGAAGTAAGTGCTTTAGAAGGAACATTGTAAAATCTAGAAACTACTGTCTTTGTTTTTCTACAAAGTATCTTTCTATCTAGAAAATTCCAATAAAAACATTCCCAGAACCCAGGGAAATGAGGAGAGATAATAGAGATTTTGCTAGATCTCTGTGTGTGAGGGGGGGAGATTACAGTTTGAAAAGTGCTGATTCTCACTAGTCAGATTTTCATCTCCTCTAGGGCAAAGAAACTATGCAGGGGATTAGTGACCGCAAAGGTTTGCACTCCTCCTGTGCAGTATCCTGCCCATAAGGCCAAAAATTTTACATTGGGAGTCCTAGGAAACTAGTGCTTTGTGCTTTGTATAAAGGACCCCACTGCAATGAAGAAAGAAATGGTTTAGGAGAGAAGCAATTCCTCCTTCCTTTTGATTTTACCCTTAACTTCAGCATAATCAGATGTTGTTTATGCATAAAATTTTAATCTTTTTCACAAATTTGTATTTTGATTTAATTTGCATATCCCATTTACTCCGAGTCAACATGAAGAGAGACTCAACTAATTTAAACCATTTTTCTCTGGGCCTGAAATCCTTTCAGAAATATTTTCCATTAGGCAACTCAATTATGTCTAATGTGGCTAATGTTGGCAGATTAGAATTTTGCTTAAAGAAACTCATGTTTAGAACAGTGAGACTAGCAAGAGAGGAAGGGTGTGGGGAGAACAAAAGAGAAGAGACAATAATTACCTGTCTTTGATGCTACACAGATCAATGTGTAAATCACTAAAATTCCCCAGGGAACCTTGCTGAACCGAAATGAGGTCCTTGGGCTGGTTATCAATAAAGATGAGCCTCATGCAGCCTTGGAAAGCCTTAATGGGATTTAAACATGGGGAATCAGTGAGATTGTCCGGGCACCCTGTGGGACAGAGAAAAAAAGATGAAGAATACTGAAATGATCAGTCATTGCTTTGGTGATCTATTGACAGAAGATACTGAGGTCTAATTATTTTGATGCTTTTACACTTACAGCAGTGAATCTAATTTTTTTGTGAATACTAAAATTCTCAGGAAAGGGAAATAAATGGTTCCACATAGGGACACTAGATCATGTTTTAGGAAGAGGTTACCAACATTATAACACTCATCTTGTTCGCATTAACTTTTTCCTATTGGGAAAGTTTTTATAGTTCATTTGTAAGAGATGCTTCACTCATCCAAGGAAAACAGCACATTGTAACTGTCTGGAAATCTTGCTTGTGTCTTGAATTGCAGATATTAATATACACTTCAATTCAAAATTGCTCTTTCCAGGGATATTATACTTTAGGTTTGAAGGGCAGTAGAGTGATTGTCTAATTGTTTGCATTAACAGCTTAGTTTCTGAAAAAGATACATAGAGAAATGTAACAGGAATTTTGACCTATTGTGCAAAGCAAATCCAGACATTAAAGGAACCAAGGGTTTAATTGCTCATAGTTATGGGGCTTAATAGTGCATGTGAAAGCTTAACACTATATCATTCAAAAGAGTTTTGTAAAAATGTGTTGCACTGATTTAGAATAGCTTGCAACAGATCACATCTACTTCTGATTAAGATAGGTGTAGAGCAAGGCAGGTAAAAGAGTGCTTGAGCTCTCTGCAAACTCTAAACTTAAAGGTTTTAATAGGTTCAGAGCCTATGGGAATGCAAGCTTGAAAACACAAGCAAAAACCCATAAATAACTGGGAATTATTTCCACCATCTCTAATAGGCCATCACTGACTGGGCAGAAGCCAGCAGCTGCCTAACCGCTCACAGGCACATCATAAAATGAAGAGACATGCTACAACTTCTAATTGAAGCTGTAGAGAGAATTTATGAAAGTTGACTATTATTACCGAAAGTCATTTTTCACCTTCCTTAGGTTTACAGTCTACATGTGGGGTGTTTATTTAAACAACTGTTCAAATCATCCATAAATCTTTCCCTCCTTCATCCACCCAACTCTCATTTAACATCTCTTCAACTAGGAGGGAGCAGTCATTCTGCCTCTGTGCCATGTCACATGCTGATTATACCAAAATGATTCAAAAGCACTTTAAATTCTAGATCCTCTCTCTTTTTCTGTTGTGGAGATAACAGATTTATGTTATGCAGAGTTCGTCTGTGAGGGATTTTTTGGGGGATGGGAGACACTTGCTTTGCCTGTCTTCTCATGCCTGTTTTAACTAGAAGTTTATGGAGGGTACAGATCTGTTTTTTAATCTTCTGATGACTCGACAGCTCAATAACCTGTAGACTGCTTCATCTCAACCACCCTCACATCAGTCCTATTATTTATTAATTATCACACAACCTACAAAGTTGTGTGATACCATCAAACATTTACAGAGAATGGAAGCACGTTTTCTTCCTATAGGAAGGTGTCCACCTCGCATATATAGAGAAATCTGTGAGGAAGTACAGCAACCCTTTTTATCATAGAGATAATCTTTCCAGGAAGCCCTTTCCAAACTCTCTCTCTCTCTCTCTCTCTCTCTCTCTCTCTCTCTCTCTCTCTCTCTCTCTCCCCACTTGTGCAATAGCCTTTTAATATTTAGAAATTTTTGCTTCCTAGCCTGGGAAAGATGTGATTTGTAAATTTTAGAATTTGGTGCTAAGAGATTACAGGGCCTATGATATAGCATAGTGGTAGCATATGAACTTATCTTGTATGAATTTAAGAGTTTTTCCTACTACAGAGAGAAAGAGAAGAAGAAGAAGAAGAAGAAGAAGAAGAAGAAGAAGAAGAAGAAGAAGAAGAAGAAGAAGAAGAAGAAGAAGGGAGATGGAGGAGGGAGAAGAAGGGAGATGGAGGAGGGAGAAGGAATAAGAGGGGAAGAGGAGAAGGAGAATAGGAGGAGGGGAGGGGGAGGAAGAAAGAGAAAGAGAGAGAGAGAGAGACAGAGAGAGAGACGCACACACACAGAGAGAGAGAGAGAGAGAGAGAGAGAGAGAGAGAGAGAGAGAGAGAGAGAGAGAGAGAGAGAGAGAGAGATTTTAACTATGTGCATACTTCTGTACAATACTCATAAATATCCAAAAGGAAATTGGTAACTCTAGTACACACTTTAACTTATGCCCAGTTCTGTAAGTTCTGAAGCCTGTTCCCTGTGAAGAGGGTAAGGGAGTAACATTTTCTACTTGTCTATATGTGTATGTGTCTCTTTATTTGTGTATGTGTATCTGTTTATTTGTGTGTCTGTTTGTGTGTGTTTGCCTGTGTGTGGTATGTGTGTGTGTATGTGTGTGGTGTGTATGTGTATCTTAAGGATAGACCTTTACACCTTTCACATGCCATGAGCAGGTGCTATGTCACTGAAATGTAGCTCAGCCCCTATTCATAAATAAGCCATACCCTCATTTAAATCACCACTGATTCTAAGATTGGGCCTCTCTCCTCCTATTATACAAAGGGGCCCCTAAGGGTCTTGTTCAAAGTCAGAAAGACCTTAAGATTAAAACCCTTTCAGAAATGGTTTCCCTAATACAAACAACTGATGGAGAAAGTCCATGTTATCATATTAAATAAAAGAAATATCTTCAAGAGGCTAAATAAAATGTGTGTGCATTCATAAAAGTGTAGGAAATGCCTAACTGGGTGGGTTTCATCCTCAGCAGATATCCCTGCCACTTTACCCTTGGAAATCTTCTCAAGTTTCATCAAACATTGTAGTCATTGAGGGCAGAATCTGAACTCTTCTCATAGAGTGTTTCTTCTCATCTGTAGGCACTCCATACCTAGGCATGAATGGCCTCCAGGTAGATTATGAAGGGAAGAGAGGTACAAGGTCTAGAAAGTTGCCTAGATAGCTGAGCAGGCTGCTGGGTCTTCTCACTTGAGATTTTTCCATGGCAGGTAATGATTACTGTTAGGGCACCTTCTCCAAATTTTCAGCTGAGCTTCTGCTTTTCAGTATGATCACAGAGTTTGGTATATATACAAAAATCTCCTTTGGATGTGTTATGTAACACAAGTTCTGGTAGCCCAAGTTCTTTCCTTTGTCAGTAATGGCCTAGATATTTTTTATTAGTACAGCTGTGTAATATTTTGCTATTTGCCATTTGGGGCTTGTATGGCCGTGTGTGTGTGTGTGTGTGTGTGTGTGTGTGTGTGTGTACATTTTATGTGTGTGTTCATGTACATATATATGTTATTTCATATGTAAGCATGAAAATGTATATGTGTATGTGTTCATGCAGGGTGGAGGAACTATCTAATCAACAAAGTAAGACTCATTCTGGTGGAATAATTACCTACATTGTTTACTTTTTGACTCCCTTTATTTACAGTCTCAGAGGTTGGGGAATTTACCTCCAAAGTAGTAGCTATTTCCAGAATAGATCTGCACCCGGGCAGTGTCCTGAGCCGGGGATGCTGAATCATTATCCAGAGTGAGAGTAATGCGGCTCCTCCTGGCGTTGATGCTAACTGAATGCCACAAGCCATCATTCAAGCTGCTGCCTGCAAAAGACACAGGAAGGGCAAGTGGAGAGGGGATTGATTTGGGGTGGTGTGAGATAGGGCTCACTTCCCAGCCTCCTGTGGTCTCTGTGTATCCTCAAAGAATATTCCCCAATTGCTTTCAAAGGGGGATTTTTATTCTCTGCTTTACTACTGGAGTCTATTTTCCCCTCCCTCCTTCTCTCCTTCCCTTCCTTCCTTCATTCTTTCCTTTTTTCCTTCCTTCTGTCCTTTTGTATCTCCCATCCACTTTTCTTCACTCCCTACTTCCCTTCTTTCTATTAATTTTTAAGTGGCTAAATTGCTTCTTTTAAACCAAAGGGAAAAACCCAAAATTGTATATCAAAGACACATCAAGAATTACTTGATCTGTTGATATATTATTGCCGAGGAATATACAGATTATTGAAAAAAAAATCCTTAAGACTGGGAGTTTGGCCTAGTGGTAGACTGCTCGTTTAGCAGGCACATAGTCCTGGGCTTGATTCCTCACTACCAAAAACAGGAAAAGCTGGAAGTGATTCTGTAGCTCAAGTGGTAGAGCTCCAGCCTTGAGAAAGCCCAAGGACAATGTTCAGGCCCTGAGTTCAAGCCCTAGGACTGGAAAAAGCAAAACAAAACAAAAAACCTCAGAATAAAACTAATCAATTTGTCTTTATGTGGATAAGTTAATAACATTAATTTTTCTCACAATTTATTTTATTTTTTTATTTTTTTATTGTAATTAGTAAAAGGGTTACATGATATTTGCCAGATAGAAGGTGCATTAATTCACATACATTGATACCCTTTCACATGTCTTGGTACCTGTTTCCCTCCCCCCCACACCCCCCACCCGTCTTGGTTTTCCCCCCTTCCCTATCAAATTTCAAATATCCAAATACAAATAAATTCAATATATCAGATAACAAAGTGTTTCTCACACTTTTTAACAAATAACTTTTGCTTTTAATAAAACGGTTTCTACTATTGTTGTTTATTTTTTTTTCTTTCCAGTGGTAGTGATAGAAACCAGGGCTTAGCATGTCCTCCTCTTCTGATCTGTGTCCTAGCCTGGTAAACTGCCTTTAATGCATTCAGAAAGCTTAGCTAACAAACCAAAGACTGCTTGACAAACAAATGCTGGCCTCGGGATTTAAAACAATATGGAATGTACATAACTTATCTATGGAATAGGGTTTATGCAAGGGAGAATTCCAGTGTGTAACTCTTTTGAACAACTAATGATCTAACAAAATGAGTATTCTTAAGTTAGTATGGAGGTAGGGTAAGAAGGAGAGGAAGGCGAAAAATGAGAAAATGCTGAAGAATGCATTCATAATATTGAATGCATGTATGTGCAAGGAGAATTAGGAAAATTGAAAAGATGGATGGGGTAATGAGAAATGTGGGAGAAAGACCGAAGGGTTGACATTGATCAAAAGTATTGTACTCAGAAACTGGCATGTTGAATTGTAACCCTTGTACAACTACTTAACAACAAAATCATTTTTTAAAGTATTTTAATTTTAAAAGGATGAGGCACTGGACTGACAGGTTTAGTAACCTATCAGCCACATGACTGATCCTGCCTGCAGGGATTCAGTCATGCCCATCACTTGCCTCTACCATGAGGCAAGATAACAGACTCTAACATTCACCATGTTGCCAAGATGGCACAAGCCAAACAGATTGCTCTACTTCAAAGGGAAATAGAAGATGCAATCCAAAATTTAATATGGAATAATAAAAGACCCCATATAGAATAAACAATTCTTAGCAGAAAGAATAGAATTTCATTACCAAACTTTAGTCTATTACAGAGCTATAGTAAATAAAACAGCTTGGTACTGGCACAAGAACAGGCCTCCAGACCAATGGAATATAACTGAAGACCCAGAAATCAACCCACAGACCTATGGCCATCTAATCTTTGTAAGGGAGCCAAAAAAAAATTGAATGGAAGAAAGCCTCTTCAACAAGTGGTGCTGGCAGAACTGGTTAAGCACCTGCAGAAAGCTAAAGTGGGATCCTTCTTTGTCACCCTACACCATGATAAATTCCAAAGGGATCAAAGACCTCCAGGTAAAACCAGAAACCCTAAAATCTTTACAAGAAGGAATAAGAGATACACTAGGCCTCCTTGGCACAGGTCGAAACTTTCTTAATAAAGACCCAGAAACACAACAAATTAAAGACAGCTTGGACAAATGTGATTGCCTTAAATTGCAGAGCTTCTGTATGGCAAAGGACACAGCTAGTAAGTTAAATGGAAAGCCTACAGAATGGGAGAAGGTATTCACTAACCATACAACAAAGACCTCATATCTAAAATATATCAACAGCTCAAAATATTGAATCTCTCCAAAACAAATCTCCAAATAAACAACCATTAAAAGACAGACCAAAGGCTTAAAGAGAGACTTTTCAGAAGAAAAAATAAGAATGGCCAAAAAACACATGAGGTTTGATTTTGACTTAATATTTTCCCCAGGTCCTGCCAGGGGAATCTGAGTATGAACACCCCAGTTTTTCAGAGGTGAACTATTAGGACCAGAGTTCCTGATGGAATCATCACTTGGGGAGCTTTTGAAAATAAAATCTCTAGCCTCATATTTGTCAGTTAATTCAGATTACTATGGTGGCCACAGGTTATAGAAAGTTCAAAGATACCTGGAGATTTATTTGTGCAGCCCAATTGAGAATGTCTTCATTAGAGATTTCAGCAGATGAAAGGAAGCAGCTCGGAAAAAAACCCAAACAGAACAGTGGAATGAGATCCAATTCTAAAGGAAGTCATGTGGCCTTTTCCTCTCTAAGAATCTTTCCTTGCTACCTGGCCATTCATTCCCTTTCATTCTGTAAATGGACCTAAATAACAACCTAGAAATTCTCTAAGCTTTGCCTTTTAAGAAACCTATGTAAAAATAGAGTGGAAGGGCTATTATTTACAAATCAGTGAGAATCGATTCTATCAAGTTGGACTCCCCCTAACAACTTAAACTAGCTTTAGGAAACAGAACTTTTCAAGCAGGAGGAGAAGAAAACAGTACTATTGATCACCTACATGTGATAAGGCCTCCCTGGGGGAAAGATAGATAAATTAGGGTCACAATAAGGTATTAAGCACCCATTGGTGGGTTCAGGCAGATAAAGGGTTGAAGACAAAGTTTTGACATTGTGAAGGATATTGGTAATTATTTTTCAACAAAGGTAAACAAAACCAAGAAAGGGATGACAATGGGTTAAGATGCAGATCACTGTATAATAAAGCTTGGAAGTGCTGAGTACTTTGAACAAAAAGATTGTGGACGGTCTAGACGCAAGCTCTATTTGAACCATTTGTGCCTTCCTGTCATCCTTTCCCCCATGAACACAGTTACAAAAACCAGATTTCATCTTCCCAAGAAGTGTCTAAGAAACTAGAATCTTCTCCCCAAAGCAAGCCATAAAACCCACTGTTTCCTTTTTCCTTTGTAATTCTCCATTCCAAAGGAACTCTTATCTAAACCTGGAGGAAGTATTTGCCACATAGAATGGCCAGGAAAAATTTGAACAGACAGGCTCTGTTGAGACCCTCTCTCTATCACATTGAGGAAAATTCTTGGCCCAATCACACTTTCTGCATGGCTATTCATCCTTTATCAAATATGAGTATATAAATAATTTTCCATGACTCTTTATTTCTGAAGGGTTTCATGTTATATCAAACTTTGATGAACATTGAAAA